>NC_050096.1:177975171-178284084 GCF_902167145.1 Zea mays
ATAGGGCGAAACTGAAATTTACAAATATAAACACAACTACAAGCCGGGTTAGCGTTAGTAATAAAGAAACGAGTCCGCGAGAGAGGGCGCAAAACAAATCCCAAGCGAATAAGCAAGTGAGACACGGAGATTTGTTTTACCGAGGTTCGGTTCTTGCAAACCTACTCCCCGTTGAGGAGGCCACAAAGGCCGGGTCTCTTTCAACCCTTCCCTCTCTCAAACGATCCACGGATCGAGTGAGCTTCTCTTCTCAAATCAAAGCCGGGAACCAAAACTTCCCCGCAAGGGCCACCACACAATTGGTGCCTCTTGCCTTGATTACAATGGAGTTATGATCCCAAGAACAAGTGAGAAAGAAAAGAGGCAATCCAAGCGCAAGAGCTCAAAAGAACACGGCAAATCTCTCTCGCTAATCACTAGAGGCTTGTGTGGAGTTGGAGAGGATTTGATTTCTTTTGATGTGTCTAGAATTGAATGCTAGAGCTCTTGTAGTAGTTGGGAAGTGGAAAACTTGGATGCAATGAATGGTGGGGTGGTTGGGGTATTTATAGCCCCAACCACCAAACTTGACCGTTGGCTGGGTTGTCTGTTCGATGGCGCACCGGACAGTCCGGTGCACACCGGACAGTCCGGTGCCCCCTGCCACGTCATCACTGCCGTTGGATTCTGACCATTGGAGCTTCTGACTTGTGGGCCCGCCTGGGTGTCCGGTGCACACCGGACAGGTACTGTTTGCTGTCCGGTGTGCCAGCATGGGCGTGCCTGCCATCTGCGCACGCAGAGCCCGCATTAAATGCGCTGCAGAGAGCCGTTAGCGCGAAGATAGCCGTTGCTCTGGAGTCGCACCGGACAGTCCGGTGCACACCGGACAGTCCGGTGAATTATAGTGGACGAGCCGTTGGCTTTTCCCGAAGCTGGCGAGTTCCTGAGGCCGACCGCCCTTGGCGCACCGGACACTGTCCGGTGTACACCGGACAGTCCGGTGAATTATAGCCGAGTCGCCTCCGGAAATTCCCGAAGGTGGCGAGTTCGAGTCTGAGTCCCCCTGGTGCACCGGACATGTCCGGTGGCACACCGGACAGTCCGGTGCGCCACACCAGGGGTACCTTCGGTTGCCCCTTTGCTCCTTTGTTGAATCCAAAGCTTGGTCTTTTTATTGGCTGAGTGTGAACCTTTTACACCTGTATCATCTATACACTTGGGCAAACAAGTTAGTCCAAAGATTTGTGTTGGGCAATTCAACCACCAAAATTATATAGGAACTAGGTGTAAGCCTAATTCCCTTTCAATCTCCCCCTTTTTGGTGATTGATGCCAACACAAACCAAAGCAAATATAGAAGTGCATAATTGAACTAGTTTGCATGATGTAAGTGTAAAGGTTGCTTGGAATTTAGCCAATATTATTACTTACAAGATATGCATGGATTGTTTCTTATTTATAACATTTTGGACCACGCTTGCACCACATGTTTTGTTTTTGCAAACTCTTGTGTAAATCATTTTCAAAGTTCTTTTGCAAATAGTCAAAGGTAAATGAATAAGATTTTTGCAAAGCATTTTCAAGATTTGAAATTTTCTCCCCCTGTTTCAAATGCTTTTCTTTTGACTAAACAAAACTCCCCCTAAAGGAGATCCTCCTCTTAGTGTTCAAGAGGGTTTTGATATATCATTTAGAAGTACTACTTTCTCCCCTTTTTGAACACATTAGGAAAATCAATTGATAAATATTCAACACTAAGTTTTTGAAATCGGTGGTGGTGCGGTCCTTTTGCTTTGGGCTCCTTTCTCCCCCTTTTTGGCATGAATCGCCAAAAACGGAATCATTAGAGCCCGCAAAGTAGTTTCTTCCCCTTTGGTCATAAACAAATGAGTTAAGATTATACCAAAGACGAAGTCCTTTTGCTTTCTCCCCCTTGGATGGAGAGTGGTATGTAGCGACGGCGAAGGTTGAGTTACGGAGTGGAAGCCTTTTTGTCTTCGCCGAAGACTCCAATTCCCTTTCAATATACCTATGACTTGGTTTGAAATAGACTTGAAAACACATTAGTCATAGCATAGGAAGGGGATACGATCAAAGATATATAAATGAGCTATGTGTGCAATCTAACAAAAGAAATTGCGCGAATCAAGAATATTGAGCTCATGCCTAAGTTTGTTAAAAGATTGTTCATCAAGAGGCTTGGTAAAGATATCGGCTAATTGATCTTTAGTGTTAATGTAAGAAATCTCGATATCTCCCTTTTGTTGGTGATCCCTAAGAAAATGATACCGAATGGCTATGTGTTTAGTGCGGCTATGCTCGACGGGATTGTCGGCCATTTTGATTGCACTCTCATTATCACATAGCAAAGGGACTTTGGTTAATTTGTAACCGTAGTCCCGCAGGGTTTGCCTCATCCAAAGCAATTGCGCGCAACAATGACCTGCGGCAATGTACTCGGCTTCGGCGGTGGAAAGAGCGACCGAATTTTGCTTCTTTGAAGCCCAAGACACCAAGGATCTTCCCAAGAACTGGCAAGTCCCTGATGTGCTCTTTCTATTGATTTTGCACCCCGCCCAATCGGCATCGGAATAACCAATTAAATCAAATGTGGATCCCTTAGGATACCAAAGCCCAAACTTAGGAGTATAAGCCAAATATCTCAAGATTCGTTTCACGGCCGTAAGGTGAGCTTCCTTAGGGTCGGCTTGGAATCTTGCACACATGCATACGGAAAGCATAATATCCGGTCGAGATGCACATAAGTAGAGTAAAGAACCTATCATCGACCGATATACCTTTTGATCCACGGACTTACCTCCCGTGTCGAGGTCGAGATGCCCATTTGTTCCCATGGGTGTCTTGATGGGTTTGGCATCTTTCATTCCAAACTTGCTAAGAATATCTTGAGTGTATTTCGTTTGGCTTAGGAAGGTGCCCTCTTGGAGTTGCTTTATTTGGAATCCTAAGAAATACTTCAACTCCCCCATCATAGACATCTCGAATTTCTGTGTCATAATCCTACTAAACTCTTCACATGTAGACTCGTTAGTAGACCCAAATATAATATCATCAACATAAATTTGGCATACAAACAAGTCATTTTCAAGAGTTTTAGTAAAGAGTGTAGGATCGGCCTTTCCGACTTTGAATCCATTTGCAATAAGAAAATCTCTAAGGCATTCATACCATGCTCTTGGAGCTTGCTTGAGCCCATAAAGCGCCTTAGAGAGCTTATAGACATGGTTAGGATACTCACTGTCTTCAAAGCCGGGAGGTTGCTCAACATAGACCTCTTCCTTGATTGGTCCATTGAGGAAGGCACTTTTCACGTCCATTTGATAAAGCTTAAAGCCATGGTAAGTAGCATAGGCTAATAATATGCGAATTGATTCAAGCCTAGCTACGGGTGCATAGGTTTCACCGAAATCCAAACCTTCGACTTGGGAGTATCCCTTGGCAACAAGTCGAGCTTTGTTCCTTGTCACCACACCATGCTCATCTTGCTTGTTGCGGAAGACCCATTTGGTTCCTACAACATTTTGATTAGGACGTGGAACTAAATGCCATACCTCATTCCTAGTGAAGTTGTTGAGCTCCTCTTGCATCGCCACCACCCAATCCGAATCTTGAAGTGCTTCCTCTACCTTGTGTGGCTCAATAGAGGAAACAAACGAGTAATGTTCACAAAAATATGCAACACGAGATCGAGTAGTTACCCCCTTATGAATGTCGCCGAGGATGGTGTCGACGGGGTGATCTCGTTGGATTGCTTGGTGGACTCTTGGGTGTGGCGGTCTTTGCTCTTCATCCTCCTTATCTTCCTTATTTGCATCTCCCCCTTGATCATTGCCATCATCTTGAGGTGGCTCATTTGATTGATCTTCTTCTTCATCAACTTGAGCTTCATCCTCATTTTGAGTTGGTGGAGATGCTTGCATGGAGGAGGATGGTTGATCTTGTGCAATTGGAGGCTCTTCGGATTCCTTAGGACACACATCCCCAATGGACATGTTCCTTAGCGCGATGCATGGAGCCTCTTCTTCACCTATCTCATCAAGATCAACTTGCTCTATTTGAGAGCCATTAGTCTCATCAAACACAACGTCACATGAGACTTCAACTAGTCCAGTGGACTTGTTAAAGACCCTATATGCCCTTGTGTTTGAGTCATAACCAAGTAAAAAGCCTTCTACAGTCTTAGGAGCAAATTTAGATTTTCTACCTCTTTTAACAAGTATAAAGCATTTGCTACCAAAGACTCTAAAATATGAAATGTTGGGCTTTTTACCGGTTAGGAGTTCGTATGATGTCTTCTTGAGGATTCGGTGTAGATATAACCGGTTGATAGCGTAGCAAGCGGTGTTGACCGCCTCGGCCCAAAACCGATCCAAAGTCTTGTATTCATCAAGCATGGTTCTTGCCATGTCCAATAGAGTTCTATTCTTCCTCTCCACTACACCATTTTGTTGAGGTGTGTAGGGAGAAGAGAACTCATGCTTGATGCCCTCCTCCTCAAGGAAGCCTTCGATTTGAGAGTTCTTGAACTCCGTTCCGTTGTCGCTTCTTATTTTCTTGATCCTTAAGGCGAACTCATTTTGAGCCCGTCTTAAGAATCCCTTTAAGGTCTCTTGGGTTTGAGATTTTTCCTGTAAAAAGAATACCCAAGTGAAGCGAGAATAATCATCCACAATAACTAGACAGTACTTACTCCCGCCGATGCTTATGTAAGCGATCGGGCCGAATAGATCCATGTGTAGGAGCTCCAGTGGCCTGTCGGTCGTCATTATGTTCTTGTGTGGATGATGAGCTCCAACTTGCTTTCCTGCCTGGCATGCGCTACAGATCCTGTCTTTCTCAAAATGAACATTTGTTAATCCTAAAATGTGTTCTCCCTTTAGAAGCTTGTGAAGATTCTTCATCCCAACATGTGCTAGTCGGCGATGCCAGAGCCAGCCCATGTTAGTCTTAGCAATTAAGCAAGTGTCGAGTTCAGCTCTATCAAAATCTACCAAGTATAGCTGACCCTCTAACACTCCCTTAAATGCTATTGAATCATCACTTCTTCTAAAGACAGTGACACCTACATCAGTGAATAGACAGTTGTAGCCCATTTGACATAATTGAGATACAGAAAGCAAGTTGCAATCTAAAGAATCAACAAGAAAAACATTGGAAATGGAATGGTCAGGAGATATAGCAATTTTACCCAAACCTTTGACCAAACCTTGATTTCCATCCCCGAATGTGATCGCTCTTTGGGGATCTTGGTTTTTCTCATATGAGGAGAACATCTTTTTCTCCCCAGTCATGTGGTTTGTGCACCCGCTGTCGAGTATCCAACTTGAGCCCCCGGATGCATAAACCTACAACACAAATTTAGTTCTTGACTTTAGGTACCCAAATGGTTTTGGGTCCTTTGGCATTAGACACAAGAACTTTGGGTACCCAAACACAAGTCTTGGAGCCCTTGTGCTTGCCCCCAACAAATTTGGCAACTACTTTGCCGGATTTGTTAGTCAACACATAAGATGCATCAAAAGTTTTAAATGAAATGTTATGATCATTTGATGCACTAGGAGTTTTCTTAGGCAACTTAGCACGGGTTGGTTGCCTAGAACTAGATGTCTCACCCTTATACATAAAAGCATGATTTGGGCCAGAGTGAGACTTCCTAGAATGAATTCTCTTAATTTTGCTCTCGGGATAACCGACAGGGTATAAAATGTAACCCTCGTTATCCTGAGGCATGGGAGCCTTGCCCTTAACAAAGTTGGACAATCTCTTAGGAGGGGCACTAATTTTGACATTGTCTCCCCTTTGGTAGCCAATGCCATCCTTAATGCCAGGGCGTCTCCCATTATAAAGCATGCTACGAGCAAATTTAAATTTCTCATTTTCTAAGTTGTGCTCGGCAATTTTAGCATCTAGTTTTGCTATATGATCATTTTGTTGTTTAATTAAAGCCATATGATCATGAATAGCATCAATATCAACATTTCTACATCTAGTACAAATAGTGACATGCTCAATGGTAGATGTAGATGGTTTGCAAGAATTAAGTTCAACAATCTTAGCACGAAGTATATCATTCTTATCTCTAAGATCGGCAATTGTAACTTTGCAAACATCAAAATCTTTAGCCTTAGCAATCAAATTTTTATTCTCTAATCTAAGGCTAGCAAGAGAAATGTTTAATTCTTCAATCCTAGCAAGCAAATCATCATTATTATCTCTAGGATTGAGAATTGAAACATTACAAACATGAGAGTCAACCTTAGCATTTAAACTAGCATTATCATTTCTAAGGTTGTCAATCATCTCACGGCAAGTGCTTAGCTCACTAGACAATTTTTCACATTTTTCAACCTGTAGAGCGTAAGCATTTTTAACCTTAACATGTTTTTTATTTTCCTTGATTAGGAAGTCCTCTTGGGAATCCAAAAGGTCATCCTTTTCATGAATAGCACTAACTAATTCATTTAATTTTTCCTTTTGAGCTATGTTAAGGTTGGCAAAAAGGGAACGCAAATTATCCTCCTCATCACTAGCATTATCATCACTAGAAGATTCATATTTAGTGGAGGAGTTAGATTTAACCTTTTTCCGTTTGCCGTCCTTTGCCATGAGGCACTTGTGGCCGACGTTGGGGAAGAGGAGTCCCTTGGTGACGGCGATGTTGGCGGCGTCCTCGTCGTCGGAGGAGTCGCTTGAGCTTTCGTCGGAGTCCCACTCCCGACAAACATGGGCATCACCGCCCTTCTTCTTGTAGTACCTCTTCTTCTCCTTTCGCCTCCCCTTCTTGTCGTCGCCTCGGTCACTGTCACTAGATATAGGACATTTAGCAATAAAATGACCGGGCTTACCACACTTGTAGCAAACCTTCTTGGAGCGGGACTTGTAATCCTTCCCCCTCCTTTGCTTGAGGATTTGGCGGAAGCTCTTGATGACGAGCGCCATTTCCTCATTGTCGAGCTTGGAGGCGTCTATTGGTTGTCGACTTGGTGTAGACTCCTCCTTCCTCTCCTCCGTTGCCTTGAATGCAACGGGTTGAGCTTCGGATGTGGTGGCATCATCAAGCTCGTTGATCTTCCTCGAGCCTTCGATCATGCACTCAAAACTCACAAAATTCCCGATAACTTCCTCGGGGGTCATTTTAGTATATCTAGGATTACCACGGATTAATTGAACTTGAGTAGGGTTAAGGAAAATAAGAGATCTTAGAATAACCTTAACCATCTCGTGGTCATCCCACTTTACGCTCCCAAGGTTACGCACTTGATTCACCAAGGTCTTGAGCCGGTTGTACATGTGTTGTGGCTCCTCCCCTTTGCGAAGCCGGAACCGACCGAGCTCCCCCTCGATCGTTTCCCGCTTGGTGATCTTGGTGAGCTCGTCTCCTTCGTGCGCGGTTTTGAGCACATCCCAAATCTTCTTGGCGCTCTTCAACCCTTGTACTTTGTTATACTCCTCTCTACTTAGAGAGGCGAGGAGTATTGTTGTTGCTTGAGAGTTGAAGTGCTCGATTTGGGCCACCTCATCCTCATCATAGTTCTCATCCCCTACCGACGGTACCTGTGCACCAAACTCAACAACATCCCATATACTTTTGTGGAGCGAGGTTAGATGAAATCGCATTAAATCGCTCCACCTAGCGTAATCTTCACCATCAAAAGTTGGTGGTTTGCCTAATGGGACGGAAAGTAAAGGTGTATGTTTGGAAATGCGAGGGTATCGTAGGGGGATCTTACTATACTTCTTGCGCTCTTGGCGCTTAGAAGTGACGGAGGGCGCATCGGAGTCGGAGGTCGATGTTGATGAAGTGTCAGTCTCGTAGTAGACCACTTTCCTCATCCTCTTGTGCTTGTCGCCTTTCCGATGCGGCTTGTAGGAAGAAGATTTTTCCTTCTTCTCTTTGTGGTGAGAAGAGGAAGACTTTTTCTCCTTCCGTTTGGAGGAGTCCTTCTTCTTCTCCTTCCTCTTGGTGCGGGACTCTTCCGATGAAGTGCTCCTGTGGCTTGTAGTGGGCTTTTCGCCGGTCTCCATCTCCTTCTTGGCGTGATCTCCCGACATCACTTCGAGCGGTTAGGCTCTAATGAAGCACCGGGCTCTGATACCAATTGATAGTCGCCTAGAGGGGGGGGTGAATAGGGCGAAACTGAAATTTACAAATATAAACACAACTACAAGCCGGGTTAGCGTTAGTAATAAAGAAACGAGTCCGCGAGAGAGGGCGCAAAACAAATCCCAAGAGAATAAGCAAGTGAGACACGGAGATTTGTTTTACCGAGGTTCGGTTCTTGCAAACCTACTCCCCGTTGAGGAGGCCACAAAGGCCGGGTCTCTTTCAACCCTTCCCTCTCTCAAACGATCCACGGATCGAGTGAGCTTCTCTTCTCAAATCAAAGCCGGGAACCAAAACTTCCCCGCAAGGGCCACCACACAATTGGTGCCTCTTGCCTTGATTACAATGGAGTTATGATCTCAAGAACAAGTGAGAAAGAAAAGAGGCAATCCAAGCGCAAGAGCTCAAAAGAACACGACAAATCTCTCTCGCTAATCACTAGAGGCTTGTGTGGAGTTGGAGAGGATTTGATTTCTTTTGATGTGTCTAGAATTGAATGCTAGAGCTCTTGTAGTAGTTGGGAAGTGGAAAACTTGGATGCAATGAATGGTGGGGTGGTTGGGGTATTTATAGCCCCAACCACCAAACTTGACCGTTGGCTGGGTTGTCTGTTCGATGGCGCACCGGACAGTCCGGTGCCCCCTGCCACGTCATCACTGCCGTTGGATTCTGACCGTTGGAGCTTCTGACTTGTGGGCCCGCCTGGGTGTCTGGTGCACACCGGACAGGTACTGTTTGCTGTCCGGTGTGCCAGCATGGGCGTGCCTGCCATCTGCGCACGCAGAGCCCGCATTAAATGCGCGGCAGAGAGCCGTTGGCGCGAAGATAGCCGTTGCTCTGGAGTCGCACCGGACAGTCCGGTGCACACCGGACAGTCCGGTGAATTATAGTGGACGAGCTGTTGGCTTTCCCGAAGCTGGCGAGTTCCTGAGGCCGACCGCCCTTGGCGCACCGGACACTGTCCGGTGTACACCGGACAGTCCGGTGAATTATAGCCGAGTCGCCTCCGGAAATTCCCGAAGGTGGCGAGTTCGAGTCTGAGTCCCCCTGGTGCACCGGACATGTCCGGTGGCACACCGGACAGTCCGGTGCGCCACACCAGGGGTACCTTCGGTTGCCCCTTTGCTCCTTTGTTGAATCCAAAGCTTGGTCTTTTTATTGGCTGAGTGTGAACCTTTTACACCTGTATCATCTATACACTTGGGCAAACAAGTTAGTCCAAAGATTTGTGTTGGGCAATTCAACCACCAAAATTATATAGGAACTAGGTGTAAGCCTAATTCCCTTTCAGATCCTAAATTGAAACTAGTAATGTAAGCGTGATTAACAATTTAATAATTAGACTTACATTTTAATTTGTCCATAACTAGTAATGTAAGCGTGATTAATCCGTTCATCACATTGAATCCATATTATTTATATATATATCATTTAGTGATCCCTAAAGGATAAAATAAAGAAAATTAGTGTTCATGTCTTTTTTTATAATTAAATATTAGTTTACTTATTTGTTTTGTATATAGCTTTCTTAACAAAGAATATAGAACATGTATTTTCTAATAAAAATAAGATATAATTGTTTGTTCATTGTCTTTTACATAAAAGTTTATTAAGGCATATATCATAACTTTCCATAAATAGGTGTTTAATAATAATAATGACATTTTCACATAAAACCTATTTAGACTTATATCTTAATTTGTCATAAGTAAAGGTTTAGCAATGAATTATAATATGCTCCATAATGCTTCTAAAATTAATAACATGATTAGTAGCTCATTAACCTTAGATATATAACATATATCTTTTCTAAAAGGCTAAAAAGGTTTAATATTGTTCTAACATGTTTAATCATCTTATAAACCCTTAATCTTAGACATATCACATATGGCATTTTATAAAAGACTAAATTGATGAACCAAATATTTGTATATTTTAATTAAGATATTTTAAGCTCATGTCTTGTTTTATAAAGTATAGATCACACATTTTTCAAAAGAATACCTTTTTATTATAACCCTTGTGTGTAATGTTTTTGAAAAGCGAACGCTCTTTTCGTTAGACTTTCTTTTCGCTTTACGTATGGTGAATGTTGTATGTTATTGAGTGGTGTTTGTTCTTCTTGTTTGTTTGTGTGATATTCAGTGGTTAATCTAGTAGTTAAGAATCAAGATCTATTCCGATCCGTGGAAGAACCTCAAGTTTTCAATAAGCAAGGCAAGTGGACTTCTCCCTCTGCATACTCTGTTTGATCCCAAACAATACATTTAATAAAGTTTATTCTTTTGAATATATATGCATAATTTGACGGGTTACCTATTTAGATAACCTTTCCAACCTTATTCCTTGATCAAACCTGGGTATTATACTTTACTTTCGTAGCTATGCTATTGTTACAACTTAACTTTATGCAGTCACTCCGGCTTATGATATTAATGTTCCAAATGGTAAGTTTACTTTATTGTTGTTAACCCGATGGTTAAACAAGATTATTGCATATTAATTGGAACATGGAGTGACCACCCGGGAAAACAGTGCTACCATGAGAACTATCATGGCTCTGGTCTTGGCTAAATAACTAGGGAAGTCTTATGTTGGGTGCTGGTCGTGGTCGACCGGAACGGGGGCATCTTGCAAGCGCTTATAGTTCCGGCTCAGGCAGATTGGATACGGGCATAGTTCCCAAAGCTTTACCCTGCAGTTTGGACTATAGGTTGGTACGTTAGGTGTGCTCTATGCAGTTTGACCATTTCCAGTATTTGCGTAATGAGGACTCTAGGGAGAAGCCTCGTAGTGAGACCCTGGCCATTCACCTCGGAAGTGAATACGGGTCTAGCTAACCCGGGCTAGAAGGGAATCGCGACTCATGGGTAAAGATGCGCCACCTCTGCAGCGTGTAAAACTGATATATCAGCCGTGCTCACGGTTATGAGCAGTCTGGACTCCTCACATGATAATTAAACTTGAAGATGGAAATAAATCGAGATCCGATGATCTGCCAATGCTTTGCTTAAGTGGTTTCACTTAAGTGTTTTTGATATACTCTTATACCTCTGTTAAATGGGAATACTTGGGATTCACACTTATTAGTAAGACAGTTGTTGTTAATGAAATGTTGACCAACTAAAATGCTTACTGCTCAACCTTAGCCTCACCTTGTTAAACTTGCATTAGTTTTTCCCCCACTTGCTGAGTCCCGACCATAAGTGAGCTCACCCTTGCTTAATTTTGATCAGAAGTTGCAGATGAAGATATGCTGAACTCCATGGATGCTAGTCTAGTGATACCCCCGGTCATCTTCCTGTGGATGGATGTCCTTGTTTCGCTGTACTTTGATGAATAAAGGTTAAGACATTATGTCTGTTCGAAGTGTAATATGTTAATATAATCGTTATTTACGCTCTTATGCATTGTTCTTTTGATATATTACACTTGTGACGTTAACATATGTGTGGAAATAGATCCTGGCACACATATGCTATGCACCCAGCTCTGCCCCTTGGGAAACGGGTGTGACAATATCCGAACCCGAACCCGAAATTTCGGGTACCCAAATTTTCGGGTATTGCAAAACCCGTCGTAATTTCGGGTATCGATTCTCAAAACCCGAATTACCCGACCCGAAATTTTTGGGTAACCCGAACACCTACCCCTAAGTATGAGGACGGTGTCGACTTGCCTCGATCTCATCTCATCGTATAGTCTCAGCCCCCCCCCCCCCCCCCCCCCCCCCATTTTGTTTGAAGTACTCGTCCTTCTTCCTGTGCTTGCGTTGTTGAAAATGACAAAGTTGAAAATGCAAAGTTTCTGAGCTTAATTACCTTGGCAACCATTGGCGAGATAAGGATTGCCCTCAATTCATAGCCTAAAGAGCAGTTGCACAGGTACCCTGGTCCATTGCTTGCACTCACACAATAGCTGTTTGGACTGACACCAAGCATAGCCTTTCGGCGGTTTTGCGCCATCTCTTGGACAGGCGCTGTTCCTAATGGGCTAATGGCCCAGTCACTGACAACAGGGACACCGTTAGCAGCTCTCCCTTGACGAAACCGAGGTGGTCGGCTAGGTCCTGCCTCCTGAAGCTGCACCACCCTTCCCTTCCTCGACGAGCATGGCGTTAGAAGCACGGGTTGAACGTCCACACGGCGCTCTGGTTGTACAGGATGGCCTCGAACTCGGTGAGGTTGGAGGAGATGGTGGTCTCGCAGCACCCAGTCCCCGTGCACGCCGCACCGTCGTCGGACGTGCCGCCGATGCCCTGGCAGTAGGAGTAGCAGCCAGCGACGTAGAGGTCGGAGCTGTCGTGCTTGTAGCCGCCGATGATCGTGAAGCGGTTGCGGGCGGTGGAGGGGACGAACGGCGTGTCGTCCAGGACGAACCAGGTCCTGTCGTGGTCCGTAAATGAGTAAGGCCCTCAACGGTTTTCACGGATCGGAGCTCCGGAATGTTCTAGAATCATTTCCAGCCGGATTGCTTCTCTAATTTATATAGATTTTGATAAGCTGAATGAATCTTGGTTCATTTCTGGACAAGTAAACGGGCCCTAAATGAAAGCACCCAGTTTTTACTTAACAACATTCAACCGAACACGCAAAATAAACCACAGACTCTCATGCAAGACAGTGAGCAAAGGAAAGGTACTGAAATTTAGACACCCAAATGAGATTTATTGAACTTAAGACTCCATCCTATTGCCAAACTTCCACCCATTCCTTGTATAAATATCTATTAAACAAGTCTCCAGCTTCAAAAACAGGTCCTTGATCCTCTTTTGCTCCCCCTTTTCTAATAGATTGCTCCAAAATCTAAACCAAAATGTGCTCCTGAACAAAACCTGCATAGGGGATGAAATGAAAGTATTGTTGCAGATATAATCATTTCTACATAGCCAAATAGACCACAGAACAATAGCTCCCTGTCGGCGTTTTGACCTCGGGGGGTCCCTGGACCGACGGGTAAATTGTCGTTGCGTGCCTCAGCCCAGATGGGTCGGCGCGAGACGGAACACAAAGAGGGGAAAAACTGCGGCTTCGTGTTGCCCTGCGCCCAGAGTGGATGCGCTTGCAGTAGGGGGTTACAAGCGTTCGCGAGGGAGAGAGAGAGCCTGTCCGGCGGGCCGTCCTCCCGCGCGGTCACCTCCTTTGTACGAGGGCCCTGGACCTCCCTTTTATAGATGTAAGGATAGGGTCCAAGTGTACAATGGGGGTGTAGCAATATGCTAACGTGTTCGACAGAGAGGAGCCAGAGCCCTATGTACATGCCGACGTGGCTGTCGGAGAGGTGCTAGTGCCCTGTGCATGTGATGTCGTGGCCGTCGGAGGAGCGCTTGAGCCCTGTAGAAGCACAACTGTCGGGGCTGTCGGGACCTTGCTGACGTCTCCTTGCTTCCGTAGGGGGCTGAGAACCGCCGTCGTCATGGGAGCACGCGGTGTCATCATTACTTGTTTACCGGGGCGAGCCAGATGGGACGCCGGTCTTGTTCCCCATAGCCTGAGCTAGCTAGGGGTAGGGTAATGATGTACCCCCCTGTGGTGTGGTCGGTCCGAGCCCAAGGTCGAGCGAGGCGGTGACTCCTCCGAGGTTGAGGTTGAGGCCGAGCCCTGGGGTCGGGCGAGGCCGAGACCGTCTCCCGAGGTCGAGGTTGAGGCCGAGCCTTGGGGTCGGGCGAGGCGGAGACCATCTTCTGAGGTCGAGGTTGAGGCCGAGCCTTGGGGTCGGGCGAGGCGGAGACACCTTCCGAGGCCGAGGCGGGGGCCGAGCCCCGGAGCCGAGCGAGGCGGAGCTTCCTATGGCGCCTGAGGCTGGACTCGGCTGCTGTCAGCCTCACCCTGGCGGGTGGCACAGCAGTCGGAGCAGGGCAGGCGACACTGTTTTCCTATCAGGTCAGTCAGTGGAGGGGCGAAGTGACTGTGGTCACTTCGGCCCTGCCGACTGAGGAACACGCGTCAGGATAAGGTGTCAGGTAATCCTTGCATTGAATGCTCCTGCGATACGGTCGGTTGGCGAGGCGATCTGGCCAAGGTTGCTTCACTGCGAAGCTCGCCCGAGCTGGGCCTCGGGCGAGTCGAAGGTGCGCCCGTTGCTTGAGGAGGCCCTCGGGCGAGGCGTGAATCCGCCTGGGTCTACTGTTGTAGCACCCTAAAACCTAACTCGTGATTAAAAATAAATAAATAAATAATAATAGTTACTAATAAAAAAACTACACCTTTGGGATTAAAGAATATAATTTCTTTCTGTTTGTATGTTTAAAAGCATCCGCATAAAGGGATTAATAACAATATAATAGATCAATAAACATATTTTGAAGTTTGAATTTTGGACCCAGAATTAAATTGGAATTTGAAACAAGAAAGGAAATAAAGCAAATAAAAAAAGGAAATAAAAAAAATGAACTACCTGTGGGCCGCCGAGCCAGAATATGGCCCATTCCCTGTTCTCTCCCAGACGCCGGCCCACATAAGCCAACGCGCTCCGAGGCGCGCTCGCACGCGGCGTGTCACTAGGGCACGGGACCCACAGGTCGGTGTTATGACTTCTCGCGCATGCGTCTGTTGCTTCGGCCGCCAGGTGGGGCCGGACTGCAGACTCGTCTTCCCCAACAGAGTGTCGCGCGTCCATCGTCGTGAAGACCGGGTCCTTTCCCCCTGCAAAATCGGCCGCGCCGTTGCACTGGCGGTGGCCCCGCGCGTCAGGTCTTTCTCTTCCCCTTTTCGCGGCGAAGCAGTTGTAACAAACCGTGCGTGGAGCTGGACGTCGGACTCGGGATTCTACCTCGCCGAACTCCACGGGCGGCAATGCGAACTTGGCGGCTGGAGGCGTTGAACCCATGCCCATTCCCACGCGCTCATAAGGGATCCGTCCGCAACCCTTCTCTACCCTCCTCCTCAATTTTGCGTGCATCACCTACGTGTGGACCCCACTTGTAAGACCCGTCTTCCTCGGAGCCTAACAACTCGCAGAACTCCCACTCCCAGATTTCTCGCAACAAGCTTCATGGTGGGCTCTGGGTTCCTCGGCCATCGTTGAGTTCTATAGGATTATAAATCGCGTGCCGCCTCGCTCCTTGGACCAGCCCATAACCAATCTGCGCGCTCGCCTAGGATCCCATCGAGCTCACCACCACCGAAAAGTCGGGACTCGTGCGCCGGTAACCTCGACCGTGACCGTCGCCGCGGTCCACTACCCTGCACACCGTTACTGGCCACCTGGGAGCGTCCGACCGTTGTCGCTTTGGGCGTCTGGGAGGTTCTCCTCGCGTGTCCGTTGACGCGGGGGCTGGGCTTCCTCACCGCGGACGGAACCAAGCTGGGCGGCCTTCACCATGGGACTCCACCGGTGATTGCAATTGGGGGCTTGAATCAAGTCACGGGGGTTCGCTGGCAGTTGTGGAGTCTAATTCATGTTCCAATTGAGCTCGGGAACGACCGGTTGAAGGCCAATCGATCGTCGGGATCCATGGCGTTGCTTCGGTCCGCACTTCTCCGTGGACATGATGGCGACAACCATTATACCCTGTAAGCCTCCTGTAACTAATTCAGTATGCTTCGTAGAGCGTGTTCGACGTATTTAGCGCTAGGAATCGTACTCTGGGGCGTTGGGAGCGTTAACCACCGGCGAAGGCGCCGCCGTCTGGCCTGGTCTCGCCACTGGCCGGAGTAGACAGGGGAGAGGGAAAGCGTGTAGGGGCGCTCCCGATCGTTGATCTGGTATTCAACGGCTAGGGGTAGATGGAGCAGTGAGTGAAGGTGTTAGCCGTAGGATTTTTATTGAGCGACCCGGATCGGATCTTGGTGCCGTGGGGATGGACGCAACCGGGGCCGTCCGATCTGGATCCTGTAGCCTCTATTCCATACCCGTTCGTGTACTGCGTCGATCTAACCTTAGCCCTAGATTTCGAATCGGGCGGCTGAGAATAATTGATACCCCTTCGGCCACCACTTTGCAAATAAGCCCCTGTATTACTACTGAATCAACCCGCAGTCCTGGCAGAAGCATTCTGAGTCTTGGGGAAACTTGCGCTGAAGCCCCTGTCCTTCTCAGAAATCTTGCGCGCAGTACAGAGAACATGTAAATTGGATAAATAGTATAGAAATTGATTTTTTTATACAAAAATAATTGCTAGAACTTGTGTAATTCATAGAAAATCCATATGAAGTCCAAATTAATTCATTCCAATTTCTATAATTTTATAATATTATTGTTTATCATATAATACCACTGTTTTCACATGAAAGTCACATTAAAATTCATATCCTATTTAATCATGTACAAAACACATAAAATCCTTAGAAATTCATAACTTACAATCTATAAATTCCAATTTGATCCGTTCAAGTTGCGTTAGTCTCGTATAAATATTTACTATGCAATAACAACACTTATTATACCATGTCTCTTTCTTTTATAATTAGGTCTTCATTTAACCCATGTGGCTAGTCTTGTTAATCTACTTACCATTATAATATACTAAAATATGAACTAAGGTCAATTTATAATTTGGACTAAAGTGTAGATAGTTATTTAGAGAATAACCTCTCATATGATTTATATTAACCAATTTATGATATAGTTTAATATTTTAATCACATGAATCCTCTATAAAATCATAACTCCTTAGTCATAACTCCGATCTTAGTGGTTCTTGTTCTCGCGATCAAGTAGCAACGCGTAGATCAATATTATGCAGTTTGTACTTATGTTTGGTGTGATGTTAATTTTGTCTATACCATGTTTGCTTGTATTGCTACGTCTAGCGTGAAGGCACGTGTCATCTGAAAAGCAAGTTGGTACCTGGAATCTCAAGTGCCAGGCAAGTTGTGCCCTTGATCACTTACTTTTCCCAGCCATGTTCTTATTAATTTTAATGATCTGCGTAGGTTAATTTTGATGGGAGCCTTTATGTTACCCCAGTTTTGATTACCTCTATACCTTGTTCACTCCTGAAATATTTTTGGGTAGTACTTGCTATTGCTTTATGTGGATTGGGTATGGAGTTACACTACACATGATTATTCTGTTATTATCTTGTTATTATTACTATTCATGTTAAGATCATTAAATTAATGGGAACATGGAGCGACCACCCGGGAAAACAGTGCTACCACAAGGGTTTAATGGGACGCCCTTGGCTGATTAACTAGGAAAGCTAGTGGAGGTCTTCCTTACCCGAAAGGGGCAAGGGCAGTAGGGGAGTGGTCAGTGTAGGGAGGTCCTTGGGTTGACTTTGCTGCGATGGCGGTCAGGCAAGAACCCTGCACTGGAGCTTCCTATAAACTGTAGCGGGATTTCTGAAGCTAGTGGAACTTTGTAAAGGCCTCGTAGTGTTACCCTGCCTCGCCTCCTCGGTAGAGGTGTATGGGATTGGCCGTCTCTTGGCAGATGGGTAACATGACTTGTGGGTAAAGATGCGCAACCTCTGCAGAGTGTAAAACTAGTATACTAGCCATGCTCACGGTCATGAGCGGCTCGGACCCTCACATGATTAATTATGGAATCTAAATTTAATTTGACATTTGCATCGCATTTGGGATTATTTTACTATTACTTTTCTTTATTATTATTAAGGTTTGGTATTTACTTACACTTAGTAATTGCTAATAAAATTTTGACCAACTTATAAAAGCAATGCTCAGCCTCAGCCTTTATTTCATTGATCAGCCTTACACTTCATGAACTCCCACCTTTGGTGAGTTCATGCCACATTATTCCCCACGACTTGTTGAGCTATGAACGTATGTGAGCTCACTCTTGCTGTCTCACACCCCCCCACAGGAGAAGAACAGGTGATCGAAGAGGAGCCGCCTAACACTGAGGCATTCGACTTGATCTAAGTGGCGTTTCTCAGTTGACATTGGCGCTGACGATCCTTAGTTCGTTTTATCTTTATTATTTTATTTTGTAATAAGTCTTCCGCTATGTAATAAATACTCTGATGTTTTATGACATTTATCTCTATACACTCTGTTATTATAAATGTTGTCTTCTTTGGCGCATGTATGAGATGCACCCGGCTTTGTTCCTTAAAACCGGGTGTGACAGAAGTGGTATCAGAGGAAATGTTGAATGTAGGACGAAACCTAGATAGAAATGGACAACCCTTACCTACTTATCTCATTCTGATTCATTCTACACTTACCTTACTCTGATTCTTTCTATACTTATCTTGATCCAGTCTCATCTTCTACTGTTCTACTCTGATCATTCTTACCTTTTCTACTCTTAGTTAAGATGGATTTCACACCTTGGAATCCCTACCCCTATGACATTTTTAAGAGATAGGAAGCCTAAGACAAAATTAAAACCATTTTCTATATTTAAAAACGTTATTTGATTGTTCTGATGATCAATGCCTGATTTGCTTCTTTGATTGATTGAAATAGTATAGACGGGCATCTTAGCATGTACCACCATAAGGTAATGTATTAGCTTTAGTGGATAACACATTAATCTACTTAGCTAATAAATCCCCCGCAGTAACATTCCTCGTAATTACTCGCCTTGTCTACAATCCTTGCTTCCTTACCCTGTGTTTCTAACCCAGATGGGCTACCCCTATAGTGTTAGAAGAAAGCACTATAGATATGATCCTTGGTATGTCATGGTTAAGAAAGGCAAATGCAGTATATACACTATGCTAAGGGAACCATAGAACTCACCAGTTCCAAAGGATAAAGATTTGAAGTTGAAGTTACAGTAACTACCACCATCAGACTAGCGACATTCTTAGAAGATGAGAAGTTTGTGGGTGACAACATCCGTGCAGTTAGAGATTTTTCGGATGTCTTTCCAGAGGAGTTATTAGGGATGCCACCAGATAGGGAAGTTGAGTTTGTTATTGATCTCTTACCTGGACCTACCCCTATTTCTAAACGGCCATACAGGATGTCTGTAGAAGAATTAAAAGAACTTAAGAAACAGTTAACGGAGTTACAAGAAGCTGAGTACATTCGTTCGAATTCTTCACCTTGTGGAGCGCCGGTTCTGTTTGTACAGAAGAAGGATGGATCACAAAGAATGTGTATGGACTATAGATCTCTTAATGATGTTACTGTGAAGAACAAGTATCCGTTGCCCCGTATTGAGGATTTATTTGATCAGATGAGAGGTGCTAGAGTATTCTCGAAGATTGATCTCCGATCGAGTTACCATCAGATGAGAATTAGACCATCGGATATTCCCAAGACAGCATTCTCGACTCGATATGGATTATATGAGTTTACTGTTATGTCGTTTGGATTGACCAATGCACCAGCTTATTTCATGAATTTGATGAATAAGGTGTTTATGGAGTATTTGGACAGATTCGTCGTAGTATTTATCGACGATATTCTTATCTATTCTAAGAGTGAAAGTGATCATGAGGAACACCTGAGATTGGTGCTACAGAAGCTACGAGATAATCAACTCTATGCCAAGTTTAGCAAGTGCGAGTTTTTGGATTGACAAGGTGCCATTCCTTGGTCATATTATTTCTAATGGAGGAATAGCAGTGGATCCTGCTAAAGTGAAGGAGATAATAGAGTGGAGAGTGCCCACTACAGTTACTGAGATTCGGAGTTTCTTGGGACTTGCAGGATATTATCGGAGATTTATTGAAGGGTTCTCTAAAATTGCTAAGCCTATGACATCGCTTTTGGAAAAAGGAAGAGAATTCAAGTGGGATGAGAAGTGCCAAGATAGCTTTGATCAATTAAAGAAGAGATTGATGTCTCCACCAGTGTTGGTTATGCCAAATCTGCAGAAAGGATTCGATATTTATTGTGATGCATGTGGCCAAGGCTTAGGATGTGTGCTCATGCAAGAAGGACACGTGATTGCCTACACGTTTCGACAGTTGCGGAAACAAGAATTGAACTACCCCACTCATGACTTAGAACTGGTAGCCGTTGTGCATGTGCTTAAGATTTGGAGACATTATATTAGGGAACCAAGTGTCAAGTATGCACGGATCATAAGAGTTTGAAGTACATATTCACTCAGAAGGATCTCAACCTTAGGCAACGCCGTTGGTTGGAGCTCATTAAGGATTATGATTTGGAGATTCACTATCACCCGGGCAAGGCGAATTTGGTTGCAGATGCCTTGAGTCGAAAGGAACATGTTCATTCAGATGTTGTTACCCAGCTACCCGATGTGGTTGTTGGAGATTTCAGGAGACTTAACCTGGGGATAGTTGCTCACACTAAAGGAGTTATTATGGATGTGGAACCTACCTTGGAGCAAGAAATCCGCAGAAGGATAGATTGGTGATGCTAAAATACAAGAGATTAAGGATCTGATTACTGAAGGTTGAGGTTCGGAATTCACGGAAGATGAGCAAGGCACCGTATGGTTCAAGGACAGGATATGTGTTCCTGATATTGAAAGCCTTCGTGAGACTATTTTAAAGGGAGCCTATGACTCGGATTATTCTATTCATCCTGGTAGTACCAAGATGTATCAGGATTTAAAGCAGAAATATTGGTGGTATGGATTGAAGAGAGATGTGGCTGCACATGTGGCTATGTGCGGTGCGTGTCAAAGAGTTAAGGCTGAACACAGAGACCAGCTGGACTACTGTACCCATTAAAGATACCGAATGGAAGTAGGAAGAGATTGGTATGAATTTCATTACTGGATTGCCTCGCACCTCGAAAGGATACGATTCTATATGGGTTATTGTGGATAGACTGACCAAAGTGGCTCATTTCATTCCGGTCAAGGCTACTTATAAGGGATCTTAATTGGCAGAGCATATATGGCTCGGATTGTGTCTCAACACGGTATACCGAAGAAGATCATTTTGGATAGAGAATCACAGTTTACCTCTCGGTATTGGAAGAAGTTACACGAGTCAATGGATACGAGATTGAATTTTAGTTCGGCTTACCATCCCCAGACCGACGGGCAGACTGAGAGGACTAACCAAGTGCTTGAAGATATGTTAAGAGCTTGTGCTCTTAAACATGGTGGAAGTTGGGATAAGAGTTTGCCGTATGCTGAGTTCTCCTATAATAATAGTTATCAGGCCAGTTTGAAGATGTCACCATTTGAGGCTTTGTATGGCAGAAAGTGCAGGACTCCACTGTATTGGGATCAAACTGGTGAAAGGCAGTTGTTTGGGCCTGAGATTATACAGGAAGCAGAGGAACAAGTTCAGCAAATAAGGGAGAATTTGAGAACTGCACAGTCAAGGCAGAAAAGTTATGCTGACACCCGGAGAAGACTACTTGAGTTTAAGGACGGTGATTACGTCTATTTGAAGGTGTCACCACTCCGGGGTATGAGAAGATTCAAAGTCAAAGGAAAGTTGTCCCCTCGCTTTATTGGACCCTTCTTAATCTTAAAGCGAGTGGGAGAGGTTGCATATCAATTGGAGTTACCGGATCATATTGCGGATGTTCATGATGTATTTCATGTATCTTAGCTGAAGAAATGTCTCAGGGTACCTGAGGAGCAACTACCAATGGAAGACCTTAGTGTTCAAGGTGATCTAACTTATGCTGAGTACCCCATAAAGATTCTAGATACACTGACTCGTGTCACAAAGAATAAGGTTATAAAGATGTGCAAAGTGCAATGGAGCCACCACAGTGAAGATGAAGCAACTTGGGAAAGAGAAGAAGAGCTTCGCATAGATTTCCCCATCTTTTCCCTCGTTCTTCCTAAATCTCGAGGACGAGATTATTTTTAAGGGGGGTAGGATTTGTAGCACCCTAAAACCTAACTCGTGATTAAAAATAAATAAATAAATAATAATAGTTACTAATAAAAAAAACTACACCTTTGGGATTAAAGAATATAATTTCTTTCTGTTTGTATGTTTAAAAGCATCCGCATAAAGGGATTAATAACAATATAATAGATCAATAAACATATATGAATCTCATTTCGGATTTTGACTGTGATTTTATTTTGAAGTTTGAATTTTGGACCCAGAATTAAATTGGAATTTGAAACAAGAAAGGAAATAAAGCAAATAAAAAAAGGAAATAAAAAAATGAACTACCTGTGGGCCGCCGAGCCAGAATATGGCCCATTCCCTGTTCTCTCCCAGACGTCGGCCCACATAAGCCAACGCGCTCCCAGGCGCGCTCGCACGCGGCGTGTCACTAGGGCACGGGACCCACAGGTCGGTGTTATGACTTCTCGCGCATGCGTCTGTTGCTTCGGCCGCCAGGTGGGGCCGGACTGCAGACTCGTCTTCCCCAACAGAGTGTCGCGCGTCCATCGTCGTGAAGACCGGGTCCTTTCCCCCTGCAAAATCGGCCGCGCCGTTGCACTGGCGGTGGCCCCACGCGTCAGGTCTTTCTCTTCCCCTTTTCGCGGCGAAGCAGTTGTAACAAACCGTGCGTGGAGCTGGACGTCGGACTCGGGATTCTACCTCGCCGAACTCCACGGGCGGCAATGCGAACTTGGCGGCTGGAGGCGTTGAACCCATGCCCATTCCCACGCGCTCATAAGGGATCCGTCCGCAACCCTTCTCTACCCTCCTCCTCAATTTTGCGTGCATCACCTACGTGTGGACCCCACTTGTAAGACCCGTCTTCCTCGGAGCCTAACAACTCGCAGAACTCCCACTCCCAGATTTCTCGCAACAAGCTTCACGGTGGGCTCTGGGTTCCTCGGCCATCGTTGAGTTCTATAGGATTATAAATCGCGTGCCGCCTCGCTCCTTGGACCAGCCCATAACCAATCTGCGCGCTCGCCTAGGATCCCATCAAGCTCACCACCACCGAAAAGCCAGGACTCGTGCGCCGGTAACCTCGACCGTGACCGTCGCCGCGGTCCACTACCCTGCACGCCGTTACTGGCCACCTGGGAGCGTCCGACCGTTGTCGCTTTGGGCGTCTGGGAGGTTCTCCTCGCGTGTCCGTTGACGCGGGGGTTAGGCTTACTCACCGCGGACGGAACCAAGCTGGGCGGCCTTCACCATGGGACTCCACCGGTGATTGCAATTGGGGGCTTGAATCAAGTCACGGGGGTTCGCTGGCAGTTGTGGAGTCTAATTCATGTTCCAATTGAGCTCGGGAACGACCGGTTGAAGGCCAATCGATCGTCGGGATCCATGGCGTTGCTTCGGTCCGCACTTCTCTGTGGACATGATGGCGACAACCATTATACCCTGTAAGCCTCCTGTAACTAATTCAGTATGCTTCGTAGAGCGTGTTCGACGTATTTAGCGCTAGGAATCGTACTCTGGGGCGTTGGGAGCGTTAACCACCGGCGAAGGCGCCGCCGTCTGGCCTGGTCTCGCCACTGGCCGGAGTAGACAGGGGAGAGGGAAAGCGTGTAGGGGCGCTCCCGATCGTTGATCTGGTATTCAACGGCTAGGGGTAGATGGAGCAGTGAGTGAAGGTGTTAGCCGTAGGATTTTTATTGAGCGACCCGGATCGGATCTTGGTGCCGTGGGGATGGACGCAACCGGGACCGTCCGATCTGGATCCTGTAGCCTCTATTCCATACCCGTTCGTGTACTGCGTCGATCTAACCTTAGCCCTAGATTTCGAATCGGGCGGCTGAGAATAATTGATACCCCTTCGGCCACCACTTTGCAAATAAGCCCCTGTATTACTACTGAATCAACCCGCAGTCCTGGCAGAAGCATTCTGAGTCTTGGGGAAACTTGCGCTGAAGCCCCTGTCCTTCTCAGAAATCTTGCGCGCAGTACAGAGAACATGTAAATTGGATAAATAGTATAGAAATTGATTTTTTTATACAAAAATAATTGCTAGAACTTGTGTAATTCATAGAAAATCCATATGAAGTCCAAATTAATTCATTCCAATTTCTATAATTTTATAATATTATTGTTTATCATATAATACCACTGTTTTCACATGAAAGTCACATTAAAATTCATATCCTATTTAATCATGTACAAAACACATAAAATCCTTAGAAATTCATAACTTACAATCTATAAATTCCAATTTGATCCGTTCAAGTTGCGTTAGTCTCGTATAAATATTTACTATGCAATAACAACACTTATTATACCATGTCTCTTTCTTTTATAATTAGGTCTTCATTTAACCCATGTGGCTAGTCTTGTTAATCTACTTACCATTATAATATACTAAAATATGAACTAAGGTCAATTTATAATTTGGACTAAAGTGTAGATAGTTATTTAGAGAATAACCTCTCATATAATTTATATTAACCAATTTATGATATAGTTTAATATTTTAATCACATGAATCCTCTATAAAATCATAACTCCTTAGTCATAACTCCGATCTTAGTGGTTCTTGTTCTCACGATCAAGTAGCAACGCGTAGATCAATATTATGCAGTTTGTACTTATGTTTGGTGTGATGTTAATTTTGTCTATACCATGTTTTCTTGTATTGCTACGTCTAGCGTGCACTAGTACAAATAAGCTCAAAGCCTGCGGCACGTTCAACTTTTCACTGGCGGTTTCCGTTATCAAACGTCAGTGAAAGAAACAGGTGGGCCCGGCTTTAAAAACCGCCAGTGGAAACCTATTTCCACTAGCGGTTATCTTAACACAACCGCCAGTGAAAATAGGATGTTTCCACTGGCGGTTGTGTAACACAAACCGCCAGTGAAAATTGATTTCCACCGGCGGTTATCTTAACTTAACTGCCAGTGGAAACATCCTATTTTCACTGGCGGTTTTTAAAGACAACCGCCAGTGTAAATCAATTTTCACTGGCGGTTTTTAAAGACAACCGCCAGTGAAGTGTCTGTTATAAATACCCCTCTTCTTCCCCCGACAGTGAACTGTATGCTCGCAGCCAACTTGCATTGGAGGTGATTTTGGAGGTCCAGAATTCACAAAATACATGGGGAGAGGTTTTGATCTTCATTTTTTGGAAGAAGATTGCTAAGAAAGGTTGGTTTATGTTGCTAATGTCAATTTTTATTCATTTTTGCTCAATTTTAGCCACATTTTGGATCTAGCACATTTTAGCCACATTTTTGCTCTATTCGCTCAAATAAAGTTGTTTAATATGGTTAGATTTTGTCTATCCTCTCTCCTTTTTCATGTTTAGTTCTCAAATTAGTTTATCCATGACATATTAAGTTGTTTAATGAATGGTTCATGTGTTGTGTGGAGAGAGAAGAAGATAGGTTTGGTAATTAAGATTGTTTTTATTAGTTGCTATGAAAGTTGGTTTAATTATGTTTTAATTGCCAATTATTGTTCATCTTTGCTCAATTTTGGAACTAGGCCTTTACCATGTGTTAGAGAGAAGAGTATGGCTAGGAAAGTTTGGTTTTATGTTCCTCTTGCCAATTTTTGTTCATTAGAGGGCCAGATTTCACAAAATACAAGGGGGGTTTATCTTTATTTTTTGGAAGAATGTTGCTAAGAAAGGTTGGTTCTTGTGTGTTTATGTTACTTTTTTACAGGTGGTGATGGAGAGGACATCCTGGATGTATAACTTATCAAGGCTAGATCCATCATACATATCCGAGGTCCATAGGTTTATTGATGTCGCTACGAACCATGCTTGGAGAACAAAGACAAAACACATATATTGTCCATGCATGGACTGCAAAAATACTGTTGTATTTAATGACACAGAACAAATCATATCTCATCTGGTATGCCGAGGATTTATGAAGGATTACACAATTTGGACAAAGCATGGAGAGGGTAGCTCTTCGCCTTATACGACTGGAAACCCTGAGAACATCGACGACAGATTTCAGTTCGTTCACGAGACACACCAACCTCTTCCACAGAGCGAACATGTAGTGCAAAATGTTACTGATCATGGTTACGCTGGAGGAAATGAACATGATAGACCTCATGTTCTGCCAAGTGTTATGGATGAGGAAGATGCAGAGTTGCTAGAGGCAATGTTGCGTCGTCATACAGATCAATCGATGTTCTTAATGAAAGGTATGGAGTCCCTGAAGAAGGCAGCAGAAGAGCCTTTGTACGACGAGTCTAAGGGTTGTACCAAAGAGTTCACGACGCTCCGGTCTGTGCTAAAGCTGTTGATGTTAAAAGCTAAATATGGTGTGTCTGATGCTGGCTTCGATGCGTTCTTGAGTATTATCGCAGACATGCTTCCAAAGGAGAACAATGTGCCTGCTAACACGTACTATGCAAAGAAACTAATCAGTCCGCTCACTATGGGTGTGGAGAAGATCCACGCGTGTAGAAATCATTGTATCCTTTATCGAGGTGATGATTATAAAGACTTGGAGAGCTGCCCAAAGTGCGGTGCAAGTAGGTACAAGACGAATAAAGACTATCGAGAGGACGAAGAGTGTGTTGCATCCGTGTCTAAAGGGAAGAAGCGAAAGAAAGCCCAAAAAAAAGACTTCAAAATCCACGAGCAAAGAAAAAGTAGACTATTATGCGCTCAAAAAGATTCCTGCTTTGGTGATGTGGTACCTCCCCGTCGTCGATCGATTGAGGTGTTTGTTCGCTAATCCTGAGGATGCCAGACTTATGAGCTGGCATGCTTCTGATGAGCACAAAAACGATGGGAAGCTTCGACATCCAGCCGATGGGAAGCAGTGGCAAGATTTCAATGACAACCACCGAGACTTTGCCGATGAACCGAGAAATGTTAGGTTCGCACTGAGTACTGATGGAATGAACCCATTTGCTGAGAGGAGCAGCAAGCATAGAACATGGCCGGTGATCCTCACCATATACAACCTTCCTCCATGGTTGATGCAGAAACGGAAGTACATTTTGCTAACCATCCTTATTTCTGGACCTACACAACCTGGAGTTGACATGGATGTATTTTTGGAGCCCTTAATGGAGGATATGAAAATATTGTGGGAAACATGTGTTCAAATGTTGGATGAGTATCGTAAAGGTTCATTCACGCTGAGAGCAATTCTTTTTGTTACGATCAACGATTACCCTGCTCTCTTCACATTATCAGGCCAGTTTAAGGGAAAGGTTGGTTGCACAGTATGCATTGATGGAACTGCTTACGTATCCCTTGCTGCATCTAGGAAGATAGTTTACATGAGGCACAGACGCTTTTTATTGGAAGGACACAGGTACCGCATGCGAAAGATGGATAAGTACTTCGACAATAATGGTGAACTACATTCTACTGCTCCATCGGGTAACAATAGAGGTCATAGAGTTTTTGAAATAGTCAGGAATATCAAGTTTGTTTTCGGGAAGAAGACAAAAGACGGAAAAACAAGGAAGGATGTCAAACCAGCTTCGGGGGCTATATTCAAGAAGAAGTCTATTTTCTTCGAGTACTTGCCTTACTGGAAAGAGTTAGATGTGCGGCATGCGATTGATGGTATGCACGTTCAGAAGAACGTGTTTGAAAGCATAATGGGCACCTTGCTAGACATAAAGGGCAAAACAAAAGAAGGGCTCAATTCACGCATGGACTTGGTAGATTTAGGCATAAAAAAGGAACTACATCCCGTTCTTCAAGAAAATGGGAAGTACCATCTCCCAGCAGCAAGCTACAATCTCAATGTAGATGAGAAACATACGATGTGTGTTTGGCTCAAGAATTTGAAAGTCCCATCCGGATTCTGCTCTAGCATACGGAGTATTGTGTCAATGAAAGACCTGACAATCACCAACTACAACTCACATGATTGCCATGTTATGCTGACTACATTCCTACCTATTGCCATCAGGGCTATAAATCCTTTGTTTTTAAAGATGGCAATCGCACGGTTGTGCTACTTTTTCAACAGGATTTCACAAAAGGTAATTGGCCGTGATGAGTTGGCATCTCTTCAAGAATTCGCAGTGGAGACAATATCACAGTTTGAGATGTGTTTCCCTCCATCGTTCTTTGATATTATGGTGCACCTTGTGGTGCACTTGGTGCCACAAATAGAGGCATTGGGTCCTATGTACTTGCATGAAATGTGGACGTATGAGCGTTTCATGTCAATACTGAATGGCTATGTATCAACCCGTGCTCGTCCCGAGGCATCCATGATAGAGGGGTACTGTACCGAAGAGGCCATTGAGTCCGGAGGTCCATTCTGCAATAGTATCCTAAAAGACCAGGTTGCAATAGGTCTGCCTCCGTCACGACACGAGGGTAGACTGTATGGAAGCGGGAGGATGGGACGGAAATCTTTCATCCCACCGGATTACGATATAGTACTTGAGGCACATCAGAGCATCCTACATCAGCTAACGATAATGGAGCCATTTATCCAACAACACATCAATGAGCTTCGCGAGCAAAATCCTGGGCATACGGATGATTGGGTAATGAAGCAACATAAGCAGCGGTTCAACACATGGCTAATGGTGAAGGACATTCCACGTGGAGAAACAATAGAAGAACAAACCATCAAGGGCTTGGCATCTGGACCATCACGCCAGGTCACAACATGGCAAACCTATGACATTAGTGGATTCACATTTTGTACCAAGTCCAAGGACAAAAAGAGCATGTCACAAAACAGTAGTGTTCGATGCGAGGCCATAGATGATGAAACTGGTGAGATTATTACATATTTTGGCTTTATTGAGGACATATGGGAACTAGACTATGGTACATTTCAGATCTCGGTTTTCCGATGTCAATGGGTTGAAGACAAACATGTCACGGTAGACAACTATGGGGTCAGAGTTCTTGATCTAAGTAAGGTAGGTTACAAAGATGACCCATGGATCCTTGCTAATCGTGCTGCACAGGTCTTCTATGCTGAACGGATCATTTCTAACAATGAGAAGAAAAGCACCGACAAACCAAAGCATGTAGTTTTTCCTGGAAAACAACAAGCTATAGGAGTTGATGGTGTATCTGATTTAGAGGATTTTAACCAGTTCAACGACATGTCTCTTTTCATAGACCATCCAACCAAGATAAGGAACGTTGAGCGAAGCATCCCACGCAATTCGTTGCCCTGGGTACGCCACGATGGACAAGGCAGAACAATAGCTTCCTAGATTATATACTTGTCATGTAATTGATTATTGTTAGGACTTGTCATGTAATTGATTATTGTTAGGACTTTGCACATCCAGAATGCCCGTTCTTGCATTGATTTTACACAGAGCAGAACATCATGCTGGAGCCTACCGATCAATATGTACTGTATATATACATGCATGGTAATCTGACTTGCCATGAAAACTTCGGACTGGAAGGGTAGGCAGCAGATGTCGCACTCCAGCGCGTCCTTCTCCACGGATAGTGTCACAGTCGCCTCTTCCTCATCTTCCAACCCCGTCTCTTTAGAGTGCGGCCTTCTTTAGAGTGCGGCCGGCAGAGGAAGCCGTGGTCTTTTTCCCAGTCATGGTTTATCACCTAGAAAGGTAAATAAAAGCAGAGAAGATTATTCGACTAATATATATCAGGCAGTAAGAAACAACCATCTCCAACGGTGACGAGAGACGCAAAGCCAAGAGACAACATAGGATTTAATTCATACAGTGGGAGTGAAGACGAAGATACGCGAAGCAAGGAGACTACATAGGATTTAAACACTGCAATTGAATGCTCTCACTGAGTGGAGGAGCCGAGGAGGCCGCGCAGGCCTGCCCGTCAGCCGTTTCCGACGTCTCACTGAGACGTCTCGACCTCGGATCGAGGTGCTCGAGGATCGGGGTCCACGTGAACCCACCGGCACCTTCTGCGGTTTTTGCTTCCTAGCCCTAGGATTGGAGCCTTCTCTAGTTCTCTTGAGTTGAGCCTCGACTACTCCGGCGGGGGAAAGTGTACTGCAGCAGCAGCACTGGAGCGCAGAAGTCGAAGTCTTCTTTGATCAATCGAGTCAATCAGAGAAGTTGCATTTTGTTGTCGTCTCACCAGGCAGGCTATCTGATCGGCGACATGTCTGAATGTCGTATCGGGCTTTATCGATCATCTCCATAGGTATTATATACTCTACTTCTCATTGAACTCTAGAGGTGCCCACAGCATTTTGTGATAAAGAGGAGAGAGAGAGAGAGGAGAGATAGAGGAGAGAGGGAAGAGATAGAGGAGAGAGAGGAGAGAGTATACTTAATATATAAAAACTATACTAATTAAATATATAAAAAGTATACTAAACAATATATAAAAAAACTATGTTAAATAATAATAAATAACAATTTCTACTGGCGGTTGTCATATAGAACCGCCAGTAGAAATGGCTTCTACAGTCTGTGGAAGCCATTTCTACTGGCGGTTCTCGTTGTCAACCGCCAGTAGAAATGGCTTCCACAGACTGTAGAAGCCATTTCTACTGGCGGTTCTCGTTGTCAACCGCCAGTAGTAATGCGCCTATATAAAGGGTGGCGCGCGGGAGCCGAAAAATTTACAAGTCCCTGGCGCCAGTTCTTTTCAAGACGACGTCGTCAGGCTGCTGGATTTCGACCCCGAGGGTTTCGCCGGCGATCGTCCCCGCGCCCGTCCCCACGCCGCCATTCCCGCCCCCGCACCGCCGTCTCCAGGTTTCGTTCTCTTTCCCCTAATCTGCCGTACCGCCGCCGTCGTCTACCGCGCCGGTGCAGCCGCCGCCGTCGCGTTTTAGTAAACCCTAGGGCACGCGCCGCCGCCGAGAGGGAGGAAGAGAGAGGAAGGAGAGGGAGAGGGAAGAGAGAGGAGGGAGAGGGAGAGGGAGGAGAGAGGAGGGCGCACGCGCCTCCGCCGCCGAGAGGGAGGAAGAGAGAGGAAGGAGAGGGAGAGGGAAGAGAGAGGAGGGAGAGGGAGAGAGATAGAGAGAGGGAGAGAGATAGAGGGAGAGGAGAGAGATAGAGGGAGGGAGAGGAGGGTAAGAGAGAGAGAGGAGAGGGAGAGGAGAGAGATAGAGATAGGGAGAGGGAGAGGGAGAGGGAGAGAGATAGAGAGAGGAGGGAGAGAGAGGAGAGGAGATGAGAGTATTCATACAATACTTATTTTTATTCATATGTGTTCAAATGTATGTGTTCAATATATATATGTGTTCAAATGTATGTGTTCAATATATATGTGTGTTCATATGTGTTCAAATGTATGTGTTCAATATATATATATGTGTTCAATATATATGTGTGTTCATATGTGTTCAAATGTATGTTGAATATATACATTGTAATTTTATCCGTCACAACTCGATAATATACGTATCCGATCCAATCCGAATTCGATCTGAACTCGATAATTTCCGTACGACTCTCCCTCTCTCCCTCTCTATACGTCCTATGCGACTCTCCCTCTCTCCCTCTCCTCGTCCTATACGACTCTCCCTCTCTCCCTCTCTATACGTAACTCGATAATATCCATACGATTCTCCCTCTCTCCCTCTTTATACGTCCTATGCGACTCTCTCCCCGTCCTACACGATACTATACGACTATACGATACTATATGGTTAGGGTTTAGGGTTAGGGTTAGGGTTAGAGTTAGGGTTATGGTTAAGGGTTAGGGTTAGGGTTAAGGGTTATAGTTAGGGTTAGGGTTTAGGGTTAGGGTTAGGGTTAGGGTTAAGGGTTCGGGTTTTGGGTTAAGGGTTCGGGTTTTGTGTTAGGGTTAGGGTTAGGGTTAAGGGTTATAGTTAGGGTTAGGGTTTAGGGTTAAGGGTTCGGGTTTTGGGTTAAGGGTTCGGGTTTTGGGTTAGGGTTAGGGTTTAGGGTTTTGGGTTAGGGTTAAGGGTTTAGGGTTAGGGTTAGGGTTAAGGGTTATAGTTAGGGTTAGGGTTTGGGTTTAGGGTTAGGGTTAGGGTTTAGGGTTAGGGTTAGGGTTAGGGTTAGGGTTAGGGTTACTATTTGTTAATATGAATTTAATTATTGCTTACGTTAATATGTGTTAATATGTATTTAATTATTGCTTATGTATTTGTATATATATAGCTCAATGAGTTCTCAGATCAAGGACCAAGGATTAGTGCCCGAGCACATGGACAAGAGTGTTGCTCAAGAACAATCCAGCAGTGAAGGATATGAAACGCCTAGCGACCCTTTTCCTACCACTAGCATAGATAGGGCCGCTCTCCGTGAGTTGCAACGTGACCCTACTTATGATCCACGAGAAGCTGAGGTAAAACTACGCATCTTTAGCTTCGTATGTGTACCCTACTGATTTCACATGCATGATCTCTTGTGCATTTTATTACATGAATAGGAGGTCGTGTCTGAATTTCGTGCGATACTCGAAGAAGCCGTGGCACGATACGAAGACGTACCGGAGCCGACCCAAGACGCACCGGAACAGACGAAGACAACAACCGAGACGTCAAGAAAAAGGAAGCAGAGCGATCGAAAAAGAGGTGACAGGGGGCTGAACAAGTTTCCCGACAAAACATACAAAATCTCAGACGTGAGCCCGAAAGGTCAGCCACTAGCTCCAGAAGAGGCACTACCTAAGTTCCGGAATGCACTTGGGTTTTTAGTTAGAGATAATCTTGACATAACAATACGACAGTGGAGAGATGTGTCAGATGATGTCAAGAATCAAATATGGAATAAGCTATTAATGAGGTTCGTTCTGCCTCTGGGTTCAGAAGAACTCGTGAAGGAATACACGATGAAGCAGCTTGCAATCAATTTCCGAAACTGGAGGTCTGAGATGAACACAAAGTTTGCAAAGAAAGGTCTGGACCCGACCAAAAAATATAAAATCTCAGCAGGTCAGTGGTCAGTATTTCTAGAGCAGAGGAGCAGCCCTGATTTCATATCTCTAAGTGAGGCAAATTCGGAACTATCAAAGAAGAACAAGTACCGCCACCACCTAGGCACAGGTGGTTACAAGCGTCAGGTTCCTAAATGGACACAAGAAGACGCCGAGAAGAAGGCCACAGGGTTGCCGACGCTGTCCGAGCAACTTGGTGAAAGGGCGGCAAATTGGCTCCGTGCTAGAAAACCAAGGGAAACCGAGACCGGTGTATCTTTTGATGATCCCATTGTCGAAGAAGCGGCAAAAAACATATATGCAATGGCAGCTAAGCAGAGCCAAGGAACTTTTAAGCCACAAAGGGAAAGAGACATCCTAACGGCTGGTCTCGGTAACCCTGAGCATCCTGGTCGTGTACGAGGAATCTCGTCTAAGGAAGGATGGAAGGAAGGATTCGGACCACAGTGGGAAGGTCTGTACAAGAAACGTGATCGATACAAGGAAGAGATGGCGGATTATTTTAAGGAGGAGGCCAAGAAAGAGTTCAAAGCCATGATGTCTCAAATGCTATCGAATCCTCCTCCAGAATTGATGCAACAGTTGGCGAGTGCGATGTCTGTTCAACAGATGACCACTCCACAGATACAAATAATTCCAGCAGCTCAACCGCCGGCTTCCACAGATTGTACGACATTACCAAGCTCTGTTGCTTCAACGGGAAATAAGGACCGTTATCCAGTTGATGACATCACTAGGCCTATGGCGTGCACACTGGTTATAAGATATGGTATTAACAATAAACGTACAAAGAAAGTAGCCACAGGCCTTGCGATCCTAGGACGCAAGTTCCATGGAAACGATATTCCAGATGATTATTGCAAAGTAGAAGTGACGACGGTCGTCCAAGGATCCGAGGACGACATGCTAGACATCCCTGGGCCCGAAGGTATCGAGAAACTTGGACAAGCTATCAAGAATTTTATCCTTTGGCCTCGAAGGGATGTCGAATTGCTTGATTGGTCGAATTCGTCGCAGGCGTCGCAGGCCCAACCGTCTCCGCCTTCTCAAATTGCTGTTCCTATTGTACATCCATCATCACCTCCTCAAACTTCACATGCTGCTCCTCATCCTTTTTCTGACCCACCGTCTCCGCCACAAGCATCACCATTCAGGGCTCCACCACCTTCTCCTCCCCATCCTCTTGGTGACCCACTGTCTACGCCACCATCAAGGGATCCACCTTCTCCACAACCATCAAAGGATCCAAGTCCATCAAAGAAATCTAAACTTCCTATACCAAAATTGGTGTCCCCGTATCAGAAAAAGAAGAGTAAAGCTACTACTGCTGGCACAGCTCGGTTTTTGAAAGGGATTGGACGGAGCCTCACGTCACAAACTGTTGATTTGGCCAAGCACGAGGAGTCTGCAAAAAAGGCTGAGGCAATGGCCGCAAAGATAAAGAAGCCAACTAAGGCAGATTACAAAAACGTGCCTAAAAAATATGTGCCGGGCAGACCTCTGCTACCTCTTGAGAAACTAAGAAAGGTCCCGGCTGGTGTTAAAAGGTTGCATGACTGGTACATGCGGGCATCATCGGTTGGCATCGACACCATCAGTGTGCATATACCAGACCATGCTTTTATTGGTTCGGACCAAAAGGCCGTTGTTACATTCGAGGACATGTGGTTAATGATGAACCTTCAGAGACTCGACGTGCAACTTGTAACGATGTTTGCATTGTAAGTGTCGCTCATACTTCCACATATGTGTGTTATTATTAGTGAGCTGTATAAAATTTCAATATCTGACATGCACGTGTGACTTGCAGAATGCAACATGATCAGCAGGAGATTCTTTACGGTACCAAGCCCAATGCTAGTGCCAGTAAAAGGGTTGGGTATCTCAACCCAATACTTATATCCGAGGAAAGCCACACTTTTAGAATCGGGAAAGACAACGATGAAATACGGGGAAAGACGGACGAAGAAGTTGAGAAGCGTATAAAGGATATGAAGAAGGATTTTGAAGCTCGATACGCCACCTACATAGGACATGCAATGCTTCAATTTCAAGACAGGGAAGCCATAATGGCCCCGTACAACTTTAAGTAAGTGTGATTTTGCATAAATAAAATTAATAATTTCAATACACATGCATCACAAATTTGATTCGTACAGGGACCACTGGATATGCTTCCTCATTTATCCTAAGGTTGGAAAGGTGCTGGTGCTCGACTCCTTGAACTTCGACCCTTCAACATATGCAGAATTCCTCAGCACCTTAGAGCTGTAAGCCTTTTCTATGCATGCATACTTTTATCGATTAAAATTTGAGAATAACATGGTGATTCTATTTGAGATCACAGGGCTTATAGATTCTATAAGATGAGAGGTGGAAAGTACGACCTGTCGAAAAAAGGCGTGCCACTAGACATCCATCATCACTGGCCGGTAAGTATGTGATTTTATGAATACATATCATACACAATGTTGAAACTAAATAACCAATCTCCCGTTATGTAGTGCCACAAGCAACCACAAGGATCGATCCTATGTGGATTCTATGCGTGCGAGTTCATGAGAGTGAACGGACGATACATCACGAACCCTGACAAGGTATTATTAGTAATAGTCAAGTATGTATTTATGTCATTAAAGATGCAAATGTGTTATTATTGAGTATAAATAGATGATGTTTATAAAATTCCTTTACAGCAATTTCAACGAGGAAACCCGGAGAACTTGACCAAAGCTGCATTGTATGGCATAGTCGAGGACCTCTGCACATTCATATTGAAAGAGGTCATTCCCGCAGAAGGAAAATATCACGATGCTTCCGGGAGATTAGCTTTGCCAGAGTTCAGAATACTAACAGAAATTAGTAGATTATCTCTTAGCCGAGCTAGTTATTAGAGCTTAGGTGAAAACTTATGATGTATAGAATGCATGAAGCATATATGGTTGTAAACAGAATACTTTGATGTATATAAATGTATGATAGAATTTAATTTCATGTTGCTTTCAATATCAATATAGATATATATATATATATGTTTGTGTGTGTAAATAAATATATATATAATTCAGTATTGTTTGAAATTTTGAAAAAAGGCGGGAAAACTTCCACTGGCGGTTTTATAAAGAAAACCGCCAGTGAAAAGTGCATTTCCACTGGCGGTTTGCTTTATAAAACCGCCAGTGGAAATGCATTTCCACTGGCGGTTTTCTTTATTCAGCCGCCAGTGGAAATGCACTTTTCACTGGCGGTTCGTTAAGAAAACCGCCAGTGAAAATGCACTTTTCACTGGCGGTTCCAAAATAACCGCCAGTGGAAATGCTGATTTCCACTGACCCCTAGCACTGGCTGTACTGAAAAACGCCAGTGTAAATAGGTTTAGAACCGCCACTATAGAGCTTCTGTGTACTAGTGGTGAAGGCACGTGTCATCTGAAAAGCAAGTTGGTACCTAGAATCTCAAGTGCCAGGCAAGTTGTGCCCTTGATCACTTACTTTTCCCAGCCATGTTCTTATTAATTTTAATGATCTGCATAGGTTAATTTTGATGGGAGCCTTTATGTTACCCCAGTTTTGATTACCTCTATACCTTGTTCACCCCTGAAATATTTTTGGGTAGTACTTGCTATTGCTTTATGTGGATTGGGTATGGAGTTACACTACACATGATTATTCTGTTATTATCTTGTTATTATTACTATTCATGTTAAGATCATTAAATTAATGGGAACATGGAGCGACCACCCGGGAAAACAGTGCTACCACAAGGGTTTAATGGGACGCCCTTGGCTGATTAACTAGGAAAGCTAGTGGAGGTCTTCCTTACCCGAAAGGGGCAAGGGCAGTAGGGGAGTGGTCAGTGTAGGGAGGTCCTTGGGTTGACTTTGCTGCGATGGCGGTCAGGCAAGAACCCTGCACTGGAGCTTCCTATAAACTGTAACGGGATTTCTGAAGCTAGTGGAACTTTGTAAAGGCCTCGTAGTGTTACCCTGCCTCGCCTCCTCGGTAGAGGTGTATGGGATTGGCCGTCTCTTGGCAGATGGGTAACATGACTTGTGGGTAAAGATGCGCAACCTCTGCAGAGTGTAAAACTAGTATACTAGCCATGCTCACGGTCATGAGCGGCTCGGACCCTCACATGATTAATTATGGAATCTAAATTTAATTTGACATTTGCATCGCATTTGGGATTATTTTACTATTACTTTTCTTTATTATTATTAAGGTTTGGTATTTACTTACACTTAGTAATTGCTAATAAAATTTTGACCAACTTATAAAAGCAATGCTCAGCCTCAGCCTTTATTTCATTGATCAGCCTTACACTTCATGAACTCCCACCTTTGGTGAGTTCATGCCACATTATTCCCCACGACTTGTTGAGCTATGAACGTATGTGAGCTCACTCTTGCTGTCTCACACCCCCCCACAGGAGAAGAACAGGTGATCGAAGAGGAGCCGCCTAACACTGAGGCATTCGACTTGATCTAGGTGGCGTTTCTCAGTTGACATTGGCGCCGACGATCCTTAGTTCGTTTTATCTTTATTATTTTATTTTGTAATAAGTCTTCCGCTATGTAATAAATACTCTGATGTTTTATGACATTTATCTCTATACACTCTGTTATTATATATGTTGTCTTCTTTGGCGCATGTATGAGATGCACCCGGCTTTGTTCCTTAAAACCGGGTGTGACAACTGTTCCTGCCCGAGGCTGGGCTCGGGTGAGGCGAGATCGTGTCCCTTGAGTAGACGGAGCCTTGACCTGAATTGCGCCCATCAGGCTTCTGCAGCTTGTGCTTATGGTGATTACCAGCCGAGTTTAGGAGTCTTGGGGGTACCCCTAATTATGGTCCCCGACAGTAGCCCCCGAGCCTCAAAGGGAGTGTTGGTACTCGCTTGGAGGCTTTGTCACACTTTTTTGCAAGGGGACCGGCCTTTCTCGATTACATTTTGTTCCGGTGGGTGCGCGCGAGCGCACCCGCCGGGTGTAGCCCCCGAGGCCTCGGAGGAGTGGTTTGACTCCTCCGAGGTCTTAGTGCCTTTCGTGATGCCTCAGTCGGTCTGGTTGTTCCCTCATGCGATCTGATCGTAGCCCGGGTGCATGGTCAGGTTCCGAGTTCTCGGGCTGGTATGTTGACGCTGTCAACGGTTTGGCCGGAGCCGGGTTTGCGAGAGCAGCCCCCGAGCCTCTGCACAAAGCGAGAGGACGGTCAAGGACTGACTCGGCTTTTATCATACGCCCCTTCGTCGCCTTTCCGCAAGGAGGAGGGGGGAAAGCGCCATGTTGCCCTCGGAGGGCGCCGAACATGGTGTCTCCAGTGAGTTGCTAACGGGTGATCCGAGTGGATGCCCGTGCCCCGTTCGATAAGGGTCGGCTTAGTGGCCCAGAGGCGCGCTCCAAAAGTACCTGCAGGTGATTTGCCGGACCTGGTCCCATTTGATAGGGTCCGAGGGCTCGATGCCTCCCTCTGATGGGATTCCGTTACAGAATCGCTCCTGCTGGTCTCGGAAATGTCCTAGGGTACCTCGGGAGCGTAGCCCGAGCCTCGGCCATGTATCGGACGTACCCAGAGTCATCCCTCGCTCTGCATGTTCTGGGCGGCTGTCGAACCCTTTGGGGGGCTAGCCTTCGAACCCCTGATCAGTAGTGGGCGCGGAGCCCGAGTGCTCTGAGGCGGCTGTCGAACCCTTCCGAGGGGCCAGCCTTCGAACCTATGATCAGTAATGAGCCTGAAGCCCGAGTGCTCTGGGGCGGCTGTCGAACCCTTCCGAGGGGCCAGCCTTCGAACCCCTGATCAGTAGGAGGGCTCGGGGCCCGCTTCTTTCGCGGAGAAGGATTCCTTTCGGAGTATCCCCTTTCTCGGTCCCTGTAGCAAGAGAGAGAAAGGGGAAGAGGAAAAGGATACGAAATTAAACGATGTGAAACGTCGCCCGCTTCACCTGCCAAAGGTGTCGCCTGCACTGCCGCGAAGTTAATGCGACGGGACGGGTGGTTCGCGGGGCAGCCGTTGTACGTGCGCGAGTCGTTCGAGGAACGGGCGTTTCGCCTTCGAGTTTGAATTTCGCGGCGGGTTCGGGCGAAGTGTTGTACGGGTCTTGCCCGGGCCTTTATATATCCGGAAGAGGGACCGGTGGTGGTTCTTTACTCTGCTGCTCGCCTCCTGCTTTGGTTTCCGCAACCCAAGGGAATAGCCAGAGAAAGAAAACCACGCACCTTGTCCACTCCGCCGCCAACCCCTTCGCTTGGCGATGGCCGACCGGGTAACCGTCGTTCCACCGCGCGACCCGTGGCCTTTCTCCACCGTCACGGTGGACGATCTAGAGGCCCTTGTCGCCGATGGCTCACTCCGTCCCCTCTCTGGTGACCCGCAGCCGGAGTGGATGGTCCCTCCGAGCGTGGCCGGCCTGACCCCGCCGCCGGGGTATGTGCTGAGTTTCGTCTCCTTCCATGAGCGGGGGTTCAGAGTGCCAGCAAGCTGTTTCATGCGGGCGCTCCTACATTAGTACGGGGTGGAGCTGCACAATCTCAACCCCAACTCCATCGTGCAAGCGGCCATCTTCGCGGCGGTTTGCGAAGGCTTTTTGGGGATTGACCCCCACTGGGATCTATGGACCCATCTCTTCTACGCGGAGCCTTTTGCCTTGACGACGGGGGAAAGGAAGGTCCGCATGGTGGTGCGGGCCGGTGGCTGCATCCTCCAGTTGAGGCAGGCGCGCGCGGAACAGTACATCCCCGCCATCCTTGTGTCTTCGAACAAGGGGTGGCAGTGCCGGTGGTTTTACCTCCGGAATGACGATGGGAGGCTCCCGTCGTTTTCTCAACGAGTGGTGACTGCCGCCGGCAGCAACTAGCGCTATGGGGCCGCGCGCGAGAAACAGGAGAATCTCCAGCCCCTTCTGGACGCCTTGCAAGAGCTGCGAGATGGAGGGCTTACCGCCGCGGGGGTGGTTGCCGCCATCCATCGCCGGAGGGTGCTTCCCTTGACAGAGCGGTGGTTGCCGCTTTCGGAGATGATGCCGGGGGTCGACTTGGAGGGTTCGCAGATGTCCTTGGTCCCCCTCTCCGCCGAGGACCTCCGCAGGCGGGTAGCGGGCACGGTAGGGAGGCTGGACGCCAGCGCCCTTACCCAGCCCTTGATGCGCCCCGAGCGTGGGTGCATGTCCCTGGTGAGTGTCCGCTCCTTCTTCTTTCTTGTGTCAGATTGCCTTTGGTTCTCACAGTCGGGATTTTCGTCCGTATCCAGGAGTTGGGGTGTCACAAGCCTTCCCTGCCACTGGTCCCGGAGGACGCGAGGGTCGCTGCGGAGAAGAAGAAGGAGAAGAAGGACGTGAAAAAGGCTCGGGCTCGCGAGCGGATGCAGGCTCGGGACGCCTTGGAGAGGCGCCGTCGGAGGCAGGAGAGGGACGGGTTCCCGAGGGAGCCGTCGCCGGAGACGCCTGACGACGACGATGACGACGATGATGACGAAGACGATGACATGGCGGCCCGCCTTGGCCTCAGCCCGGATCTGAGGCTGGGCCAGGGGTTGTCGAGCCAGCCCCCGAGTGGGCTGGCGCCGTCGGTATCTGGGGCCGGGACATCAGGGTCCCGGTCCAAAGAATAGGGGCAGGCTGAGGGGGTACTTGACCCCTTGGCCGAGGTACTTGAGGTGGCGGCTCCTTCTTCGTGTGTCTTGATCCTGGTTTTCCTTTTCCTCCCAGCAAACGGAGGCACGGTTCGGCCGGTCTGGCTCCCCGGAAGGCCCTTAAGATGGTGCCAGCTTCTGCAGCCAGTGCCGCACCGTGCCACGCCGGTCGGCTGACCTCCACACAAGATGCCCCCAAGCGAGGGGCTCAGGCGGCACGAGTTGCCATGGGGCGAGCTCCCCAGGCCGACCCCTCCGTCGAGGCGGCCGTCGTGCCGGGGGAGACTGCTGGCGCGGCCGCGGCCTTGAGCCCACCTGACGTGTTGCCGGTGCCGGCACCAGCCTCTGCCGAGGCTGTTGCCGTTCTACCCGTGGAGCCACCCGTCGCCGCCGATGCTGAGATGGCTGAGGCGCCGCTACTCGAGGTCGGTGATCGGAAGCCTGCCTCCTTAGCCGAGGAGGTACCCGACGCGTCGACTGCAGGGGGTCCCGACGCCTTGGAGGAGGGGGGCGCGGAACCGCAGCCCGTCCTGGGGAGCGGCGACCTCATCCCCGCGCGGCACGATCCCAATGAGTGGCGTGGACAGGCGCTCCGGTTCTGGACCCGTGGCGCCTCGAAACCCCTCTTCGTTCTTGATGATGAGCGGGAGGAGTAGTCTTGGGATGAGCTCCGGGAGTGTGCTGAGGCAGCGATGGGGACGCTTCGGTCGACCATGGAGGTCCTTTCCAGGAACGTTTCCAGGATCCTCCAGGTAAGGATCTCAGGCATACCTTTCGCGTGACTAGAGCATTCTTTGTGACGCCCTGCTTCGCTTTCTCAGGATCTAACGGATCTGAGCACCGCTAAATCGTCGTTCATCCGCTGCGAGGCTGACGTTTGGGGTTCGCTATGGTTCCTGAGGGCCGCGCTTGCCGAGGCTACCGAGCGCCTCTCCCAACGGAGCGCCGAGGCGGCGGACCTTCGGTTGCTCTGTGATGAGCTAGGGGTGGAGGCAGCGGCGGCACGCGCAGAGGCGGCAGTTGGAGCTTGGCCAGGTCATCGGTGAGCGGGACCAATCTCGGAACCAGGCTGCCGAGGCTGAAAGCCGGGTTGAGGCCCTTGGGGGCCAGCTAGCCGAGGTGTCTGCTCGGGCTGGAGCCCTTGTGGAGGACCTGGCCGTGGCCATCGGGTCTGCCCAGTCCGCCCAAGCCGCAGCCTCGGAGCAGCGTGCCCGGGCTGAAGGTATGTCTTGGCCGCTTTGAGACTTCGATTCAGCTTCATTCTTCAACTCGTGTCTTAAGAATTCTGTTTTGGCTATTTGCAGAGTTCGAGTCAGCCCTCAACGAGTCCACCAAGGCACTTGCCCAGGCGGCTGAGCAGAAGGAGGCCGACCGCGTGGCCGTGTACAAAGTTATCTCGGCCTTCTGCCAGGTCTTTGGTCTTGACGATGTCTCCTCGGGAAGCTCCCCCCAGAGTCTCCTGCAGGCCTTGGGCGGCCATGTGCGCAGTAGACTCCGCGAGGCGCTGCATCACGGCGTTAGGAGGGCCTTTGCCGTGCTCGCTTCCCACTACGATGTGGATCTGGAGCGAGTCAGCGTGGGGTACTGTCTCCCCGACGAAGATGAAGCTGCCCTGGCCGAAGTTCAGAGGCTTGACGCGGCCATCGCGGGCCCAAGCGTGGTGCTGGCGTCCTCCTTCGAGGTGGAAATCCTTCCGCTTGTGTCGCCGTCCAAGGCCGGGGCGGATCTCGCCGAGGGTGGAAACGGCGCTGAGGGTGGAGACGAAGCCGAGGGCGCTGCTCCTCCCCCGGGCGATGCCTGATTCTGCCGGAGCAGTTTGTTTTGAACATGCATGTGGCTTTCGCGGCCGCCGAGGCCTGAACACTTTGTCGTCGTGTTTATAAAGCTGCGTTTCTTTTCCTCCTGTTTCGAGTATCCGGACTTGTTCGTCAGTAGCAGAATCGCTTATCCGAGTAAGAGTTATTTTTCGCGGAAGGTGACGAGTGAGGTATCCGTATCCCAGAGGCGTAGGAGTCCCTCGGCTCGGTCGGCCTTGCCGCTTACATGCGCTCTTATTCGTTTCGCGGGGTTCTGTTACTGATATAGTCGGGAAGCACGAAAGTCGTTTTGGTAGAAGACTTTTCCGAGGAAAATTTTGATGCAGAGGGGGTTCCCCCCTTCTAGCCCCCGAGGGAGGGTCAGGCTTTGCCGAGGCAAGGCTGACCCTTCCTTGACGGTTAGACTCTATTTGTGTATGTAAAGAGAACGAGGTATATGAACGACTTGAAAACATCTTAAGGGTAAAAGCGACGTAGCTGTCGGATGTTCCAAGCGTTGCTGTAGACCTCGCCTTGATTGTTGGCCAGCTTGTATGTTCCGGGCTTCAAAATCTTGGCGATGATGAACGGCCCTTCCCAGGGAGGAGTGAGCTTGTGGCGCCCTCGGGCGTCTTGTCGCAGCCGAAGTACCAAGTCCCCCACCTGGAGGTCTCGGGACCGAACCCCTCGGGCGTGGTAGCGTCGCAGAGACTGCTGATACCATGCCGAGTGCAGTAAGGCCATGTCCCGAGCCTCTTCCAGTTGGTCCAGTGAGTCCTCTCGGCTGGTCTGGTTGCTTCGGTCGTCGTATGCCCTTGTCCTCGGGGAACCGTATTCTAAGTCTGTGGGCAAGATAGCCTCGGCCCCATAGACTAGAAAAAACGACGTGAAGCCCGTGGCTCGGCTTGGCGTCGTCCTTAGACTCCAGACCACCGAGGGGAGTTCCTTCATCCATCGCCTGTAGAACTTGTTGAGGTCGTTGTAGATCCTCGACTTAAGTCCCTGCAGAATCATGCCGTTGGCACGCTCTACCTGCCCATTCGTCATGGGGTGAGCTACGGCGGCCCAGTCCACCCAGATGTGGTGGTCCTCGCAGAAGTCTAGAAACTTCTTGCCAGTGAACTGGGTGCTGTTGTCGGTGATGATGGAGTTCGGGACCCAAAGCGATGGATGATGTTGGTGAAGAACGCCACCGCTTACTCGGACCTGATGCTGTTTAGGGGTCAGACCTCGATCCACTTGGAGAATTTGTCGATAGCGACCAGCAGGTGCGTGAAGCCCCCGGGTGCCTTCTGCAAGGGACCGACAAGGTCCAGACCCCACATAGCAAACGACCAGGTAATGGGTATTGTTTGCAGGGCCTGAGCGGGCAGGTGTGTCTGTCTTGCGTAGAATTGACACCCTTGGCAGGTGCGTACAATCCTAGTGGCGTCGGCCACTGCGGTCGGCAAGTAGAAACTTGTCGGAAGGCGTTTCCAACGAGGGCTCGAGGTGCTGCGTGGTGACCGCAAGCCCCCGAGTGTATTTCTTGCAATAGCTCCTGACCTTCGGCGATGGATATGCATTGTTGGAGGATGCCTGAGGGGCTGCGGTGGTAGAGCTCCTTTTCGTCACCCAGCAAGACGAACGACTTGGCGCGCCGTGCCAGTCGCCGAGCTTCGGCTCTGTCGAGGGGTAGCTCTCCTCGATGGAGATATTGCAGGTACGGGGTCTGCCAGTTTCAATTAGGCGTTACCCCATTCTGCTTTTCCTCGACGCGCAGTGCCTCACCCTCGGCGGCCGAGGGTGCCTCGGGCTGGGCCGAGGCCTCCCTGGGCTAGGTCGAGGCCTCCTTAGGCTCGGGCGTGTCGTCGGCCTTGACAGAGGGTTGATGTAGGTCTCGGGAGAAGACGTCCGGGGGAACCATTGTCCGTCCCGAGGCTATCTTAGCCAGCTCATCCACAGTCTCGTTGTACCGTCGAGCGACGTGGTTGAGCTCGAGCCCGTAGAACCTGTCTTCCAGGCGCCGAACCTCGTCGCAGTAGGCCTCCATCTTCGGGTCGCGGCAGGGGGAGTTCTTCATGACTTGGTCGATAACAAGCTGCGAGTCGCCACGAGCGTCGAGGTGCCGAACCCCTAGCTCGATGGCGATGCGCAACCCGTTAACCAGATCCTCGTACTCGGCCACGTTGTTTGACGCTAGGAAATGGAGGCGCAACACGTAGCAGAGGTGCTTCCCGAGGGGTGAGATGAAGAGCATGCCCGCACCCGCTCCTGTTTTCATCAGCGACCCATCGAAAAACATGGTCCAGAGCTCCGGTAGGATCGGAGCTGCTGGAAGCTGGGTGTCGACCCATTCAGCCACAAAGTCCGCCAAGACTTGGGACTTGATGGCCTTCCGAGGAGCGAACGAGATTGTCTCACCCATGATCTCCACCACCCATTTTGCAATCCTACCCGAGGCCTCTCGGCACTGGATTATCTCCCCTAGGGGGAAGGATGACACCACAGTCACCGGATGAGACTCGAAGTAGTGTCGCAACTTTTGCCGCGTTAGAATTACCGCGTACAGTAGCTTCTGAATTTGCGGGTAGTGGATTTTGGTCTCGGACAGTACTTCACTGATGAAGTAGACCGGCCTCTGGACGAGCAATGTATGCCCTTCTTCTTCGTGCCGCGCTGAGCGGGCGCCTCAGGGACGTCTTCCTGCTGGCGTTTCTGAGGCTGCTTGTCCTTCCGGAAGATGGCCTCGACCGCCTCCTGACCAGAGGCGAACTTGGTGGCGATTTCCATCAACTCGCTCGCCCTTGTGGGAGTCTTGCGACACAGCTTGCTCACCAGGTCGCGGCAAGTGGTGCCGGCGAGGAACGCGCCGATGACATCTGAGTCGGTGATGTTGGGCAGCTCGGTGCGCTGCTTCGAAAATCGCCGGATGTAGTCCCGCAAGGATTCTCCTGGCTGCTGGCGGCAGCTTCGGAGATCCCAGGAGTTCCTAGGGCGCACGTATGTGCCCTGGAAGTTTTCGGCGAAGGCCTTGACCAGGTCGTCCCAGTTGGAGATCTGTGCAGGAGGCAGATGCTCCAGCCAGGCCCGGGCGGCGTTGGAGAGGAACAGGGGGAGGTTGCGGATGATGAGGTTGTCATCGTCTGTTCCACCCAACTGGCAGGCCAGCCAGTAGTCCGCGAGCCACAGTTCCGGCCTTGTTTCCCCCGAGTACTTAGTGATGGTAGTCGGGGCTCGGAACCGGGTCGGGAACGACGCCCGTCGTATGGCCCGGCTGAAAGCTTGCGGACTGGGTGGTTCGGGCAAGGGGCTCCGATCCTCCCCGCTGTCATAGCGCCCCCACGCCTGGGGTGGTAGCCTCGGCGCACCTTCTCGTCGAGGTGGCTCGACGGTCGCGGCGGTGGTGTTCGTTGCCGAGGCGACCCAGGGCTGTAGGCGTTGCGTCCCGCGTGCGCCCGGTGTGGACCGAGGCTTCCCACATGAATCGGCAAGTCGCGGCTGAAAGTCGCCTAGAGGGGGGGTGAATAGGGCGAAACTGAAATTCTCAAAAATAATCACAACTACAAGCCGGGTTAGCGTTAGAAATATAATTGAGTCCACGAGAGAGGGTGCAAAACAAATCGCAAGCAAAATAAAGAGTGTGACATGCGGATTTGTTTTACCGAGGTTTGGTTCTCGCAAACCTACTCCCCGTTGAGGTGGTCATAAAGACCGGGTCTCTTTCAACCCTTTCCCTCTCTCAAACGGTCCCTCGGACCGAGTGAGCTTTCTCTTCTCAATCACTTGGAACACAAAGTTCCTACAAGGACCACCACAAGATTGGTGTCTCTTGCCTCAATTACAAGTGAGTTTGATCGCAATGAAGAATCAAAGAAAGAAGAAAGCAATCCAAGCGCAAGAGCTCAAAAGAACACGACAAATCACTCTCACTAGTCACTAATGCTTTTGTGGATGTGGGAGAGGATTTGATCACTTGGGTGTGTCTTGTATTGAATGCTAGAGCTCTTGTAAGTAGTTGAAGTGGGAAAACTTGGATGACTTGAATGTGGGGTGGTTGGGGGTATTTATAGCCCCAACCACCAAACTAGCCGTTTGGTGGTGGCTGACTGTCGTATGGTGCACCGGACATGTCCGGTGCGCCAGCCACATCACCAGGCCGTTGGGTTCCGACCGTTGAAGCTTCTGACTTCTGGGCCCGCCTGGTTGTCCAGTGTACACCGGACAAGAACTGTAGATTGTCCGGTGCACCGTCTCACGCGTGCCTGACTTCTGCGCGCTTCTGGTGCGCATTAAATGCACCTGCAGGTGACCGTTGGCGCGAAGTAGCCGTTGCTCCACTGGCTCACCGGACAGTCCGGTGAATTATAGCGGAGCAAATTCCCGAAGCTGGCGAGTTCCAGAGCCGCTCTTCCCTAGGGCACCGGACACTGTCCGGTGTACACCGGACAGTCCAGTGAATTATAGCGGAGCGCCTCTGGATTTTCCCGAAGGTGATGAGTTTGACTTGGAGTCCTCTGGTGCACCGGACACTGTTCGGTGGCACACCGGACAGTCCGGTGCGCCAGACCAGAGGTGCCTTCGGTTATCCCTTGCTCTCTTTGTTGAACCCCATACTTGGTCTTTTTATTGGCTAAGAGTGAACCTTTGGCACCTGTATAACTTATACACTAGAGCAAACTAGTTAGTCCAATTATTTGTGTTGGGCAATTCAACCACCAAAATCATTTAGGAAATAGGTGTAAGCCTAATTCCCTTTCAGCGGCGCGATGCTTCGGGAGGTACCCTTGCCTTCGGGAGGCAGAGCTTTCGGCCCGTCAGACCGCGGCATCCTCCAGGAGGTTCTTGAGTTCTCCCTGGATACGCCGCCCCTCGGTGGTGGATGGCTCCGGCATCGCTCGGAGTAGTATTGCCGCTGCAGCCAGGTTCTGTCCGACCCCACTGGAAGCCGGGGGCAGCCTTGCCCTGACATCGTCAGCGATGCGGTGCTGGACGTCCTGGGCCAGATGACGCGCTTCTCCGGCTAGTGCTCGGCCTGCCCACTCCTGCCCGATGTTCTGTCAGAGCTGCACAAGTTGTCCTGCTTCCTCGTCGAGCTTGGCCTGCATCTCGCGGATTTGCTCGAGCTGTGTGTCCTGACCCCCCGCAGGGACTGGGACCACAACTAGCTCCCGAAGGATGTCAACGCGAGGCGCAGGCCTAGGGGGATCGTCGTCCTCCGGCATACCAAGGTGGTTGCCTTCGTTGAGACCCCCTAGATCGACGTGGAAACATTCGCGACTTGGGCCACAGTCCTCGTCGTCAAGGCTGTGGCCACCATCGGAGCAATCGGAGAGGCAGTAGTCACATGCGGTCATGAAGTCTCGCATGGCACTAGGGTTACCGAGCCTGGAGAAATCCCAACCAGAGTCGGGCTCGTCATCTTCCTCGGAACCCGGGGGCCCGTAGGTCGAGACGGCTGTCAGTCAGTCCCAGGTTGACCACATATGGTACCCCAGAAGATTAGGATATGCCTTTATGAAAGTGTCCACCGAAGCAGGGTCGCTTGGTGGGTCGAAGCTGAATCTAAAAGGCACAGGGTGGAAAACGGACGGTACCTCTTGATCGACAGATGGTGATGAAGTCGCGTCGGGGACGTAACTGCACCGTTATCTCAGGTACGAGGCTAACGCCCAGCAAGTCCTTCGCGAGCGTGCTGGCGTCATCCGTCCGCTTGGGGTTGGCGTGTTGCGGGGAAATGATGCTCGTCTTCGTCTCAGACGCGAGGTCAACGCCCGACGTGTCCCCCGCTGGGGCGCCGGTGTCGTCGACTCGCTCGACAGCCAACGAGGTGCCACCTCCTGCTTGGCTATGGTTGCCCCGCCTCTTCCTCCTGCGGCGGGGAAGGTGACGGGACAGGCCCGGATGCTGCTCTTCCGCCATGGGGGGAAGACGTCGTCGATTCCGCCGCCGCCAGGCGGGCTGACGGCCGTCATTGTCGTTGTCGCGCGGCGGAGGAAGGAGTACCATGTCATAGCTACCATCGAGGGACATGAACTCGAGACTCCCGAAACGGAGCAGCATCCCGGGCTGGAGAGGTTGCTGGAGACTACCCATCTAGAGCTTGATGGGAAGCTATTCATCAACACGCAGCAGGCCCCTACCTGGCGCGCCAACGGTCGGCGTTTCGACCCCGGGGGGTCCCTGGACCGACGAGTAAATTGTCGCTGCGTGCCCTAGCCCAGATGGGTCGGCGCGAGACGGAACACAAAGAGGGGGAAAACCGTGGCTTCGTGTTGCCCTGCGCCTAGGGTGGATGCGCTTACAGTAGGGGGTTACAAGCGTTCGCGAGGGAGAGAGAGAGCCTGTCCGGCAGCCCGTCCTCCCGCGCGGCCACCTCCTTTGAACGAGGACCCTGGACCTCCCTTTTATAGATGTAAGGAGAGGGTCCAGGTGTACAATGGGGGGTGTAGCAATATGCTAACGTGTCCGGCAGAGAGGAGCCAGAGCCCTATGTACATGCCGACGTGGCTGTCGGAGAGGTGCTAGTGCCCTGTGCATGTGATGTCGTGGCCGTCGGAGGAGCGCTTGAGCCCTGTAGAAGCACAGCTGTCGGGGCTGTCGGGACCTTGCTGACATCTCCTTGCTTCTGTAGGGGGCTGAGAACCACCATCGTCATGGGAGCACGCGGGGTGCCATCATTACTTGTTTACCGGGGCGAGCCAGATATGACGCCGGTCTTGTTCCCCGTAGCCTGAGCTAGGTAGGGGTAGGGTAATGATGTACCCCCCTGTGGCGTGGTCGGTCCGAGCCCAAGGTCAGGCGAGGCGGTGACTCCTCCGAGGTTGAGGTTGAGGCCGAGCCCTAGGGTCGGGCGAGGCGGAGACCGTCTCCCGAGGTCGAGGTTGAGGCTGAGCCTTAGGGTCGGGCGAGGCGGAGACCGTCTTCCGAGGTCGAGGTTGAGGCGGAGCCTTGGGGTTGGGCGAGGCGGAGACCACCTTCCGAGGCCGAGGCGGGGGCCGAGCCCCGGGGCCGGGCGAGGCGGAGCTTCCTATGGCGCCTGAGGCTGGACTCGACTGCTGTCAGCCTCACCCTTACGGGTGGCACAACAGTCGGAGCAGGGCAGGCGGCACTGTTTTCCTGTCAGGTCAGTCAGTGGAGGGGTGAAGTGACTGTGGTCACTTCGGCCCTACCGACTGAGGAACGCGCGTCAGGATAAGGTGTCAGGTGATCCTTGCATTGAATGCTCCTGCGATACGATCGGTTGGCGAGGCGATCTGGCCAAGGTTGCTTCACTGCGAAGCTCGCCCGAGCTGGGCCTCGGGCGAGTCGAAGGTGCGCCCGTTGCTTGAGGAGGCCCACGGGCGAGGCGTGAATCCGCCTGGGTCTACTGTTCCTGCCCGAGGCTGGGCTCGGGTGAGGCGAGATCATGTCCCTTGAGTGGACGGAGCCTTGACCTGAATTGCGCCCATCAGTCTTCTGCAGCTTGTGCTGATGGTGATTACCAGCCGAGTTTAGGAGTCTTGGGGGTACCCCTAATTATGGTCCCCAACACTCCCCGTTGAAATGATCTTCTTAACACTAGATCCAGCACCTTTAATCCATAACCCAAAATAATGTGCAACATTTTGTGGCATCATAATTCAAGTACAAATCTTGACTGATCTCCAAACGAATCTAGCAAAGCAACATTTAAAAAAGAGATGATCAATGTTTTCATTGCAGTTACAATGTGCATGAGCTCACTTACGGTGGGGGCTCATGTATACTGTAAGGCTGATCAACAAATAATGGTTAAGGCAGAGCATTGCTTTTGATAAGTTGGTTAAATGTTATTAGCAGTTACTAAGTATAAGTAAATATCATCCTAATAAAATAAGAGATCACAATTAATAATAAAACCCACAATGCAATGCAAATGACCGGTTAAGTTTAATTTCATAAGTTAATCATGTGAGGGTCTGAGCCGCTCATGACCGTGAGCACGGCTGATATATCAGTTTTACACTCTGCAGAGGTTGCGCATCTTTGCCATAAGACGTGTTCCCTTTGTTTCCTCGGGTTGTCAGACCCTTAAACACTGCCAAGGTGAGTAGGCGAGGGTAGACTCCGATGCCTTTACAAAGTTCTACTAGAGGAGAGAACCCGCTACGGTAGGCCGAAAGCGGTATAGAAATCCCTCGTCCGAAAAGCTAAAAGGATAGTCCGACCCGAGGACCTCCCTATACCTGCACTCCTCCACCCCGCTTGCCCCTTTCAGGAAAGAGTTAAGTCACACTATCTTTCCTAATTAATCAGCCAAGGGCGTCCCATTCCACCCTTATGGTAGCACTATTTTCCCCGGCGGTTGCTGAAAGGGAAATGTGCCCTTGGGCCATTTCTATAAATATTTTGGTAATTAGATGCCCAACACATTATTTTGGTTAATATGTGCTAAGTGCTAAAGAGATGCAAATCAAGAATCAAGGTATGACTCTAGCCTTAGTGAATAGTTTTTGGTACTAATATATTTCTCTAAGTGCTAGGAATCCTGTCAAGTCAAATGAGATTGGATTGAAGAAGTTTGGCACCAGCCTGCGGTGCACCGGACTGTCCGGTGTGCACCGGTCAGTGTCTGGTGCACAGGCTAGTCCAGCAACAAACTTGCTGCTCTCGGGAAATCGACGAGGGCGCTGCGGCTACAATTCACCGGACTGTCCGATGTGCAGCGGAATGTCCGATGAGCCAATAGCGCCCGCGCCAACGATCACAAGACCGCACTGGACTGTCCAGTGTGCCAAGGGGACCGAAGGCTCAACGGTCGGCTTCACCAGAAAAGGAAAGAAATCGGGCACTGTTCATGTCCGATGGTGCACCGGACTGTCCGGTGCGCCAACCGACACAAGGCAAGAATTGCCTACCAAATGGAGATCCAACGACTCCTAGCTGCCTTGGGGCTATTAAAGGGACCCCTAGGCGCATGGAGCAAGACACCAAGCCTACATTGAACATCCTAAGACGCCTAGACTCCGTAAGCACGCATCTGGATCATTGCGATTGAGATTTGAGCACTTGTCGAGTTGTGAACTTGTTGCGCTGTGTTTTGTGTGCTCGTATCTTGACTTGTGTGCGTGACATTGCTGCGATTCTAGCTTTTGCGTGTGTTTCTTTCCCTCCCTTACTCTTGTGGTTTTCATTGTGATCAACTTTGTAAGGGTGAGAGACTCCAACTTGTGGAGATTCCTCACAAGGGAAACATCGACTAAAAGGAAGAAAACCATGGTGGAAGGGAAATAGGCTTACACCTTTTCCTAATTGATTTTGGTGGTTGAATTACCCAACACAAATAATTGGACTAACTAGTTTGCTCTAGATTATGAGTTCTACAGGTGCCAAAGGTTCACATCAAACCAATAAAAAGACCGAAAAAGGATTCAAATTTAGAGAGCAAAAATCAGCCGAAGTGTGCCCTGGTCTGGCGCACCAGACTGTCCGGTGCACCACCGGACAGTGTCCGGTGCACCAGAGACTCCAACTCCGAACTGCTCACCTTCGGGAATTCTGGAGGCCGCTCCGCTATAATTCACCGGACTGTCCGGTGTAGCACCGGACAGTGTCCGGTGTAGCACCGGACAGTGTCCGGTGTAGCACCGGACTGCTCGGTGTGCCAGCGGAGCAACGGCTACTTCGCGCCAGCAGTCGTCTGCAGAAGGCATTAAATGCGCTACAGTGCGCGCCAGAGTCAGAGCAGAGCCAGATGGCGCATCGGACAGTAAACAGTACATGTCCGGTGCACCACCGGACTGTCCGGTGGCCCAGAAGACAGAAGCTCCAATGGTCAGAATCCAACGGCTTGGTGACGTGGCAGGCGCACCGGACTGTCCGGTGCGCCATGCGACAGCAGCCTTCACCAAATGGCTAGTTTGGTGGTTAGGGCTATAAATACCGCCAACCACCCACCGTTCATTGCATCCAAGTTTTCTGACTTCCCATACCTTACAAGAGCTATAGCATTCAATACAAGACACACCAAAGAGATCAAATCCTCTCCCAAGTCCATAGATCATTCCCAATCAAATAGTGACTAGTGAGAGAGTGACTTGTGTTCATTTGAGCTCTTGCGCTTGGATTGCTTCTTTTTCTCATTCTTTCTTATGATCAACTCAATTGTAACCTAGGCAAGGGACACCAATTGTGTGGTGGTCCTTGCGGGGACTTTGTGTCCCATTTGATTGAGAAGAGAAGCTCACTCGGTCTAAATGACCGTTTGAGAGAGGGAAAGGGTTGAGAGAGACCCGGTCTTTGTGACCACCTCAACGGGGAGTAGGTTTGCAAGAACCGAACCTTCGTAAAACAAATCCTTGTGTCTCACTCTTTATTTGCTTGCGATTTGTTTTTCGCCCTCTCTCTCGGACTCGTTCATATTTCTAATGCTAACCCGGCTTGTAGTTGTGCTTAAGTTTATAAATTTCAGATTCGCCCTATTCACCCCCCTCTAGGCGACTTTCAATTGGTATCAAAGCACGGTGCTTCATTAGAGCTTAACCGCTCGAAGTGATGTCGGGAGATCACGCTAAGAAGATGGTGATCGACGGTGAGAAGACCGCTACAAGCCACGGGAAGGCTCCATCGAGGGAGTCCGCCAACAAGAAGAAGGATGAATCCCCTTCACGCATTCGGTCGCACAAGAGTGGCGAGAAGAAGAAAAAAATGAAGAAAGTGGTCTACTATGAGACCGACTCTTCCTCGCCCTCTACATCAGGATCCGACGCCGCGTCCGTCACTTGTAAGCGCCAAGAGCGCAAGAAGTATAGTAAGATTCCCCTACGCAATCCTCGCATTCCTAAGCATACTCCATTACTTTCTGTCCCATTAGGCAAACCACCAACGTTTGACGATGAAGATTATTCTAGGTGGAGTGATATGATGAGATATCACCAAACCTCACTCCACAAAAGCATATGGGATGTTGTTGAGTTTGGTGTACATGTACCATCCGTAGGGAATGAAGATTATGATGAGGACGAGGTGGCCCAAATCGTGCACTTCAACTCCCAAGCCACCACTATACTCCTCACCTCTCTAAGTCGAGAGGAGTATAACAAGGTGCAAGGATTGAAGAGCGCCAAGGAGATTTGGGACGTACTCAAGACCGCGCACGAACGAGACGAGGTGACAAAAATCACCAAGCGGGAGACGATCGAGGGGGAGCTCGGTCGCTTCAGGCTTCGCCAAGGGGAGGAGCCACAAGAGATGTACAACCGGCTCAAGACCTTGGTGAACCAAGTGCGCAACCTCGGGAGCACCAAATGGGATGACCATGAAATGGTCAAGGTTATTCTTAGATCACTCGTTTTTCTTAACCCTACGCAAGTTCAATTAATACGTGGTGATCCTAGATACACACTAATGTCTCCCGAGGAAGTAATAGGAAAATCTGTGAGCTTTGAGTTGATGATCAAAGGCTCAAAGAAAATCATCGAGCAAGATGCCTCCTCCACGCCTGAAGCACAACCGGTCGCATTCAAGGCGACGGAGGAAAAGAAGGAAGAGTCTACATCAAGTAGACTCCCCATTGACGCCTCCAAGCTCGACAATGAGGAGATGGCGCTCACCATCAAGAGCTTCCGCCAAATCCTCAAGCAAAGGAGGGGGAAGGACTACAAATCCCGCTCCAAGAAAGTGTGCTACAAGTGTGGTAAGCCCGGTCACTTTATTGCAAAATGTCCATTATCAAGTGACAGTGATAGGGATAACGACAAGAAGGGCAAGAAGAGAGAAAAGAAGAGGTACCACAAGAAGAAGGGCGGCGATGCCCATGTGTGCCGCGAGTGGGACTCCGACGAGAGCTCCACCGATTCCTCCTCCGACGAGGACGCCACCAACATCGCCGTCACCAAAGGACTCCTCTTCCCCAACGTCGGCCACAAGTGCCTCATGGCAAAGGATGGCAAAAGGAAGAAGATAAAATCAAAATCCTCCACTAAATATGAAACCTCTAGTGATGAGGATAACTGTAGTGATGAGGAGGATAATTTGCGCATCCTTTTTGCCAACCTAAACATGCAACAAAAAGAAAAGTTGAATGAATTAATTAGTGCTATTCATGAGAAGGATGAACTCTTGGACACCCAAGAGGACTTCCTAATTAAGGAAAATAAGAAGCATGTTAAGGTTAAGAATGCTTATGCTCTAGAGGTAGAAAAATGTGAAAAATTATCTAGTGAGCTAAGCACGTGCCATGATATTATCACCAACCTTAGAGATGAGAATGCTAGATTAATTGCTAAGGTTGATTCAAATATTTGTAATGATTCAATTTCCAATCTTAGAGATGATAATGTTAGTTTACTTGCTAAGATTGAAGAATTGAATGTCTCTCTTGCTAGCCTTAGAAATGAGAATGAAAAATTAATTGCTAAGGCTAAAGACTTAGATGTTTGCAATGTTACCATTTCCAATCTTAGAAGTGAAAATGACATTTTACATGCTAAGATTGTTGAACTAAAATCTTGCAAACCCTCTACATCTACCGTTGAGCATGTTTCCATTTGCACTAGATGTAGAGACATTAATGTTGATGCTATTCATGATCACCTAGCTTTAATTAAGAAACAAAATGATCACATAGCTCAACTTAATGCCAAAACTAGTGAGCATGACTTAGAAAATGAAAAATTTAAGTTTGCTAGAAGCATGCTTTATAATGGGAGACGCCCTGGCATCAAGGATGGCATTGGCTTCCAAAAGGGAGACAATATCAAACTTAATGCCCCTCCTAAAAAATTGTCTAACTTTGTTAAGGGCAAGGCTCCCATGCCTCAGGATAACGAGGGTTACATTTTGTACCGTGCCGGTTATCCCGAGCACAAAATTAGGAGAATTCACTCTAGGAAGTCTCACTCTGGCCCTAATCATGCTTTTATGTATAAGGGTGAGACATCTAGCTCTAGTCAATCAACCCATGGAAAATTGCCTAAGAAGAAAACTCCTATTGCATCAAATGATTCTAACATTTCATTTAAAACTTTGGATGCATCTTATGTTTTGACTAACAAATCCGGCAAAGTAGTTGCCAAATATATTGGGGGCAAACACAAGGGGTCAAAGACTTGTGTTTGGGTACCCAAAGTTCTTGTATCTAATGTCAAAGGACCCAAAACTGTTTGGGTACCTAAAATCAAGAACTAAATTTGTTTTGTAGGGTTATGCATCCGGGGGCTCAAGTTGGATCATCGATAGCGGGTGCATAAACCACATGACAGGGGAGAAGACGATGTTCTCCTCCTATGAGAAAAACCAAGATCCCCAACGAGCTATCACATTCGGGGATGGGAATCAAGGTTTGGTCAAAGGATTAGGTAAAATTGCTATATCTCCTGACCATTCCATTTCAAATGTTTTTCTTGTAGATTCTTTAGATTATAACTTGCTTTCAGTTTCGCAATTATGTAAAATGGGTTACAATTGTCTTTTTACGGATATAGGTGTTACTGTCTTTAGAAAAGTGATGATTCAGTAGCATTTAAGGGAGTGTTAGAGGGTCAACTATACTTAGTAGATTTTGATAGAGCTGAACTCGACACTTGCTTAATTGCTAAGACTAACATGGGCTGGCTCTGGCATCGCCGACTAGCACATGTTGGAATGAAGAATCTTCACAAGCTTCTAAAGGGAGAACACATTTTGGGACTAACAAATGTTCATTTTGAGAAAGACAGAATTTGTAGCGCATGTCGGGCAGGGAAGCAAGTTGGTGTTCATCATCCACACAAGAACATCATGACGACTGACAGGTCACTCGAGCTCCTACACATGGACCTATTCGGCCCGATAGCTTACATAAGCATCGACAGGAGTAAGTACTGTCTAGTTATTGTGGATGATTATTCTCGCTTCACTTGGGTATTCTTTTTGCAGGAAAAATCTCACACCCAAGAAACTTTGAAAGGATTCTTGAGACGGGCTCAAAATGAGTTCGGCTTGAGGATCAAGAAGATAAGAAGCGACAACGAAACGGAGTTCAAGAACTCACAAATCGAAGGCTTCCTTGAGGAGGAGGGCATCAAGCATGAGTTCTCTTCTCCCTACACGCCATAACAAAATGGTGTAGTGGAGAGGAAGAATAGAACTCTATTGGACATGGCAAGAACCATGCTTGATGAGTACAAGACTTCGGATCGGTTTTGGGCCGAGGCGGTCAACACCGCTTGCTACGCCATCAACCGGTTGTATCTACACCGAATCCTCAAGAAGACATCATATCAACTCCTAACCGGTAAAAAGCCCAATGTTTCATATTTTAGAGTCTTTGGTAGCAAATGCTTTATTCTTGTTAAAAGAGGTAGAAAATCCAAATTTGCTCCTAAGGCTGTAGAAGGCTTTTTACTAGGATATGATTCAAACACAAGGGCATATAGAGTCTTTAACAAGTCCTCTGGACTAGTTGAAGTTTCTTGTGATATTGTGTTTGATGAGACTAACGGCTCTCAAGTAGAGCAAGTTGATCTTGATGAGCTAGATGATGAAGAGGCCCCATGCGTCGCGCTAAGGAACATGTCCATGGGGGATGTGTGTCCTAAGGAATCCGAAGAGCATCCAAATGCACAAGATCAACCATCTTCCTCCATGCAAGCATCTCCACCAACTCAAGATGAGGATGAGGCTCAAAATGATGAAGGAAAAGATCAAGAAGTTGAGCCACCTCAAGAGGAGAGCAATGATCAAGGAGGAGATGCCCATGATCAAGATGAGGAGGATGAACAAGTTCAAAGACCGCCACACCCAAGAGTCCACCAAGCAATCCAACGAGATCACCCCGTGAACACCATTCTCGGCGATATACAAAAGGGGGTAACTACTCGATCTCGTGTTGCTCATTTTTGTGAACATTACTCTTTTGTTTCCTCTATTGAGCCACACAGGGTAGAGGAAGCACTTCAAGATTCGAATTGGGTGGTGGCGATGCAAGAAGAGCTCAACAACTTCACGAGGAACGAGGTACGACATTTAGTTCCACGTCCTAATCAAAATGTTGTAGGAACCAAGTGGGTCTTCCGCAACAAGCAAGATGAGCATGGTGTGGTGACAAGGAACAAAGACCGACTTATAGCCAAAGGATATTCACAAGTCGAAGGTTTGGATTTCGGTGAAACCTATGCACCCGTAGCTAGGCTAGAATCAATTCGCATTTTACTTGCCTATGCTACTTACCATGGCTTCAAGCTTTATCAAATGGACGTCAAAAGTGCCTTCCTCAACGGACCAATCAAGGAAGAGGTCTATGTTGAGCAACCTCCCGGCTTTGAAGATAGTGAGTACCCTAACTATGTATATAAACTCTCTAAGGCGCTTTATGGGCTCAAGCAAGCCCCAAGAACATGGTATGAATGCCTAAGAGATTTCCTTATCACTAATGGCTTCAAAGTCGGAAAAGTTGATCCTACACTCTTTACTAAAACACTTGAAAATGATTTGTGTGTGTGCCAAATTTATGTTGATGATATCATATTTGGGTCTACTAACGAATCTACTTGTGAAGAGTTTAGTAGGATCATGACACAAAAATTCGAGATGTCTATGATGGGGGAATTGAAGTACTTCTTAGGTTTTCAAGTGAAGCAACTCCAAGAGGGCACCTTCATTAGCCAAACAAAGTACATTCAAGATATACTCAACAAGTTTGGGATGAAGGATGCCAAGCCCATCAAGACACCCATGGGAACTAATGGGCATCTCGACCTCGACACGGGAGGTAAATCCGTAGACCAAAAGGTATATCGGTCGATGATAGGTTCTTTGCTTTATTTATGTGCATCTCGATCGGACATTATGCTTTCCGTATGCATGTGTGCAAGATTCCAAGCCGATCCTAAGGAAGCTCACCTTAGGGCCGTAAAACAAATCTTGAGATATTTAGTTTATACTCCTAAGTTTGGTCTTTGGTACCCTAGGGGATCCACATTTGATTTAATTGGTTATTCGGATGCCGATTGGGCAGGGTGTAAAATTAATAGAAAGAGCACATCGGGGACTTGCCAGTTCTTGGGAAGGTCTCTGGTGTCTTGGGCTTCAAAGAAACAAAATTCCATAGCTCTTTCTACCGCCTGTAAGGAAAATGGACCCCAGGCCATTTGGCTAATTGAGTTTTGGTGTTTGATGAACAACACAATCCGTGAACTAATAAGTTTTCTAGTGTTTGTGTTTGTAGTTCACAGGATGCGAAGAGAATTGGACCAAGGCAATGAGGATGCAACACCTCAAAAGAAGACATAAAAAGATGCATAGGAGTCCAATACTCAAGAACAAAGAAGCCCGAAGAAATCAGCGAAGAAATCCAAGATAAGGGCTGTCAGCCAGCGCCTGGTGGCGCCCCGGACATTGGTGTCCGGTGAGGCACCGGACAGTCTGCGCAGAGAGGCCACGGTCAGGCGCTCTCTGGCTGTAGCACCGGAATGTCCGGTGTGCCAACGGGCAGACGGCAACGGTCGGATCCAACGGTCGACTGCTACAGGCGCCAACGGTCGGCTGACGTGGCGTGCACCGGACATCTACTGTGCAGTGTCCGGTGGTGCACCGGACTGTCCGGTGCACCCGACGACAGAAAGTTGCTGCTTACTGTCCAACGGCTAGTTTGGGGTGTGGAGGCTATAAATACCACCCCAACCGGCCATTCTCAAGTGTGAGAGCCCAAGCAACATACCAAGACACATAGTGCATATTTCCAAGAGCTCAAACACCCAAGTGCTTAATAGAATCACTCGGTGATTAGCGTAGGTGCTTTGTGAAGTGCTTAGGTTAGTTAGACCGCTTTAGCGCTTGCTCTAGGTGAACCCTAGTTAGTTGAGTGAGTTTTGTAAAACCACACAACCCCTCGGCTCTTGTGTGAGTCGTTGTAATTGTACTGAGTGGGGCGAGAGTCTTGCGAGACCGTGACAACCGCGTTTGTGTCACGGCCGCCACCGTGTACCGGAGGGAACGAGGCCCGTGGCGTTTTGGCCGGAAGCTCGATAGTGGAGACGGCGGGGAGCGTCCGAGAGGAGCCGGAAGCGGAGCACCACTTGCGCGTGGAGAAGGCCCGTGGCTCTCTACGGAGTTACTCAACCGTGGTGCTTGGCCCTCGCGTGGGCTTCCCTTTGCGTAGGGGCACCAACGAGGATTAGTCGGGACCTTGCGTGGTTCCGGATACCTCGGTAAAAATACCGGCGTCATCCACGAGAGTTTGCTTCTCTACTTAGCTCTTTACATTCCGCATTTATATTAAGCATTTAAGTTTCAATCTTGTAGTCATACTTATTTAGTGTAGATTGAAACTTAGCCTTTGTGGTAGAGATAGCAACACTTAGACAAAACCTAGTTTGCACATGCTAGTTTTGATTATTTGCAAAGGTTTTGCTCTAGGGATTTAATTGTGGCCTAGTTTAGTAAAAGTTTTGGAAGTCCTAATTCACCCCCCCCCCCTCTTAGGCGTCACCCGTTTCCTACAAGTGGTATCGGAGCCCGGTTTGGCTCATTTGAAACGCTTTAGCTTCACCGCTAAAAGAGCCGACGCTTTTTAGAGGAAGGGATGGATACCCATAGGCCACCACACTTCGACGGCACTAACTTCCCATATTATAGTGCTAGAATGGCTTGTTACCTAGAGGCCGTTGATCTAGGTGTTTGGAGAGTCACTCGTGACGGGATGAAACCCCTCAAGAATCCCAAGAAACCCACCACGAGTGAAGAAAAAGAAATTCATTTAAATGCTAGAGCCAAAAATTGCTTGTATGAATCTCTTAGCATGGATATTTTCAATCAAGTATTTACCCTGAAAACTGCTAATGAGATTTGGCTAAAATTGCATGAGCTCCATGACGGCACATCCAATGTCCGTGAGCAAAAACATTGCCTAGTCTTAAATGAGTATAATTCTTTTGCTATGAAAGATGATGAGCTTGTTAGAGACATGTATTTTCGTTTGAATCTAATTATCAATGAGCTCAATTCTATTGGCATTAATAAGCTAGGTGATGCGGACATTGTGAGGAAGATTATCTCCCTACTACCACAACGAAGATATGGGAGCATCATCACTATCCTTCACAACATGGAGGACTTGGGTAACATGACCCCAACCATTGTAATTGGAAAAATCGCGGCTTTTGAGATGTCGCGAAAAATGTGTCGGGGAGAGGAGCCAACTTCCTCAAGACCATATGCTTTTGCATGTGATGAAAGGAAGGGCAAAAAGAAGGCTCCCACTCCAAGTTCCTCAAATGAAGAAGAGAGTGATGATGATGAAGATAATCAACCATGCACATCATCCTCCGAGGACGAAGAAATGATCCGACGCGTCGGAAAGGTAATGGGGATGATCCGCAAGATTAATCTAATGGGTGTGCCCCTGCAGGTCGAGGATCTTCTCTTTAACATTGACAGGAAAAAGCAAAGGAAGAGAGGATGCTTCGCATGTGGGGAGAAGGGTCACTTCAGGGACAACTGTCCAAATATGGCCAAACCCAAAAAGGAGAGGAGCAAAGGCAAGGCGCTAACAAGTGTTAGAACTTGGGATGATTCTTCAAGTGAAGATGAACCTCCAAGGACACGCAGCCACCGGTCCTCGTCACGATCATCACGGTCATCACACAAATGCCTTATGGCAAGAGGTAACAAAAGCATTCCATCCTCTAGTGATGAAAGTAGTAGTAATGATGAAGGTGAGGGAAAGCCCTCTCTAAATGAGCTTGCGGAAGCCGTAGAATTTTTCCAGGATGTTTGCACTAAGCAAAAAGCTCAACTTAAAACTTTGAAAAATAAGTTGGTTAGCTCTCAAAATGATTACAAAGGTTTGCTAGAAAAATTTGAAACTTTTGCAAACTTAAATAGTGAGCTATCAACTAAAATTGAGCTATTAGAATCTAGTGCTCCATCCACTGCTACCAATGATAGCCTTATTAAAAAAATGAAAAACTTAAGGCTAAGTTAGCTAGCTCCCAAGAAGCTATTGAAAATTTGCTAGAGAAAATGGAAATTCTTAGCATACACAATAATGAGCTAACTACTAAGCTAGAAAACATTGGTAGCACCCCAGCAGCATCTTTAGTTGAAATACCTGAAATAATTAAGAAAGATGCTTCTACTTCCTGCTTTGATGATTCTAACCCCTGCAACCAAGTCGTTGTTGAGAATATTGTTGTAAAGACATGTTCGGATGAGGTTGCAAAGGAAAATGAACAATTAAAGCAAGAAGTGGCTCGCCTTGGCAAGGCTTTGTATGACAAGAAAGGCAAAGCCAAACAAATCCGACCTTCACAGGATAACACCACTGTGGGAGTGAACAAGCCTATGGAGGGAGAAACTGTGATTTGTAGACTATGCCACATGGAAGGCCACAAGTCTTTCCAATGCAAGGCGATGATCGGGGATAAACAAAGGCGAAAGCTCAAGCAAAAGCCATCAAGCAAAATCTCCAACACCTACATCAAAAAGGTGAACAAAAAGGATGCTACACCATATTTGATCAAGAAGAAAAAGAACGGAAAGGTGATAGCAATCAAGGCCAACAAGCAAGCCAACAAAGGAAAGGGGGCCAAACGCATCTGGGTGCCAAAGGAGATAATTTCAACCATGAAAAGCACCAAGAAGGTTTGGATCCCGAAAGGGAAGTGAGTGGACCGAAGGTCCTTGGGAAATTTGGAGACTTGGCAAATTTGGATGTATATCATGGGATACATCATATTAGATCAAGTTTATTGCCAAGTGGGTTAGTGAAAATTTTGGACCCAAATTTCCCACCCATGACTAAGGTAACTAGTTTCATTGTATTTCTCGTTTTTAGATATGCGTATCTATTTATCTTTTATCTAGTTTACCTTTCTTGCCTAGTATTACATTTGTTATGTACTTTTGTTCAAAATCATGCATACTAGGTAAATCATATGGTAGGATTGCTAGTTTTTAAATTCATATACTTAAGCAAACCTACATGGCTTAAAATGTTTAGTTAAAGCACGACACATAGCTTTTATATCACTCTATAGTAAATGATGCAATAATTGAAAATTTTGATTCCTACAAAGTGTATCATTTAACTTATATGTGCCAAAGTTTGGATTATGGATAATTTGCCCCTCTTGATATCAAATCAAAGTGCATGTCTCCTACAAGTATTCAAAACCTATATGCACACCTTTAGGGGGAGGTTACTCTATAATCTAACACTTTGAGACTAACACCTTTTCAAGTCTATTTCATGTGATAGTCTCATTGTAAGGAAAATGAAGTCCCCGGAGAAAGACAACAATCTTCCACTGCAAAATCTCCAAGAACTCTCATGTCTCTCAAGCTCGCCATTGATCTTCAATTGGTATCTTTTGAGACTACATTCAGTATCATTTACATGTCTTCTCCTAAATTTGATTAGACTATATTTCATATCATATGCTTCCATGTTGCAAAAATGCATAAGTAGTTAACTCATATTCTGTTACCTATGCATAAGGGAAGTTAGTCTTTTCAAATCATGTCTTGCACCTCTAATTTTTCACATGCTTTTTCCTAAGTAGAGCATCTCTGTCAGGGGGAGTATTTCTTCATCTCTAAAGGGGGAGAAAAACTCTTTCTAAAAGAGAATACTCATTTAGGGGGAGTAATCTTTTAAGGACTCCTACAAGTGGTATCATTCACATGGCTTAATTTAATATCCTTCTAGTGATATCTTTTGATACAATTCTTGTTGAGGGCAAGCTTTTATTTACTTCCTACATGCTTTTAATGTCTTCCTTTTTCGGTGGTTGATGCCAAAGGGGGAGAAGTTTAGGGACCAAAGCAATGAAAACTATATCAAACACCAAACACCACCAATTTTAAATTTTATATCTACAAATGGTTTTTTAAGTGGTTTTGGTTATTTGGTCCAAAAATAGGAAGTAAGTGAATTGTGGAGTTAGGGGGAGGCTTAAGTCCATAATTTCACATTGTGGGGACAATCATGCATCTTAGCAAGTAAAATGCATATTTTCATTCAAATACTTGTATTATTTGCTTGCTTTGGTTGTGTTGTCATCAATCACCAAAAAGGGGGAGATTGTAAGGAAAATGGACCCCGGGCCATTTGGCTAATTGAGTTTTGGTGTTTGATGAACAACACAATCCGTGAACTAATAAGTTTTCTAGTGTTTGTGTTTGTAGTTCACAGGATGCGAAGAGAATTGGACCAAGGCAATGAGGATGCAACACCTCAAAAGAAGACATAAAAAGATGCATAGGAGTCCAATACTCAAGAACAAAGAAGCCCGAAGAAATCAGCGAAGAAATCCAAGATAAGGGCTGTCAGCCAGCGCCTGGTGGCGCACCGGACATTGGTGTCCGGTGTGCACCGGACTGTCCGGTGAGGCACCGGACAGTCTGCGTAGAGAGGCCACGGTCAGGCGCTCTCTGGCTGTAGCACCGGACTGTCCGGTGTGCACCGGACTGTCCGGTGTGCCAACGGGCAGAGGGCAACGGTCGGATCCAACGGTCGACTGCTACAGGCGCCAACGGTCGGCTGACGTGGCGTGCACCGGACATCTACTGTGCAGTGTCCGGTGGTGCACCGGACTGTCCGGTGCACCCGATGACAGAAAGTTGCTGCTTACTGTCCAACGGCTAGTTTGGGGTGTGGAGGCTATAAATACCACCCCAACCGGCCATTCTCAAGTGTGAGAGCCCAAGCAACATACCAAGACGCATAGTGCATATTTCCAAGAGCTCAAACACCCAAGTGCTTAATAGAATCACTCGGTGATTAGCGTAGGTGCTTTGCGAAGTGCTTAGGTTAGTTAGACCGCTTTAGCGCTTGCTCTAGGTGAACCCTAGTTAGTTGAGTGAGTTTTGTAAAACCACACAACCCCTCGGCTCTTGTGTGAGTCGTTGTAATTGTACCGAGTGGGGCGAGAGTCTTGCGAGACCGTGACAACCGCGTTTGTGTCACGGCCGCCACCGTGTACCGGAGGGAACGAGGCCCGCGGCGTTTTGGCCGGAAGCTCGATAGTGGAGACGGCTGGGAGCGTCCGAGAGGAGCCGGAAGCAGAGCACCACTTGCGCGTGGAGAAGGCCCATGGCTCTCTACGGAGTTACTCGACCGTGGTGCTTGGCCCTCGCGTGGGCTTCCCTTTGCGTAGGGGCACCAACGAGGATTAGTCGGGACCTTGCGTGGTTCCGGATACCTCGGTAAAAATACCGGCATCATCCACGAGAGTTTGCTTCTCTACTTAGCTCTTTACATTCCGCATTTATATTAAGCATTTAAGTTTCAATCTTGTAGTCATACTTATTTAGTGTAGATTGAAACTTAGCCTTTGCGGTAGAGATAGCAACACTTAGACAAAACCTAGTTTGCACATGCTAGTTTTGATTATTTGCAAAGGTTTTGCTCTAGGGATTTAATTGTGGCCTAGTTTAGTAAAAGTTTTGGAAGTCCTAATTCACCCCCCCCCTCTTAGGCGTCACCCGTTTCCTACACCGCCGAAGCCGAGAATATTGCCGCAGGCCATTGTTGCGCGCAATTGCTTTGGATGAGGCAAACCCTTAAGGACTATGGTTACAAATTAACCAAAGTTCCTCTTCTATGTGATAATGAGAGTGCAATCCGCATGGCGGATAATCCCGTTGAGCATAGTCGCACTAAACACATAGTCATTCGGTATCATTTTCTAAGGGATCACCAACAAAAGGGGGATCTCGAGATTGCATATATTAACACCAAAGAACAATTAGCCGATATCTTTACCAAGCCACTAGATGAACAAACATTTAACAAACTTAGGCATGAGCTAAATATTCTTGATTCTCGGAATTTCTTTTGATGTTTTGCACACATAGCTCATTAATATACCATTTGATCATATCTCTTTTATATGCTATGACTAATGTGTTTTCAAGTGTATTTCAATCCAAGTCATAGATTGAAAGGGAATTGGAGTCTTCGGCGAAGACAAAGGCTTCCACTCCACTCCATCAAATTACTCATCCTTCGCCGTCGCTCCATGCAACTCTCCAACTTTGGTATAATCTTCACTCATATGTTATTTACCACAGGGAGAGAAAGAAAAAGGGCTTATATTTCACTCTAGTATCCGTTTTTGGCGATTCATGCCAAAGGGGGAGAAAGTATTAGCCCAAAGCAAAAGGACCGCACCACCACCAATTTTCAAAAATTTAAGTTAAGAAAAGATTTTTCAATTGGTGATTTTTCAATCGGTATCTTATTTTTTGATAGAATTTCAAATTGGAACACCCCTTTCAAAACTAATATCTAAAACCCTCTTGAACACTAAGAGGAGGATTTTATTGAAGGGGAGTTTTGTTTAGTCAAAGGAAAAAGCATTTGAAACAGGGGAGAAAATTTCAAATCTTGAAAATGCTTCTCAAAATATTATTCATTTTACCTTTGACTATTTGCAAAAGGACTTTGAAAAGAATTTACAAAAGAATTTGCAAAAACAAAACATGTGGTGCAAGCGTGGTCCAAAATGTTAAAAATAAAGAAATGAATCCATGCATATCTTATGAGAATTTATTGCTTCAATTCTTAGTATCCTTTGCACGTACATTATGCAAACTAGTTCAATTATGCACTTCTATACTTGATTTGGTTTATGTTGGCATCAATCACCAAAAAGGGGGAGATTGAAAGGGAAATAGGCTTACACCTTTTCCTAATTGATTTTGGTGGTTGAATTACCCAACACAAATAATTGGACTAACTAGTTTGCTCTACATTATGAGTTCTACAGCTGCCAAAGGTTCACATCGAACCAATAAAAAGACCGAAAAAGGATTCAAATTTAGAGAGCAAAAGTCAGCCGAAGTGTGCCCTAGTCTGGCGCACTGGACTGTCCGGTGCACCACCGGACTGTCCGGTGCACCACCCGACAGTGTCCGGTGCACCGGAGACTCCAACTCCGAACTGCTTACCTTCGGGAATTCTGGAGGCCGCTCCGCTATAATTCACCGGACTGTCCGGTGTGCCAGCGGAGCAACGGCTACTTCACGCCAATGGTCGTCTGCATAAGGCATTAAATGCGCTACAGTGCGCGCCAGAGTCAGAGCAGAGTAGATGGCGCACCGGATAGTAAACAGTACCTGCCCGGTGCACCACCGGTCTGTCCGGTGGCCCAGAAGACAGAAGCTCCAACGGTCAGAATCCAACGGCTTGGTGACGTGGCAGGCGCACCGGACAGTGTCCGGTAGCGCACCGGACTGTCCGGTGCGCCATGCGACAACAGCCTTCACCAAACGGCTAGTTTGGTGGTTGGGGCTATAAATAACCCCAACCACCCACCATTCATTGCATCCAAGTTTTCTGACTTCCCACACCTTACAAGAGCTATAGCATTCAATACAAGACACACCAAAGAGATCAAATCCTCTCCCAAGTCCATAGATCATTCCCAATCAAATAGTGACTAGTGAGAGAGTGACTTATGTTCATTTGAGCTCTTGCGCTTGGATTGCTTCTTTTTCTCATTCTTTCTTGTGATTAACTCAATTGTAACCTAGGCAAGGGACACCAATTGTGTGGTGGTCCTTGCGGGGACTTTGTGTCCCGTTTGATTGAGAAGAGAAGCTCACTCGGTCTAAGTGACCGTTTGAGAGAGCGAAAGGGTTGAGAGAGACCCGGTCTTTGTGACCACCTCAACGGGGAGTAGGTTTGCAAGAACCGAACCTCGAAAAAACAAATCCTTATATCTCACTCTTTATTTGCTTGCGATTTGTTTTTCGCCCTCTCTCTTGGACTCGTTCATATTTCTAACGTTAACCCAGCTTGTAGTTGTGCTTAAGTTTATAAATTTCAGATTCGCCCTATTCACCCCCCCTCTAGGCGACTTTCACATGGTATTCAAGTAGATCATTGGATCGCTTGAAAGGGGTTGATTGCAACCCTCATCCATTGGGACGCCACAACATGGAAGTAGGCAAGTGTTATACTTGGCCGAACCACGGCATAAAAATTGTTGTGTCACCTGTGTTTATTCTTGTGCGATCTTCCACTCACTTGATAATTGCTTTAAGTTTAATACTCACTTTGTAAAGAGCAATTAAGTGAAGAAGCCATCTCCTTCTCTCTAGACATCGCACCTTGGTTTTGATTTCACTAACATTTCATAAACCAAGTTTGTGCTATTTAGTGTTGATTTTTACAGGATCACCTATTCACCCCCCTCTAGGTGCTCTCAGTAGCTCCATGTTCCAATCACTACAACACGTATGGCCTTCTATGACAAAATAGTCGATGACAATAGAGTAATTCATCATTAAATCACCTTATTTGTGTCGATTTTCAGAATATTGCTCGGTATAGTGACAAAAATTTAACCTTTGTCATTAAAACCGTCATAGCATACTCTAGCATCGTATTTGTGACAATTTTCTATGACAATATATGGATTGTCATAAAAATAAATTGTCATAAACTTCTCAACATAATTTATGACGACGTTGCATGACAATGCACATATGTTATAGATATATCATGTATTTATACTATTATCCATGTGAGGACTTGTGACCATCATTAAGGATAAGTTCCATTGCCACATAGGCTTTCATGTTTCCATATTGTAACATGGTGTTGGGGGACTTCATCCTCCGAAGGTCCTCAAAAACGTGATTTAACAATATCTTCCAAGTGTGACATATGAACAGGTACCTTCGGACTCGGGCTAAAAGCATGTATGATGTAGGAAGCATAATCGTGACGAAGGTTGGAGTTGCTCCGAAGCTACGCGTAGGGGAGTTTCGGCTAAATGGCGGAAAAAGGAACCGACTTAAAGGGGAAAAGGCTATCTAGTCCTCATAGAATTGTATATAAGTCAATAATAAATGTAAAGGGCATGAATGTAATTTCTCACAGGCTGTGTCCTGTGCCTATAAATAGATGAACAGTACCCCCGTACTGTTCACGCTGACTGGTATTTACTTTTGTGTCACGCTTGTACTTTTACCTCCCATCAAGCCGAAGGTACCTTTTGTAATTCAATATTGTCTCTGTCTTTTCAGAATAATCAAATGATAATGAATCAATAATGTTGTATGATTGAATATGTTGTTTCTTATATTTCGTATACATCTAATATTAACTTGTATCGTATTGATGAAGGTATGTTCTTCATAACCTTCGTCTGAAGATCATTATATCCTAAAGAAAATAATGCTTCGAAGGACAAAGGACATTAACATTTAATATTTTGTGTTGTCTTGTTCTTAACTCATAGCATTTGAGAATAAGTCCCCAACACATGGTAACATGGTAACCACAATAGATTTTTTTAATAATAATCACTATATGAATCTGGTTAAAGAACGTGGGTAATATTAAGTATGCCGACACCTACATACATATTTCAAAAAAGTATGTCGATTTTTAGTTCCCGATGTGCTTAATTTTAAATACGTCAGTTAGAAGGGTTAGACCGACGTTCTTATTTAGTATGTTGGTGTTGGGGTTGAACCCTCCTACTTAAGGATGGTAAGTATGTCATTTTGGGTGTTGATCCCACATACTTAATAAGAACGACGATTTGTGGATTAACTGACTAATGTGATAATAAATATGTTGGTTAGAACGTTTAACCTGCATACTTAATAAGAATGTGGGTTTAGGGTTGAACTCACGTACTTATATGGTCGACAGGGTTAATTATGTCAGTTTGGTTGGGTTTAAACCCACATACTTAGGGCTTGTTTGGTTCCAATTAACTAAACTTTAGCCCCATCACATCAGATGTTTAGATGCTAGTTAGAAAGATTACATATAATTTAATTACATAATTAATCATAGACTAAATGGCAAGACTGACCTATTAAGCTAGCCTAATTAGTTTATGATTCGTCCATATGATGCTACTGTAAACATTTGCTAATCATAGATTAATTAGACATAATAAATTTATCTTGTCGTCAAAGATGATCAGGGTGTTGAAGATGATTGCCATGGAGTCGTCATTAATCAACGCCGTACCCCCTACCTAGCGCGCCAGCTATTTGTGTTTGTGACCCGACTGCGCACCACGAGATACCCCACATGATGCTTCTGGGCAGGACAACGTCGTTGATCGCGACTCGGTGGTATGTGCGGAAGCAAGTCGGAACACAAGAAAGTTATATAAGTTCGGGCGGCCGGAATGCGTAATACCCTATGTCCTGTTGGTGCTGAGTATTGAGTTTGTTGATGGTGTTTGGGTTACAAATGAGTAATGGACGGCGATGGGTGAATTCCCTCTATCAATCTAATGGTGGCGAGAATGCTACGAGAGGGATGATGAGATCATTCTGTAGGGTACCCCTTTAGCCTTATATAAGTGACCAGAGGGATATCCCTTTACAAGCCATGAGGTCTATCTAACTCTATCTGATTCTACTATTGTGCGCCGACTCTTTCGGTGGTTGTTCCCCTCCAAGGTTGGCATCAAACAATCCACTATTCGGTCGTATGTAGGGCACGTTATTTGGAATCTTATTGGCTTCTATCTGATACACTCATGTAGATAACGCCTTGATGTCGTTCTCTCCGAAATCCTTCTGGCAAAGTTATTGTAATACCCAACTTGTAATTAATAAGGAAAAGAGTTGATATCATTGTATGATTTGGCATCTACATAATAAAACATGGGAATAACCATATTTAAGTGAACAATTAACTAACAAAATACTTATGCATCATGTTGGAGTTTATGTGTTGTGCATCTATAAATAATAATAATAATACTAATAAAAATATATTAGTGCCAAATTGGGATTTAAGACCCAACTCACCACTTAGAAAATAAAGAGAAACAAATGATACAAAGAATAAGGGAAAAATACTACATAATAAATGTATGAATAAATTCCTTCCAAAACTGGTATGTTCAAATTATGCATTTAAATTGAGTACAATAGGTTCACCACAATATTTGAAAGTCAAGTTGAAATTCAAAAAATAAGAAGAAAAGAAAATAGAAAAGGAAACAGAAAAGAATAAACGAATTCGGTCGCTTGGGCTGTCCCTTTCTCCTCGGTCGGCCCATAACCACTTCCATCTCCGCCAGCCCGGCTTATCGCGCTCGCGTCTCATACAGGGTGGATGAGTCTCTGACTCGTGGGCCCTGGTGGCAGTGGTTCATCGCATACATGCTTACAGTCGCTGGCGTATGGGACCCTCGTGTTGGGCCACCCTCTCCCTCACCGCGGCCGCTGTTACCCTGTCTGAACATGTCGCCGCGAAAACCAGGGTCCGCCCAGCAAATTCGGCACGGCCGTTGCATCCTTGACCACCTTGCGCTGATATAATACATGCGTCCTCCTTCGCGCGCTCATCTCACCCTCTATAGGAAGCCAGAACCGCCCACACCGGGGTCTTCGCACGGGAGGCGAGTTGTCATCTCTGATGATTCGCGCTCACCGACGCTCGGGTCGCGGTGGGGGCATTGGAGAGTCCTCGCTGGACCGCGTGGCAAGCGCCTGGATCATCGTCGAGCCAAGCTAGTAGCTGCTGCGCCCAAAATTGCTCACCGGAAGCAGGATTCGTTGTGGAGCCGCCTGGATCTACGGACTAGTGCCCTAGCGTCGCCCTAAACCCAATATGACCCATTCATACCTTCGCCCTCGAATTCGTACCAAGTAGCACCGATCCGTGTAGGATAACAGTGTCTGGTATGTCGTTAATTGCTCGTCGGCGTCGCGTTTGGTGGCGGACCTGCGCCTCCCCGAGAGCTCGGCGTGGTGTTGTGTTCTTCATGATTAGGAGTCCCTGATCCGACTCATGGTGTATCAGCGAGTGTGCAACGCCCTTGGGGATGTACTTAGGCATCAGGGGTGAGAGAACGGTGGTTCAAGCATGGCGCCGCTGTGTGGATGAAAGAGGGGTTGCCGCGCCGGTGTTGGATTGGGGAAGATGCGACCGGACCATCGATTTCATGATGGATGGCCACGATTAGATGAGGTGTTGTGTGAGTGGTAACTGTGGTATCGTGGATGTGCGGTAGAGGTTTAATCTTGCTTACCTCCCTAGGTGATTCAATCGGGGCCATAAGGATCTGATCGGGCGGTTTGGAGCGAATCAGGCTTCATATAATCAGAACCCTTGAATTCTGATCTAGCGGTGCTGGTCACATACTGATTCATACACGACAAAATCTAATCTCATACGCAAGATGAAAGTCGCCTAGAGGGGGGTGAATAGGCAAATCTGAAATTTATAAACTTTAAGCACAACTACAAGCTAAGACGGGGTTAGCATTAGAAATAAAAGCGAGTCCGAAAGAGAGGGCGAAAACAAATCACAAGCAAATGAAGAGTGTGACACAGTGATTTGTTTTAACGAGGTTTGGTTCTTGCAAACCTACTCCCCGTTGAGGTGGTCACAAAGACCGGGTCTCTTTCAACCCTTTCCCTCTCTCAAACGGTCACCTAGACTGAGTGAGCTTTTCTCCTCAATCAATTGGGACACTTAGTCCCCACAAGGACCACCACACAATTGGTGTCTCTTGCTTTGATTACAAATGTGTTGAGAACAAGAAATGGGGAAGAAGAAAAGCGATCCAAGCAACAAGAACTCAAATGAACACAAATGTCTCTTTCTCACAAGCCACTAAATCTTTGGAATGTGTTTGGGACTTGGAGAGGATTTGATCTTTGCTTTTGTGTCTTGGAGTGAAGTCTAGAGCTCTTGTATTGAATGTGATGGCTGAAAACTTGGATACCTTGAAGTGTGGTGGTTGGGGGTATTTATAGCCCCAACCATCAAAATGGCCGTTGGGAGGGGCTGCTGTCGATGGGCGCACCGGACAGTCCGGTGTGCCACTGGACACTGTCCGGTGCGCCAGCCACGTCACCCAACTGTTAGGGTTCGACCGTTGGAGCTCTGACATGTGGGGTCACCGGACAGTCCGGTGGTGCACCGGACAGGTACTGTTCACTGTCCGGTGCGCCTTCTAGCGCCTACTCTGACTCTGCGCGAACTGTCCGCACACTGTAGCGTTGTCAACCGACCGTTGCGCTGGCGACTGTTGCACCGCTGGCACACCGGACAGTCCGGTGAATTATAGCGGAGTGACATTTCCAGAAACCCGAAGGTGAGCAGTTCAGAGTTGATCTCCCTGGTGCACCGGACACTGTCCGGTGCGCCAGACCAAGGCTACCTTCGGTTGGTTTTGCTCCTTTCTCTTTGAACCCTATCTTGGACTTTTTATTGGTTTGTGTTGAACTTTGGGCACCTGTAGAACTTATAATCTAGAGCAAACTAGTTAGTCCAATTATTTGTGTTGGGCAATTTAACCACCAAAATCATTTAGGAAAAGGTTTGACCCTATTTCCCTTTCAAACTCCCCCTTTTTGGTGATTGATGACAACACAAACCAAAGCAAATATATAAGTGCAGAATTAAACTAGTTTGCATAAGGTAAGTGCAAAGGTTGCTTGGAATTAAACCAATTTATATTTTCATAAGATATGCATGGATTGCTTTCTTCTATTTTAACATTTTGGACCACGCTTGCACCACTTGTTTTGTTTATGCAAATGTTTCGAAATTCTTTTCAAAGTCTTTTTCAAATAGTCAAAGGTATATGAATAAGATTTCGAGAAGCATTTTCAAGATTTGAAATTTTGTCCCACTGTTTCAAATGCTTTTCCTTTGCCTAAACAAAACTCCCCTTAAATAAAATTCTACTCTTAGTGTTCAAGAGGGTTTTTTAAATTGAAAGAAGATCAAATATTTTAGATACCAATTTTAAAAAATTCCTCCTTAAGACATAGATATCAAATGAGATAGAATTTCTTGGAGGACTACAAATTTGAAGAATACCAATTGAAAACAACATTTAAAACTTGTTTCGAAAGATTTTGAAATTGGTGTGGTGGTGCGGTCCTTTTGCTTTGGGCTAATACTCTCTCCCCCTTTGGCATTAATTGCCAAAAACGGAGTCGTTAGAGCCCTTATAAATTTTCTCCCCCTTTGGCAATCAATATATGAGTGAAGGATTATACCAAAGTGAAGAGCGATGCGGAGTGACGGCGAAGGGTAATTAATACGATGGAGTGGAGTGGAAGCCTTGTCTTCGCCAAAGACTCCATTTCCCTTTCAATCTATGACTTGGCATGAAATACACTTGACAACACATTAGTCATATGTAACACCCGGTTTTAAAGGACAAAGCCGGGTGCATCTCATACATGCGCCAAGAAGACAACATATATAATAACAGAGTGTATAGAGATAAATGTCATAAATCATCAGAGTATTTATTACATAGCGGAAGACTTATTACAAAATAACATAATAAAGATAAAACGAACTAAGGATCGTCGGCGCCAATGTCGACTGGGAAACGCCACCTAGATCAGATCGAACTCCTCAGTGTTAGGCGGCTCCTCCTGAACCACCTGATCATCTCCTGTGGGGGGGTGTGAGACAGCAAGGGTGAGCTCACACATGATCATCGCTCAACAAGTTGTGGGGAATAATGTGACATGAACTCACCAAAGGTGGGAGCTCATGTGAAGTGTAAGGCTGATCAGTGATAGGGGTTAAAGCTGAGCATTGCTTTTAAGTAGTTGTTCAAAATTTTATTAGCAGTTACTAAGTGTAAGTAAATACCAAACCTTAAGTAAAGTAATAGAACAAAATTAATAATAAGCCCATGCAATGCAAATGACAAAATTGAATTTAAGTTCCATAATTTAAACATCAGAGAGTCCTGAGCTGCTCATGACCGTGAGCTCGGCTAGTATACCAGTTTTACACTCTGCAGAGGTTGTACCCTTTACCCACAAGTCATGTTACCCATCTGCCAAGGGGTCATGAATCCCATACACCTCTACCTAGGAAGCGCGGCAGGGCAACACTACGAGGCCTTTACAAAGTTCCACTAGCTTCCGAAAACCCGCTACAGTTTATGGGAAGATCCAGTACAGGGTTCCTGGCTGACCGCCATCGCAGCAAAATCAACCAGGGACCTCCCCGCACTGACCTCTCCCCTACTGCCCTTGCCCCTTTCGGGTAAGGTAGTCTTCCACTAGCTTTCCTAGTTAATCAGCCAAGGGCGTCCCATTAAACCCTTGTGGTGGCACGTGGTTCTCAAGTTAAGCTCTATGTTCCAATTAACATTAATGATAACATCATGAACATAAACAGAATAACAACAAGAATTGGAACATAGAGGTAATAAATGATTATCCCAAAACCATGTAAAGCAATAGCAAACTACCCAAGTGATTCAGGGGTGAACAAGGTAATGAGATAAACAATCTAGGGTAACCTATTGGGTCCCATCAAAATTAACCTATGCATGGATAAGTGATATTAAAGAACATTATTGGGTAAAAAGTGGTCAAGGGCACAACTTGCCTTCAATGAGCTCCTGCTCAGCTACTTCAACCTGCTGCTCACCAGAATCCACAGTGGCTTGTTCGTCTACTCGCATCAACACAATACATACATAGTATAGCCAAAATCAACATCACACCAAACAGATGAATAAAATATACAGTAAAAATATACACATTAAAATGAAATCCTAGGAACTGGAATCACTAAATTTGGAGTTATAGAATTCAAGTTATGAATTTTCAAAGGTTTTATGTGTTTAAAGTAGGATTAAATGTGAAATAAATTTCCTTACTGTTTTCATGACATAACAGAGGCTCTAGGTGATAGAGAATAAAAATACAAAATTTTAGGAAGTGGAATGGCTCAATTTGGAGTTAGTATGAATTTTCTATGAATTTATAAAGTCCTAGCAATTATTTTTCTATTAAAAATCTATTTAATAACCATTTTCTCTGGTTTTATTATGCTCTGGACTAGGCCTCATTTACCGGAAAGTACAGGGGCCACTGCGCAATTAGTTCCAAGACTCAGGACACACCCTCTACGGATTGCGGGTTGATTTCTATTAATCGCAGGGACTCTTTTGTATAATGCTCAGGCCGAAGGGGTATCGTTGTATCGTAGCCGCACGATTTGATCTGGGCGGCCAGGATTAAATCACCACGGTACACACGGCCACATCACTCGGAGCCGTTGGATTCCGATCCAAGGCCACGCATTCGCCATGACCCTGCCCGCACGATTATGATCCGACGCTCGATATCTTACGGCCGCAATCGGCTAGAGATCTCCCGATCGGTGCCGTTGCCTACGAAATCAACGGCCACCGCACCTTTCTTCCTCCCCAACACACAGACCATGCGCGGCGGCGCCGCCCAGTTAATCCTACGGATGTGAGCACGGCGGCGAACAACGGATCCGCGATTTGGCGAGCTATTCCGAACGCGGTGATGAGCAATCGGTAGAGGAGATTACGACGAACTCAATGGGGGTAATCTTACCGGTGGTTGATCGGTGCAGAGAGCCGACGACGGGGTTTGGCGGCAGTAGCGGCCTCCGTCGAGCAATTATGGAGGTCCAGGGGCCCTTCTCGTCCAGCGATGTGATGAGCGGCACCAGTGGTGTCAGGCGAAACTCCCTGCACTCCAATTCGGCCACGGGTGGCGCGGTGGTCTGGGAACAAGCACGGCGGCTACTTTCTTTCGCAATGGCGCACGGTGGCAATGAGGAAAGGGAGAGGAAAGGAGGGGGTCGGTTCGCAGATATAGAAGGTGAGGATCACGACGCGCAGAGATAGCGCTCGGCCGTAGTCATATCCCAGGGATCCGGTCAAGGCACGGAGCAAGAAATCCGCGGTGGTTGTTGAGCCCGGGTCAGCGAAAATCGGGCGCGCGCGGAGATCTCGCCCACGGCCTATCATCAGCAGGATCCGATTCACGCGGGGACTCATAGTATCAGAGGTGAGCGGAGGTCATCAACCGGCCCAAGTGCCCCCGAATTTCCCGGCGGCCGGTGAGCTCGCGAGCGAGTCGCGCGGGGGAGAAGGCTCCCAGGTGCAGTCGGGCGGCAGACAGGTTGGCCCACCAGGAAGTCACACAGGAGCGGCAGTGAGCGCGAGGCGGCAACGCTGACTAGTGGACCCCGGATCGGCAGGCGCAAGCGCGAGGAACAGACAGGTGGGGCCCTATTGTCGGCGCCGATGGTGAGTGGTGGACCGCGCGGGTGGATTGTTCTGCTGGGCCGAAATGAGTAGAGGCCGGCCCATAAGGCATTTTATCCTTTTTCTTTTCCATTTCCTTTTCTTTTTCTCCATTTTCAAACCCAATTTGAATTCAAGTTTAATTCAAACTTTTGTGGATCTTCATTTATAAACTCTATTTTTTTGCAATTAGAAATACTAAGCCTGAAGATATTTATTTATACATTTTATTTATATTTTCATATCTCTTCTCTTTTCCTTATTTCTAGGATTATTTAGGATTTAAATTTTATTTTTTTGGAATTTAATATATTTCTTCTTCAAATTATTTTATGTTGACACAAAATGCACACAAAACAAAATCCAGCATGATGTCATGGTTTGGTAGCATATCTTTTTATTAATTGTTTTTGGGCATGGTGTTCACATATGATGATGCACAAAGATCAAACTCACATAAAGAAAAACTGTTTCTCTATTGGTATTATTCCTAACTAATTACAAAGTGGGTGTTACAAATCCTACCCCCCTTAAAAATAATCTCGTCCCCGAGATTTAAGAAGAACTAGAGAAAATGTGGGGGAAATCTATGCGAAGCTCTTCTTCTCTTTCCCACGTTGCTTCATCTTCTCCGTGGTGACTCCATTGCACTTTACACATCTTTATAACCTTATTCCTTGTAACTCGAGTCAAAGTATCCAAAATCTTGATGGGGTACTCCGTGTAAGTCAAATCACCTTGAACACTGAGCTCTTCCATGGGTAACTGTTCCTCAGGCACACGGAGACATTTCTTAAGTTGGGACACGTGGAACACATTATGCACATCTGATAGACTAGCAGGTAACTCGAGTTGGTATGCCATCTCCCCAACTCTTCGAAAGATCAGGAATGGTCCAATATAGCGAGGGGACAATTTGCCCTTAACTTTGAATCTCCTCATTCCACGAAGTGGTGACACCTTGAGATACACATAATCTCCTTCTTCGAATTCCAGTGGCCTCCTTCTATTATCAGCATAGCTCTTTTGCCTGGTTTGAGCCACTCTCAAATTCTCTCGAATTATACGAACTTGTTCTTCTGCTTCTTGAATCAGTTCAGGCCCAAAGAACTGTCTCTCTCCAGTCTGATCCCAATACAAAGGAGTTCTGCACTGCCTCCCATATAAAGCTTCAAAAGGTGACATCTTCAGACTGGCCTGGTAACTATTATTATATGAGAACTCAGTATACGATAGACTTTTATCCCAACTTCCTCCATGTTGAAGGGCACAAGCTCTCAACATATCTTCCAAAACCTGATTAGTCCTTTCCGTCTGTCCATCAGTCTAAGGGTGGTAAGTCGTACTAAAATTCAACTTCGTACTCATATTCTCATGAAAGCTTCTCCAAAAACTTGAGGTAAACTGCGAACCTCGATCAGACACGATCTTCTTTGGTACTCCATGTAAACACACAATCCGAGCCATATATAACTCTGCTAGCTGAGAACCTTTATAAGTAGTCCTCACAGAAATAAAGTGAGCCACTTTAGTCAATCTATCCACAATCACCCATATTGCATCATATCCTTTCTGGGTGCGAGGCAATCCAGTAATAAAATCCATACCAATCTCTTCCCACTTCCACTCGGGTATCTTAAGTGGGTATAGTAGTCCAGCTGGTCTCTGGTGTTCAGCCTTAACTCTTTGACACGCATTGCACATAGCCACATGTGTAGCCACATCTCTCTTCAATCCATATCACAAGTATTTCTGCTTCAAATCCTAATACATCTTGGTACTACCAGGATGAATAGAATAATCCAAGTCATGGGCTTCCTTTAGAATAGTCTCATGAAGGCTTTCAATCTCAGGAACACATATCCTATCCTTGAACCATACGGTGCCTTGCTCATCTTCCGTGAATTCCGGACCTCGACCCACAGTAATCAGATCCTTAATCACCAATCTGTCCTTCTGCGGGTTTCTTGCTCCAAGGTAGGTTCCACATCAATAATAACTCCTTTAGTGTGAGCAACTATCCCCAGGTTAAGTCTCCTGAAATCCTCAACAATCTCATCGGGTAGCTGGGCAACAACAGCTGAATGGACATGCTCCTTTCGACTCAAGGCATCTACAACCAAATTTGCCTTGCCCGGGTGATAGTGAATCTCCAAATTACAATCCTTAATAAGCTCTATCCAACGGCGTTGCCTAAGGTTGAGATCCTTCTGAGTGAATATATACTTCAAACTCTTATGATCCGTGTATACTTGGCACTTAGTCCCCATAATGTAGTGTCTCCAAATCTTAAGTGCATGCACAACTGCTGCTAGTTCCAAGTCATGAGTGGGGTAGTTCAGTTCATGCTTCCGCAACTGACGAGATGCATAGGCAATCACATGTCCTTCTTGCATAAGCACACATCCAAGTCCTTGGCCACATGCATCACAATAAATGTCAAATCCCTTCTGCAGATCTGGCATAATCAATACTGGTGGCGACATCAACCTCTTCTTCAATAGATCAAAGCTGTCTTGACACTTCTCGTCCCACTTAAATTCTTTTCCTTTCTCCAAAAGCGAGGTCATAGGCTTAGCAATCTTAGAAAATCCTTCAATAAATCTCCGATAATATCCTGCTAATCCCAAGAAACTCCGAATCTCAGTAACTGTAGTGGGTACTCTCCACTCCATTATCTCCTTAACTTTAGCAGGATCCACTGAAATTCCTCCATTAGAAATAATATGACCAAGAAATGGCACCTCGCCAATCCAAAACTCGCACTTGCTGAACTTGGCATAGAGTTGATTATCTCGTAGCTTCTGTAGCACCATCCTTAGATGTTCCTCGTGATCACTATCACTCTGAGAATAAATAAGAATATCGTCGATGAATACCACGACGAATCTGTCCAAATACTCCATAAACACCTTGTTCATTAAGTTCATAAAATAGGCTGGTGCGTTAGTCAATCCAAACGACATAACTGTGAACTCATATAATCCATATCTAGTCGAGAAAGCCGTCTTGGGAATATCCGATGGTCTAATCCTCATCTGATGATAACCGGATCGGAGATCAATCTTCGAGAATACCCTAGCTCCTCTCATCTGATCAAATAAATCCTCAATACGGGGCAACGGGTACTTGTTCTTCACAGTGACATCATTAAGAGTCCTATAATCCACACACATCCGCTGTTATCCAACCTTCTTCTGTACAAACAGAACTGGTGCTCCCCAAGGTGAGGAACTCGAACGAATGTACCCAGCCTCTTGTAATTCCATTAACTGTTTCTTCAGTCCCTTTAACTCTTCTACAGACATCATGTATGGTCGTTTAGAAATAGGGGCAGTCTTAGGTAAGGGATTAATGACAAACTCAACTTCCATATCTGGTGGCATCCCTAATAACTCCTTTGGAAAGACATCCGGAAAATCCTTAACCACACGGATGTTGTCACCAACAAACTTCCCATCGACTAAGAATGCCGCTAGTTTGGTGGCGGTAGTTACTGCAATTCCAACTTCAAATCTTTCTCCTTTGGAACTGGTGAGTTCTATGGTTCCTTTAGCACAGTGTATATACTGCCTTTACCTTTCTTAACCACGGCATACCAAGGATCACATCTATAGTGTTCTCTTCTAACACTATAGGGGTAGCTCATCTGGGTTAGAAACATAGGGTACGAAAGAAAGGATTGTAGACAAGGCAGTGATTACGAAGCATGTTACTTTGGGGGATTTATTAGCTAAGTGTGTCACCTACTAAAGCTAATTCATTACCTTATGGTGGTACATGCTAAGATGCCCGTCTATACTATTTCAATCAATCAAAGAAGCAAATCAGGCATTGATCATCAGCACAATCAACCAACATTTTTTTTAAATAGAGAAAATAGTTTTAATTTTGTCTTAGGCTTCCCTAACTCTTAAGAATGTCATAGGGGTAGGGATTCCAAGGTGTGAAATCCGTCTTGTCTTGGAGTAGAAAAAGTAAGAATGATCAGAGTGGAACAGTAGAAGATGAGACTGGATCAAGATAAGTATAGAAAGAATCAGAGTAAGGTAAGTGTAGAATGAATCAGAATAAGATAAGTAGGTAAGGGTTGTCCATTTCTATCTAGGTTTCGTCCTACAGTCAACATTTCCTCTGATACCACTTCTGTAACACCCGGTTTTAAAGGACAAAGCCGGGTGCATCTCATACATGCGCCAAGAAGACAACATATATAATAACAGAGTGTATAGAGATAAATGTCATAAATCATCAGAGTATTTATTACATAGCGGAAGACTTATTACAAAATAACATAATAAAGATAAAACGAACTAAGGATCGTCGGCGCCAATGTCGACTGGGAAACGCCACCTAGATCAGATCGAACTCCTCAGTGTTAGGCGGCTCCTCCTGAACCACCTGATCATCTCCTGTGGGGGGTGTGAGACAGCAAGGGTGAGCTCACACATGATCATCGCTCAACAAGTTGTGGGGAATAATGTGACATGAACTCACCAAAGGTGGGAGCTCATGTGAAGTGTAAGGCTGATCAGTGATAGGGGTTAAAGCTGAGCATTGCTTTTAAGTAGTTGGTCAAAATTTTATTAGCAGTTACTAAGTGTAAGTAAATACCAAACCTTAAGTAAAGTAATAGAACAAAATTAATAATAAGCCCATGCAATGCAAATGACAAAATTGAATTTAAGTTCCATAATTTAAACATCAGAGAGTCCTGAGCTGCTCATGACCGTGAGCTCGGCTAGTATACCAGTTTTACACTCTGCAGAGGTTGTACCCTTTACCCACAAGTCATGTTACCCATCTGCCAAGGGGTCATGAATCCCATACACCTCTACCTAGGAAGCGCGGCAGGGCAACACTACGAGGCCTTTACAAAGTTCCACTAGCTTCCGAAAACCCGCTACAGTTTATGGGAAGATCCAGTACAGGGTTCCTGGCTGACCGCCATCGCAGCAAAATCAACCAGGGACCTCCCCGCACTGACCTCTCCCCTACTGCCCTTGCCCCTTTCGGGTAAGGTAGTCTTCCACTAGCTTTCCTAGTTAATCAGCCAAGGGCGTCCCATTAAACCCTTGTGGTGGCACGTGGTTCTCAAGTTAAGCTCTATGTTCCAATTAACATTAATGATAACATCATGAACATAAACAGAATAACAACAAGAATTGGAACATAGAGGTAATAAATGATTATCCCAAAACCATGTAAAGCAATAGCAAACTACCCAAGTGATTCAGGGGTGAACAAGGTAATGAGATAAACAATCTAGGGTAACCTATTGGGTCCCATCAAAATTAACCTATGCATGGATAAGTGATATTAAAGAACATTATTGGGTAAAAAGTGGTCAAGGGCACAACTTGCCTTCAATGAGCTCCTGCTCAGCTACTTCAACCTGCTGCTCACCAGAATCCACAGTGGCTTGTTCGTCTACTCGCATCAACACAATACATACATAGTATAGCCAAAATCAACATCACACCAAACAGATGAATAAAATATACAGTAAAAATATACACATTAAAATGAAATCCTAGGAACTGGAATCACTAAATTTGGAGTTATAGAATTCAAGTTATGAATTTTCAAAGGTTTTATGTGTTTAAAGTAGGATTAAATGTGAAATAAATTTCCTTACTGTTTTCATGACATAACAGAGGCTCTAGGTGATAGAGAATAAAAATACAAAATTTTAGGAAGTGGAATGGCTCAATTTGGAGTTAGTATGAATTTTCTATGAATTTATAAAGTCCTAGCAATTATTTTTCTATTAAAAATCTATTTAATAACCATTTTCTCTGGTTTTATTATGCTCTGGACTAGGCCTCATTTACCGGAAAGTACAGGGGCCACTGCGCAATTAGTTCCAAGACTCAGGACACACCCTCTACGGATTGCGGGTTGATTTCTATTAATCGCAGGGACTCTTTTGTATAATGCTCAGGCCGAAGGGGTATCGTTGTATCGTAGCCGCACGATTTGATCTGGGCGGCCAGGATTAAATCACCACGGTACACACGGCCACATCACTCGGAGCCGTTGGATTCCGATCCAAGGCCACGCATTCGCCATGACCCTGCCCGCACGATTATGATCCGACGCTCGATATCTTACGGCCGCAATCGGCTAGAGATCTCCCGATCGGTGCCGTTGCCTACGAAATCAACGGCCACCGCACCTTTCTTCCTCCCCAACACACAGACCATGCGCGGCGGCGCCGCCCAGTTAATCCTACGGATGTGAGCACGGCGGCGAACAACGGATCCGCGATTTGGCGAGCTATTCCGAACGCGGTGATGAGCAATCGGTAGAGGAGATTACGACGAACTCAATGGGGGTAATCTTACCGGTGGTTGATCGGTGCAGAGAGCCGACGACGGGGTTTGGCGGCAGTAGCGGCCTCCGTCGAGCAATTATGGAGGTCCAGGGGCCCTTCTCGTCCAGCGATGTGATGAGCGGCACCAGTGGTGTCAGGCGAAACTCCCTGCACTCCAATTCGGCCACGGGTGGCGCGGTGGTCTGGGAACAAGCACGGCGGCTACTTTCTTTCGCAATGGCGCACGGTGGCAATGAGGAAAGGGAGAGGAAAGGAGGGGGTCGGTTCGCAGATATAGAAGGTGAGGATCACGACGCGCAGAGATAGCGCTCGGCCGTAGTCATATCCCAGGGATCCGGTCAAGGCACGGAGCAAGAAATCCGCGGTGGTTGTTGAGCCCGGGTCAGCGAAAATCGGGCGCGCGCGGAGATCTCGCCCACGGCCTATCATCAGCAGGATCCGATTCACGCGGGGACTCATAGTATCAGAGGTGAGCGGAGGTCATCAACCGGCCCAAGTGCCCCCGAATTTCCCGGCGGCCGGTGAGCTCGCGAGTGAGTCGCGCGGGGGAGAAGGCTCCCAGGTGCAGTCGGGCGGCAGACAGGTTGGCCCACCAGGAAGTCACACAGGAGCGGCAGTGAGCGCGAGGCGGCAACGCTGACTAGTGGACCCCGGATCGGCAGGCGCAAGCGCGAGGAACAGACAGGTGGGGCCCTATTGTCGGCGCCGATGGTGAGTGGTGGACCGCGCGGGTGGATTGTTCTGCTGGGCCGAAATGAGTAGAGGCCGGCCCATAAGGCATTTTATCCTTTTTCTTTTCCATTTCCTTTTCTTTTTCTCCATTTTCAAACCCAATTTGAATTCAAGTTTAATTCAAACTTTTGTGGATCTTCATTTATAAACTCTATTTTTTTGCAATTAGAAATACTAAGCCTGAAGATATTTATTTATACATTTTATTTATATTTTCATATCTCTTCTCTTTTCCTTATTTCTAGGATTATTTAGGATTTAAATTTTATTTTTTTGGAATTTAATATATTTCTTCTTCAAATTATTTTATGTTGACACAAAATGCACACAAAACAAAATCCAGCATGATGTCATGGTTTGGTAGCATATCTTTTTATTAATTGTTTTTGGGCATGGTGTTCACATATGATGATGCACAAAGATCAAACTCACATAAAGAAAAACTGTTTCTCTATTGGTATTATTCCTAACTAATTACAAAGTGGGTGTTACATCATAGCAAATGAAAGACAGATGATCAAAGGTACATAAATGAGCTATGTGTGTAAAGTATCAATCAAAATTCCTAGAATCAAGAATGTTTAGCTCATGCCTATGTTTGGTAAAAGTTTTCTCATCTAGTGGCTTGGTAAAGCTATCGGCTAATTGTTCTTTGGTGCTAATATAAGCAATCTCGATATCCCCCCTTTGTTGGTGATCCCTCAAAAAGTGATACCGAATGGCTATGTGCTTAGTGCGGCTGTGCTCAACGGGATTATCCGCCATGCGGATTGCACTCTCATTATCACATAGGAGAGGGACTTTGGTTAATTTGTAACCATAGTCCCTAAGGGTTTGCCTCATCCAAAGCAATTGCGCGCAACAATGGCCTGCGGCAATGTACTCGGCTTTGGCGGTAGAAAGAGCTACTAAATTTTGTTTCTTTGAAGCCCAAGACACCAGGGATCTTCCCAAGAACTGACAAGTCCCTGATGTGCTCTTTCTATCAATTTTACACCCTGCCCAATCAGCATATGAATATCCTATCAAATCAAAAGTGGACCCCTTGGGGTACCAAAGACCAAACTTAGGTGTATGAACTAAATATCTCAAGATTCGTTTTACGATCCTAAGGTGAACTTCCTTAGGATCGGCTTGGAATCTTGCACACATGCATACGGAAAGCATAATATCCGGTCGAGATGCACATAAATAGAGTAAAGACTCTATCATCGACTGGTATACCTTTTGATCTACGAATTTACCTCCTGTGTCGAGGTCGAGATGCCCATTGGTTCCCATGGGTGTATTGATGGTTTTGGCATCCTTCATCCCAAACTTGGTGAGTATGTCTTGAATGTACTTCGTTTGGCTGATGAAGGTGCCCTCTTGAAGTTGCTTGACTTGAAATCCTAGAAAATACTTCAACTCCCCCATCATAGACATCTCAAATTTTTGAATCATAATCCTACTAAACTCATCACAAGTAGATTTATTAGTAGACCCAAATATGATATCATCAATGTAAATTTGGCATACAAACAAATCATTTGCAATTGTTTTAGTAAAGAGTGTAGGATTGGCTTTTCCGACTTTGAAGCCATTAGTGATAAGAAAATCTCTTAGGCATTCATACCATGCTCTTGGGGCTTGCTTGAGCCCATAAAGCGCCTTAGAGAGTTTATACACATGGTTAGGGTACTCACTATCTTCAAAGCCGGGAGGTTGCTCAACATAGACCTCCTCCTTGATTGGTCCATTGAGGAAGGCACTTTTCACGTCCATTTGGTAAAGCTTAAAGCCATGGTAAGTAGCATAGACAAGTAATATACGAATTGACTCAAGCCTAGCTACAGGTGCATCGGTTTCACCGAAATCCAAACCTTCGACTTGTGAATATCCCCTGGCCACAAGTCGGGTTTTGTTCCTTGTCACCACACCATTCTCATCTTGCTTGTTGCGAAAGACCCACTTGGTTCCTACAACATTTTGGTTAGGATGTGGAACAAGATGCCATACCTCATTCCTCGTGAAGTTGTTGAGTTCTTCTTGCATTGCCAACACTCAATCTGAATCTCTTAATGCGTCTTCCACCCTGTATGGCTCAATAGAAGACACAAAAGAGTAATGTTCACAAAAGTGAGCGACACGAGATCGAGTGGTTACCCCCTTATGAATGTCACCGAGAATGGAGTTCACGGGGTGATCTTGTTGTATCGCTTGGTGGACTCTTGGGTGTGGCGGCCTTGGACCCTCATCATCTTCCTTGTCTTGATCATTAGCATCTCCCCCTTGATCATTGTCCTCCTCTAGAGGTGTCTCCTCTTGATCTTCATTTTCATCATTTTGAGCTTGATCCTCATCTTGAGTTGGTGGAGATGCTTGCATGGAGGAAGATGGTTGTTGATCTTGTGCTTGTTAAGGCTCTTCAGATTCCTTAGGACACACATCCCCAATGGACATGTTCCTTAGTGCGACGCATGGAGCCTCTTCATCATCTAGCTCATCAAGATCAACTTGCTCTACTTGAGAGCCGTTAGTCTCATCAAACACAATGTCACAAGAAACTTTAACTAGTCCAGTGGACTTGTTAAAGACTCTATATGCCCTTGTGTTTGAATCATAACCAAGCAAAAAGCCTTCTACAGCCTTAGGAGCAAATTTAGACTTTCTACCTCTTTTAACAAGAATAAAACATTTGCTACCAAAGACTCTAAAATATGAAACATTGGGCTTTTTACCGGTTAGGAGTTCATATGATGTCTTCTTGAGGATTCAGTGAAGGTAGAGACGGTTGATGGCGTAGCAAGCGGTGTTGATTGCTTCCGCCCAAAACCGATCCGAAGTCTTGTACTCATCAAGCATGGTCCTCGCCATGTCAAAGTAGAGTTCTATTCTTCCTCTCCACTACACCATTTTGTTTTGGTGTGTAGGGAGAAGAGAACTCATGCTTGATGCCCTCGTCCTCAAGAAAGCCTTCTATTTGAGAGTTCTTGAACTCTGTCTCGTTGTCGCTTCTTTTTTTATTCTCAATCCGAACTCATTTTGAGCCCGTCTCAAGAATCCCTTTAAGGTCTCTTAGGTTTGTGATATTTCCTGCAAAAAGAACACCCAAGTGAAGCGAGAATAATCATCCACAATTACAAGACAATACTTACTCCCGCCGATGCTTATGTAAGCTATCGGGCCGAATAGATCCATGTGGAGTAACTCAAGCGGCCTGTCGGTCGTCATGATGTTCTTGTGTGGATGATGACCACCAACTTGCTTTCCTGCTTGACATGCGCTACAAACTCTGTCTTTCTCAAAATGAACATTGGTTAGTCCCAAAATGTGTTCTCCCTTTAGAAGCTTGTGAAGATTCTTCATCCCCACATGGGCTAGTCGGCGATGCCAGAGCCAACCCATGTTAGTCTTAGCAATTAAGCAAGTATCGAGTTCAGCTCTATTAAAATCAACTAAGTACAGCTGACCCTCTAATACTCCCTTAAATGTTATTGAATCATCAATTCTTCTAAAGACAGTAACACCTATATCTGTAAAAAGACAGTTGTAACCCATTTTGCATAATTGAGAAACAGAAAGCAAATTGTAATCTAAAGAATCTACAAGAAAAACATTGGAAATAGAATCGTCAGGTGATCTAGCAATTTTACCATTTTGCATAGTTGTGCTATGTGATCATTTTGTTGTTTAATTAAAGCTAGGTGATCATGAATAGCATCAACATTAACATCTCTACATCTAGTACAAATAGAAACATGAGCAACGGTGGATGTAGAGGGTTTGCAAACCTTTAATTCATCAATCTTAGTGTTGGGAACTCGTTCTCAAATGCTTCGGCTTGAAGGGATGTGAATACAGGTGTGATGCAAAAGCAAAGTGCCAAGTCAGCGTGAACAGTACGGGAATACTGTTCACATATTTATAGGCACGGGTCGCAGCCCATGCAAAATTACATTAATACCCATTACTTTTAACAATAACTCTATAGTAATTCTTCGAGGTCTAATTTGGCTTTTCATCTTTAAGTTGGTTCCCCTTTTCTGCCGTTATGCCGAAGCTTTTCTGCACATAGCTTCGTGATCGTCTTTTCCTTCGTCGTGATCGCCTTTCATCCCGGTCAAGCTTCGTCTTTACCCGTGCTTTTGTATACTCGCAATCTAACTTCGAAGGTACCTGTTTACATATTTCTCTTGGAAAACATTGTCAAATCATGTTTTTGAGGACCTTCGGAAGCCGAAGGCCCCCAACAGTAGCCCCTCGCAATATTAATTTACTGTAAAGATAAGTTTATATTGCGATATGGACGAAGGCTATGAGCCGAAGGTTCGAAAAAACACCTTCCTTTTGCTAGAATAGCAACAGTCATTGACAAGCGGGACCCCCCAGTTTTCGACATACTGGGTGTATAAATATGAGCTCACCACAAGTTTATTTGGCACGCTATCTTGCCATTTGTTCTACCTGCTCAAATAGCTCTCTGTCCACAAATATTTGACTGCCTCTCTAGATTTTAAGCTTCGGACCAAAAAGCCCTCTTTTTTTAAAAAAAAGAACTTCCGAAGGGATGTCTCAGGAAAAGAAAGTTGTCGCCGAAGTGAAGCTGAGCCTTTCTGAGGAGAAAATTCTGGGCTTCATTGAATCAATAGCAAAAACAAATATAGAGAAAATTACTAGGGAAATTTTGGAATGCTTATCTGAAGATACTGGTGAAAGTGATAGCTATGACGCAGACAGCGGAGGTGAGGATTCCGAAGATCGACCATGGCGACCAAGCCATCCAGTCTTCGGAAAATCAACTATTGGACAAAGTCTCCTTGAAAACATGAGGGGAAGATATTTTCGAGATATATCCATCGTGAGGGCAGATGTCTGAGAAAAGACTGTGCCGACTCTCGAAGATAATGAAGTCGTGATCTTCCGAAGCTTTTTTAAAGCTGGGCTACGATTCCCTTTAAGCAGGTTTGTGGTAGAAGTTCTGAAAATATATCAGGTTTATCTTCATCAACTTACCCCTGAAGCAATAATAAGAATGGGACTTTTCGTCTGGGCTGTGAAGAGCCAGAGCCTGGAACCAAGTGCGAAAAGCTTTTGCAATATACATGAGTTAATATATGAGATGAAGCCCTGGGGTAAGGAGCAATATCATAACAATTTTGGTTGCTACAGCTTCGGTGCTCGCTCTGGATCAAGCTGTCCCGTGCCAACCTTTCGGAAGAGATGGCCCGGGGAATGGATGAAAGAATGGTTCTATGTAAAAAGTGATTTGAAGGTTCAAGAAGATATTAAAGATATCATCATGTGTCATATCTGGCAGCGCTTCGAACTCCGGAAACCGAAGGTAGAAATGGATGAAGTAGCCGAAGAGTGCCAAAGGGCCTTCGGCGTAGTCTGCTCTTTTATAGGGACAAGGGATTTAATACAAGAACATATTGCCTTCAGAGTATGACCACTTGCAGATAACTGGGAAATGCCGAAAGAAACTGCTAGAGAAACTGAGGAAGGTGGACTAGTCAGGCTGAAGTACACATTCAAGTACGGAGACAAGTTTGTTGAGCCAGATGATGATTGGTTAAAGAGCATTGAGAATGTAAGTGATGAATTGCTTGGGGTATACTCAAAGGCCGAAGACACTGCCTTATCAGCGGCCTTCGGAGGCCGAAAGAAGAAAAGACTCAACCGTGTATTTGACGCAATCGGGTTTGTCTACCCCGACTACCGCTATCTAGCGCGGGGTCAAAAAAGAAAAAGCATAACTTCTGCAAAAGAAACTGCTTCAGCCGCTCCTAGCGAGCCAGCGCCGAAGAGACAAAGGGTAAAGGTTCTCACACACTGGCCACGCTATAGTGAACCAGCCACGGTGCCTGAATTCGCCGGTGAATCCTCTTCGACCGCCGAAGCTAAAGATTCAACTCTGCTGCCAGAAATCAAAGAGTTGGCCGAAGTGCCAGCAACAGAAAAGATGGAAGAACCAAGGACTGAAGAAGCAAAAACATCAGAAGTTTCAGGTCTTTCGGCAAAGGTTGAAACAGGAAAAAGCCATATGGGTCCAACCGTGACCCCGAAAAGAAAGAGGATGGTTAATGTGTTAGATGTTCTGGAGACAATTAAATCTTCAAGCATAACTCCAAAGAAAACTCTTGAAGCTTCTAGAGTGTCTACTGAAGCCTTTGTTGCTGAAGCTTCAAAGCAACAGCCTGAAGCTGAAGCTGAGGCTGGGCCTTTAGAGCCCACCAAGGAACAACCTTTGGAAACCAAAGAAAAAACTACAAAGGCAGCTTTGGAAGCCGAAAAAATGTCAGAGCCAATTTTGGTTGAAGAAACTGACACTGCTGCCCCCGAAGCATCTTCCTCCATACGCGATTACATTGTGCAACATGCTTCGGGGAAGAAATTATTTGAAGAAGAGATTTATGAAGCTGATCACTATGCCAGAGAATTAAAAATATCCGAAGGGGGCACTAGTGTTTAATGGGATAGACGAAGATGACTTCCTATACTGCCTTCCTGATAATAAAGAATTATCTGTCTGCCGGGAGATGGCCAGGAGTATGGGGTTTCCGAAACTTGAAGCTGGACTCTGCGCTATGACGAAGGACGATCTTGCAGATAGTCTTGCATATAATAGTCTAAAGGTATGAGAACTATATATTTAGAAATTTATAATTTTCAAATCATTCTTTTATTCTTATACCAATTCTTGTATATATATGTGGTTTAATATTGAGCAACGCGCTGAGGGCGCAAAAGAATGCTGAAGACGAGAGCTATGAAATTGCTTTCAATAATCTATGATCAGAGGTTATTAAGCTGAGAAACGAAGCTCTGGAAAAAGATAAAATTCTTCTTACATTGGTGAACAAGATAAAGGAAGACGAAGCTACATCTAAGGCTCAAGCTGAAGCCCAAAAACGCGAAATTAAAGATCTTCAGAAACAGCTAGCCAGAGCTAAAGAAGAACGTATACTTGAAGAGACAAAACGAGAGCTTAGTGATCAATGGGCCAATCATTTAGAAACAAATGTTAAAGAGCTTCGTGCATCCCAGAGAAGATGCTATGATAAATCTATAGTGTGCGTTCAGAAGATAAAATCCAGCTTCACCAACGTCGGTGCATTCTCTAGTGAAGAGAATTTCTCAAGGGGCAATCCCGAAGGTCCGATGGAATGGATCAGTCACGAAGCTGAGGCCTTCGAGGAAATCCTAAATAGCCGAGGAGACATATGTGCTTTTTCGGGTGCTAGGGGAATTGCTACTGTTTTGGAGAGGAAAGGTTGCGAGCATGTAAAATCCTTAGCGCAATCCGAAGCTACTTTGTCCTCCGAAGACATTAAAGACCCCTCAGCCGAAGCAAGCATGATTGGCGGAAAATTTTCACCGATATCTGGGACAACGGCGGCCGAGAAATGGCCCAAGAAATTATTCAAAAGAGCGAAAAAGGCATCCATGATGCTAGAAAAGTAGCAGAGGCTGCTGAGAAAAGTACTGAGCCCGGAGGGCAAATAGGTATTAATTAGTGGTTTTTATTCTATTGTATTTTTTTATTCCAGACTTTGTTCACGGTTTGTAATAGTAATATAGCCGTATCTTCTCCTCCCTCAGAACCTGCTGAAGCATCTCCGGGCCCCCACTCGAAGGGGGACGATGAAATTAGAGAGATGGCCGAAGCCATCATGGACAAGGTTGTTGACCAGCTACTAAACGAAGCTGCAGAAATAGTTCTTAGGGAGGATTAAATGCTATTATAGAAACATTTGGAACGTAACATGTGTAATGCATTGTAACTTTGAATGTAATATATAATCTATTTATAGTTCAGTTCTTTACGATGCATGAAATTTTGCATACATACCATTTTTTGAGCCTTCGGCGAAAAAACACCTTCCCTTCTTTTCATGCTTTGTGAAGAAAATCTTTTATATATCGCAAGAATTTGCAAACTTCTCTGATGGGGAATATCCAAGCTTCGTGAAATATTCTCCGAAGCTGTTTTATGTTGCCTCTCTAATGAAGCTACACGTCTTCTTGATTTATCTTGTGCCTTAACACGATTTTCTCTTTTTCAAATCACCCTCCGAAGACCAATGGTGTATCCCCTTCTTGTTCCGCATGCAATATGTTGTATGATGCTTATGTTATGCTAAATGATGTGATGATGTTATGTTATGCAAAATGATATTTGTGCCGAAAGTACACACATCCCTGCAATAAAACACATAATCTTTTTATATCAGCGCTGACTTTTCGCTGTAAGCCTCCCTTAGGAGCTTCTTCGTCTTTTACTTCAGCGGAATCAGCGTTTATTTTTCGCTGTAAGCCTCCCTTAGGAGCTTCTTCGCCTTTTACTTCAGCGGAATCAGCGTTTATTTTTCGCTGTAGGCACAGAAAACTTACACTGCGCTCCCTTAGGAACGGCTTTTTGCTGCTTTGAATAAATTGCAATGCGTTCATTAGAACAAATTTTTGATAACTTCGAAAATCCTCCTTGTCAATCATAAATTCTCATGCTTTGGCATCTCAGGCCTATGGAGAAGATATATTTTCATTACAGTAAAGAGCGAAACTATTACAAGAAATTGAAAGGCGATAAAAGACGTTAAAACTACCCTTAATTGTTCCTTATTAAAAAGAAAGCAATACTGAATGTAAAAATGAGAAAAACTGCTGTCGAGGTAGGATATTTGTCAGTAAATGTGCTTCAACTCTGGCACAGTGCTATTGACTGTGCGAGCTTCGGACTCCTCTCTGAAGTCCCGCTGGGGGTTAGTGCGCTGACTCCCTTCTGGCTGCTGGCCTCTTTGTGTTGGTGGTGGTGGCAAAGGCTGCTGCCAAGATGCTTGGGGTTGGCTTGCCGAAGCAACAGAAGCTGCAGGGTGATTGCCTACATATTCTGGAATGTAAGGCGAATGATACGAAGCAGTATGCATGACTTGCTTCGGCTGACTTTGTTGTGCTGCAGCTTCTGCTATCTTCTTTTGCTTCTGGATGGTAACATGACACATCCTGGTAGTGTGGCCCTTGTCTTCACCACAGAATAGGCAGTAAATCTTTCTTGGCTGATCTCCAAATCTTCCCCCGAAGCCCCTGGCGCCTCTGCCCCTTGGCACTGGCGGCCGAAAAGGGCTTTGCTGCTGCCCCAAAGCTTGTGAAGAATATTGTGGCTTTTGCTGCTGACTCCCTCTATCATCATTTTGAGTAGAATTATGAATTGACCTGACGTGCCTCGGGTGAAATCTTCCTCCGAAGCCCCTGGTCATTTCAGAAAACCTGAATGCTTCCTCCCTTCTTTGACGGAAGTCATTGTCAGCTCGAATATACTCGTCCATCTTCTAGAGCAGCTTCTCCAAAGTCTGTGGCGGCTTCCTGGCAAAGTATTGCACTGAAGGTCCCGGCCGAAGTCCCTTAATCATGGCCTCAATGACAATTTCATTGGGCACTGTTGGCGCTTGTGCCCTCAGACGCAGAAACCTTCTGACATACGCCTGAAGATATTCTTCGTGGTCCTGGGTACACTGGAATAGAGCCTGAGCGGTGACTGGCTTTGTCTGAAATCCTTGAAAGCTGGTTATCAACATATCCTTCAGCTTTTGCCATGAAGTAATTGTCCCTGGTCGAAGAGAGGAGTACCAAGTCTGAGCAACACTCTTGACGGCCATGACAAAAGATTTTGCCATGACTACCGTATTGCCACCATACGAAGATATGGTTGCCTCGTAACTCATCAGAAATTGCTTCGGGTCTGAATGACCATCATACATGGGGAGCTGAGGTGGCTTGTAAGACTGGGGCCATGGTGTAGCCTGCAATTCTGTTGATAGAGGAGAAGCATCATCAAAAGCAAAATTTCCATGATGGAAATCTTCGTACCAATCATCCTCATTGTAGAAACCCTCCTGATGGAGCTCTCTGCGCGGAGGCCTTTGGTTCTGGTCATCCTAAACAAGATGATGAACCTCTTCCGAAGCTTCATCTATCTGCCTCTGAAGGTCAGCTAGACGAGCCATCTTCTCCTTCTTTCGTTGCACCTGTTGTTGGAGCATCTCCAGGTTTTGGATTTCCTGATCCAAGTCATCCTCCGGAGGCGTTGGACTGGTAGCCTTCCTCTTCTGGCTTCGGGCCTCCCTAAGAGAAAGGACGTCCTGATTGGGGTCCAGCGGCTGTAGAGTGGCAGCCCCTATCGCTGAAGCCTTCTTCGGCGGCATGACGAAGGTGATGTTTGCCGAAGATGTTCAAAAGCTCAAGAAATGGAAGTGAGTTCACCGGAGGTGGGCGCCAATGTTGGGAACTCGTTCTCAAATGCTTCGGCTTGAAGGGATGTGAATACAGGTGTGATGCAAAAGCAAAGTGCCAAGTCAGCGTGAACAGTACGGGAATACTGTTCACATATTTATAGGCACGGGTTGTAGCCCATGCAAAATTACATTAATACCCATTACTTTTAACAATAACTCTATAGTAATTCTTTGAGGTCTAATTTGGCTTTTCATCTTTAAGTCGGTTCCCCTTTTCTGCCGTTATGCCGAAGCTTTTCTGCACATAGCTTCGTGATCGTCTTTTCCTTCGTCGTGATCGCCTTTCATCCCGGTCAAGCTTCGTCTTTACCCGTGCTTTTGTATACTCGCAATCTAACTTCGAAGGTACCTGTTTACATATTTCTCTTGGAAAACATTGTCAAATCATGTTTTTGAGGACCTTCGGAAGCCGAAGGCCCCCAACACTTAGCATGTAACATGGCATTTTCATTTCTAAGATTGGAAACAATATCATTGCAAACATTTAAATTCTTAGCCTTAGCAATTAATTTATCATTCTCAGTTTTAAGGCTAGAAATTGATTCATTTAATTTGTCAATCTTAGCAAGTAAACTAGCATTATCATTTTTAAGATTGGCAAAAGAATCATCACAAACATTTAATTTCTCAACCTTAGCAATTAATTTAGCATTCTCATTTCTAAGGTTGGAAATAGTATCATGGCAAGTGCTAAGCTCACTAGTTAATTTTTCACATTTTTCAACTTCCTGAGCATAAGCATTTTTAACCTTAACATGCTTCTTGTTTTCCTTAATAAGGAAGTCCTCTTGGCTATCCAAGAGTTCATCCTTCTCATGAATAGCACTAATTAATTCATTCAATTTTTCTTTTTGTTGCATGTTTAGGTTGGCAAAAAGTTTAAGCAAATCATCCTCATCATCACTAGAGCTAGCCTCATCACTAGATGTTGCATATTTAGTAGAAGCTCTAGATTTTACCTTCTTCTTTTTGCCGTCCTTTGCCATGAGGCACTTGTGGCTGACGTTGGGGAAGAGGAGACCCTTATTAATGGCGATGTTTGCAGCGTCCTCGTCGGAGGCGGAGTCGGTGGAGCTCTCATCGGAGTCCCACTCTCGGCATACATGGGCATCGCCGCCCTTCTTCTTGTAGTATCTCTTCTTTTCCTTCCTCTTTCCCTTCTTGTCGTCGCCCCTGTCACTATCACTTGATAATGGACATTTTGCAATGAAATGACCGGGCTTACCACACTTGTAGCAAACTTTCTTGGAGCAGGGCTTGTAATCCTTCCCCCTCCTTTGCTTGAGGATTTGGCGGAAGCTCTTGATGATGAGTGCTATTTCCACGTTGTCGAGCTTGGAGGCGTCGATGGGGAGCCTACTTGATGTAGACTCTTCTTTCTTCTCCTCTGTCGCTTTGAATGCGACGGGTTGCACCTCGGGTGTGGAGGTGGTGCCTCGCTCAATGATTTGTTTGGAGCCTTTGATCATCAACTCAAAGCTCACAAACTTTCCTATAACCTTCTCGGGAGACATTAGCTTGTATCTAGGATCACCCTGAATTAATTGAACTTGTGTAGGATTAAGAAAAACAAGTGATCTTAGAATAACCTTGACCATTTCATGGTCATCCCATTTTGTGCTCCCAAGTTTGCGCACTTGATTCACCAAGGTCTTGAGCCGGTTGTACATGGCTTGTGGCTCCTCCCCTTGATTGAGCATGAATCGACCGAGCTCCCCCTCGATCGTTTCCCGCTTGGTGATCTTGGTCACCTCTTCGTGTGCGGTCTTGAGCACGTCCCAAATCTCTTTGGCACTCTTCAACCCTCGCACCTTATTATACTCCTCTCGACTTAGAGAGGCGAGGAGTATAGTAGTGGCTTGGGAGTTGAAGTGTCGTATTTGGTTGACCTCCTCCGAATCATAGTCCTTGTCCCCTTCCTTTGGTACCTGCGCTCCATACTCAACAATATCCCATATGTTTTTGTGGAGTGAGGTTAGGTGATGCCTCATTTTATCACTCCACATAGAATAATCTTCACAGTCAAAAACCGGTGGTTTGCCTAATGGGACGGAAAGTACTGGAGTACGTTTGGAAATGCGGGGATAGCAGAGGGGCATCTTACTATACTTCTTGTGCTCATGGCGCTTAGAAGTAGCGGATGTCGATTCGGAGCCGGAGGTGGAAGGTGACGACGAGTCGGTCTCGTAGTAGACCATTTTCTTCATCTTCTTCTTCTTGTTACCTTTCCGTTGTGTCTTGATGGACGAAGAGGATTCCTCCTTGTGCTTGTGGCCGGACTCCCTTGAGTGGGTTCTCCCCGAGCTTGCAGACTTGTCGCCGCCGGGGTTAGCGTTAGAAATAAAAGCGAGTCTGAAAGAGAGAGCGAAAACAAATCACAAGCAAATGAAGAGTGTGACACGGTGATTTGTTTTACCGAGGTTTGGTTCTTGCAAACCTACTACAGTTGAGGTGGTCACAAAGACCGGGTCTCTTTCAACCCTTTCCCTCTCTCAAACGGTCACCTAGACCGAGTGAGCTTTTCTCCTCAATCAATTGGGACACTTAGTCCCCACAAGGACCACCACACAATTGGTGTCTCTTGCTTTGATTACAAATGTGTTGAGAACAAGAAATGGGGAAGAAGAAAAGCGATCCAAGCAACAAGAACTCAAATGAACACAAATGTCTCTTTCTCACAAGCCACTAAATCTTTGGAATGTGTTTGGGACTTGGAGAGGATTTGATCTTTGCTTTTGTGTCTTGGAGTGAAGTCTAGAGCTCTTGTATTGAATGTGATGGCTGAAAACTTGGATACCTTGAAGTGTGGTGGTTGGGGGTATTTATAGCCCCAACCATCAAAATGGTCGTTGGGAGGGGCTGCTGTCGATGGGCGCACTGGACACTGTCCGGTGCGCCAGCCACGTCACCCAACTGTTAGGGTTCGACCGTTGGAGCTCTAACATGTGGGGTCACCGGACAGTCCGATGGTGCACCGGACAGATACTGTTCACTGTCCGGTGTGCCTTCTGGCGCCTGCTCTGACTCTGCACGAACTGTCCGCGCATTGTAGCGTTGTCAGCCGACCGTTGCACCGCTGGCACACCAGACAGTCTGGTGCCACACCGAACAGTCCAGTGAATTATAGCGGAGTGACATTTCCAGAAACCCGAAGGTGAGCAGTTCAGAGTTGATCTCTCTGGTGCATCGGACACTGTCTGGTGGTGCACCGAACAGTCCGGTGCGCCAGACCATGGCTGCCTTCGGTTGGTTTTGCTCCTTTCTCTTTGAACTCTATCTTGGACTTTTTATTGGTTTGTGTTGAACCTTTGGCACCTGTAGAACTTATTGTTGGGGACTTATTCTCAAATGCTATGAATCAAGAACAAGGCAACATAAAATGTTAAATATCAGAGGCCCTTCGTCCTTCAAACCATTATTTCCCTTTGGACGTAATGAATTTGAGACGAAGGTCATGAAGGACATACCTTCATGATCATGATAAAAAATGGAGAACATTCAAACAAAATATAGAAAGCGACACAATTTCTATAAACATTATTATTAATATATTTCTATTTTTATTACTTGTTTAAACAAAGATAAATCATAAATGTACCTTTGACTTGAAGGAAAAGAATACAAGCGTGACGCAAAAGTGAATGCCAAGTCCGCCCCCCTCCCCCCCCCCCCCCCCCCCCCCCCCCCCCCCCCCCCCCCCGCAGTATGGGAGTATTGTTCACCTATTTATAGGCACGGGTCGCAGCCCATGCAAGATTACATTAATGCCCTTTACATTTATCAATAACTCTATAGTAATTCTTCGAGGTCTAGTTTGGCTTTTCATCTTTAAGTCGGTTTCCCCTTCCCGCCGTGATGCCGAAGCTTTTCTGCATATAGCTTCGTGATCATCTTATCCTTCGTCGTGATCACCATCCTAGTCAAGCTTCGTCTTGACCATGCTTCTGTATACCCGCAACCTGATTCCTGATTCCAAAGATACCTGCTCACATACTTAGAAAACATTGTCAAATCACGTTTTTGAGGACCTTCGGAAGCCGAAGGTCCCCAACACTTATAATCTAGAGCAAACTAGTTAGTCCAATTATTTGTGTTGGGCAATTCAACCACCAAAATCATTTAGGAAAAGGTTTGACCCTATTTCCCTTTCACAAGACTTGGATCTAACGGCCGGGAATACAGGATACCCCTTCGATCGATTCTTTTGCTAAAGACACCCTGAGTTTTCTCGATATAGGTCTGCCATCCACGATCAGTGTAGAGTATTTACGGTTGGACCCTGGATTCTTACAAATCAACCCCTGGCCTTTCATGTTTTTGTGCGTGCAGCCCAGAGAAGTAGAAAAACCAGAGAAATTAATGATTTTTAATGTAAAAATAATTCCAGAACTTATTTAATTCATAATAAATCCATTTTAATTTCTTTTTAATCCATTCCAATTGCAATAATTTTGTATTAATATTGTTTACCACCTAGTAACTTTGTTTATTCGTGAAACATATACTAAAGTTATTCATTGGACTTAATGTGTATCAACCACTTAATAACTTCAGAAAATCATAACTCGATAACCGTGATTCCGAATTTAGTGATTCTTGTTCATACGATCTCGTTACAATGCGTAGAATATTATCATGCATTTTGTTCTAATGTTTGGTGTGATGTTAATTTCTCCTATATTATGCTTGTTTGTATTGTTGCGAGTAGACGAACAAGTGATTGAGGACCCAGGTGTTCAGCAGGTGGAGACTGCTAAGCAGGAGCTCATTGAAGGTAAGTTATGCCCTTGATCATTTCTATTTACCCAATAATGTTCCTATTAATCATCATGATCTGCATAGGTTAAATTTGATGGGACCCATTAGGTCACCCTAGTTTGGCTATCTTTATACCTTGTTTACCACTGAACTTTTGGGTAGTACCTGTTATTGCTTTATGTGGTTTTGGGTGTTAAGATACACATTATTCATGATCATGCTTTTATTATCTGTTTGTTATTTACTGTTCATGATAAGATCATTATGTTAATTGGAACATGGAGAACCACCCGGGAAAACAGTGCTACCACAAGGGTGGTATGGGACACCCTTGTCTGACTAATTAGAAAAGCTAGTGGAGGACTACCTTCCCCGAAATGGGCAAGGGCAGTAGGGGAGTGGTCGTGTAGGGAGGTTCTTGGGTTGATTTTGCTGCGATGGCGGTCAGACGGGGGATCCCTGCATTGGGCTTCCTAGAAACTGTAGCGGGTTTTCTGAAGCTAGTAGAACTTTATAAAGGCCTCGTAGTGTTACCCTGCCTCGCTTCCTTGGTAGAGGTGTATGGGATTCATGACCCCTTGGCGGATGGGTAACATGACTTGTGGGTAAAGATGTGCAACCTCTGCATAGTGTAAAACTGGTATATCAGCCGTGCTCACGGTCGTGATCGGCTCGGACCCTTACATGAGTAACTTATGAAATTAAATTCAATTTGTTATTTGCATTGCATTGTGGTTTATTATTAATTTGATCTATTATTACTCTAGTTTGGTATTTACTTATATTTAGTAACTGCTAATAAAACTTGACCAACTTATTAAAAGCAATGCTCAGCTTTAACCATTATTTGTTGATCAGCCTTACACTTCACATGAGCTCCCACCTTTGGTGAGTTCATACACATTATTCCCCACAACTTGTTGAGCGATGATCTTTTGTGAGCTAACTCTTGCGATATATAAACCCCCCTTCTGAAAGGGAAATAGGGTCAAACCTTTTCATAAATGATTTTGGTGGTTGAATTGCCCAACACAAATAATTGGACTAACTAGTTTGTTCTAGAATATATGTTCCACAGGTGCCAAAGGTTCACAACAAACCAATACAAAGTTATAAGAAAGGGTTCAAATGAAAGGAGCAAAGAAAACCGAAGGCTGCCCTGGTCTGGCGCACCGGACTGTCCGGTGTGCCACCGGGCAGTGTCCGGTGCACCAGGGACATCAACTCCGAACTTGCCACCTTCGAGTTTTTGGAATGCCACTCTGCTATAATTCACCGGACTGTCCGGTGTAGCACCGGACTGTCCGGTGTGCCATGCGGAGCAACGGCTAACAGCGCCAACGGTCGTCTGCAAAAGTGAATAGTGCGTGAACAGTGCGCGGACAGCGCGCGCAGAGTCAGAGCAGGCGCCAGAAGGCGCACCGGACTGTCTGGTGGCCCCACATGTCAGAGCTCCAACGATCGAACCCTAACGGTTGGGTGACGTGGCTGGCACATCGGACAGTGTCCGGTGGCGCACCGGACTGTCCAGTGCGCCCTTCGACAGCAGCCTTCCCCAACGGCCACTTTGGTGGTTGGGGCTATAAATACCCCCCAACCACCACACTTCAAGGCATCCAAGTTTTTCAGCCAACACATTCAATACAAGAGCTAGTGCATTCAATACAAGACATAAATAGATTGAATCAAAATCTCTCCAAGTCCTAATTCCACTCAAAGCAATTAGTGACTAGAAGGGAGAGTTTTGTCGTGTTCTTTTGAGCTCTTGCGCTTGGATCACTTTTCTTCTTCCCCATTTCTTGTTCCCAAGATCTTTGTAATCAAAGCAAGAGACACTAATTGTGTGGTGGTCTTTGTGGGGACTAAGTGTCCCAATTGATTGAGGAGAAAAGCTCACTCGGTCTAAGTGACCGTTTGAGAGAGGGAAAGGGTTGAAAGAGACCCGGTCTTTGTGACCACCTCAACGGGGAGTAGGTTTGCAAGAACCGAACCTCGGTAAAACAAATCATCGTGTCACTCTCGCTATTTGCTTGTGATTTGTTTTATGCCCTCTCTTTCGGACTCGACTTTATTTCTAACGCTAATCTTGACTTGTAGTTGTGCTTAAAGTTTATAAATTTCAGATTTGCCTATTCACCCCCCCTCTAGGCGACTTTCAATTGGTATCAAAGTTCGGTACTTCATTAGAGCCTAACCGCTCGAAGTGATGTCGGGAGCTCACGCCAATAAGGAGATGGTGACCGGCGAGAAGCCCGCCACAGGCCACGGGAAAGCTCCATCGGGGGAGTCCGGCAACAAGAAGAGGGAGGAATCACCTCCCCGTGTCAAGTCGCACCGGAGTGGCGACAACAAGAAAAAAATGAAGAAAGTGATCTACTACGAGATCGACTCTTCGTAGCCTTCCACCTCCGGATCCGACACGCCGTCCGTCACTTCTAAGCGCCATGAGCGCAAGAAGTTTAGTAAGATCTGAAAGGGAAATGTGCCCTTGGGCTATTTCTATAATATTTTGGTGATTAATTGTCCAACACAAAGTGAGTGAAATATTATGTGCCAAACAAGCAAAAGATGCAAATCATGTAACAAGGTATGTTTCTAGACTTAGTACATTATTTTGAGTACTAACATATGTTGTCTAAGTGCTAGAAACAGAGAAAAGAAAAGAACCAAAAGACTTGGCTCGGTGGAGCCAAATCTCTGCTCAGTCTAGCACACCGGACTGTCCGGTGGTGCACCGAATAGTGTCCGGTGCGTCAGGCTGGACTCCGGTGAACAGACTGCTCTTGGGAGAATTTGGCGGCGTACGGCTATAATTCACCGGACTGTCCGGTGGTGCACCGAACTGTCCGGTGAGCCAACAGCTACCAGCGCAACGGTCGACCACGCAATCCGCGGGCGACGCGTGGCCCACGCCAACGATCGGTAGGGGGCACCGGACTGTCCGATGTGCACCGAACAGTGTCCGGTGTGCCAACTACCACGGCTCTGCAACGGTCATCTGCGCCAGAATAGGAAGGAGATCGCGCACCGGACATGAACAGTGGCTGTCCGATGGTGCACCGGACTGTCCGGTGTGCCACCCGATAGAAGGCAAGGATAGCCTTCCTTGTTGGCCTCCAACGGCTCCTAGTTGCCTTGGGGCTATAAAAGGGACCCCTAGGCGCATGGAGGAGTCATCCAAGCATTCACTAAGCATTCTAAGTCCTACACACTCCGTCTCCGCGCACTTGATCGATCGTGTTAGTGATTTGAGCTCCGTTCTAGTTGTGAACTCTTTGTGCTTCATTTTGAGCTCAAGTCGTGGCTTGTGTGCGTGTGTGTGCTGCGGATTTGTGTGTGTTGCTCCCCAACCTTACTCTTGTGTTTTCATTGTGATCTTTGTTGTAAGGGCGAGAAACTCCAACTTGTGGAGATTCCTTGCAAACGGGAAAAAGAGAAAAGGAAGAAAAGCCATGGTATTCAAGTTGATCATTGGATCACTTGAAAGGGGTTGAGTGCAACCCTCGTCCATTGGGACGCCACAACGTGGAAGTAGGCAAGTGTTACTTGGCCGAACCACGGGATAAAAATCGTGTGTCTCTTGTGTGCTTTACCTTTGATCATCTGTGTTCACAAGAACTCATTTCAAGCTACTTAGCCATTCTAACTTACATAACAAAGTTTTGTGGCTATTAGTGTTGAATTTTACAAGATCACCTATTCACCCCCCCTCTAGGTGCTCTCAATTAGTATCAGAGTCGTTCTCTTCACGTAAGGGACTAATCGGCCGAAGAGATGGATCCTAAGGGAAAGGGGATGGTGGTCAACGACAAGGAGAAGGAGTCTTTCCTCAACGAGCCTAGAGATGACAAGCCAACCGACTCAGGCTCGAGTCATAAGAAAAGGGATGGAAAGAAGAAGAGGCGCATCAAGAAGATCATCTATTACGACAGTGATGCCTTGTCTTCTTCACCACACGACGACGATGACTCCTCTTCAAAGAAGAAAACGGTTAATCAAAATTATTCATTTGATTATTCTCGTATTCCATTCAATTCCAATGCTCATTTGCTTTCAATTCCACTTGGTAAATCTCCACACTTTGATGGAGAGGACTACTCTTTTTGGAGTCACAAAATGCATAGTCACTTATTCTCTCTCCATCCTAGTATTTCGGAGATAGTTGAAAATGGAATGCATTTCGATAGTACGGATAACCCGGTGTTTATTAATGAGAAAATTCATAAAAATGCACAAGCTACCACTGTTTTGTTAGCATCTTTGTGCAGGGATGAATACAACAAGGTGAGCGGCTTGGACAATGCCAAGCAAATTTGGGATACCCTCAAGATATCACATGAGGGAAACGACGCCACCATGATAACCAAAATGGAGTTGGTGGAAGGCGAGCTGGGAAGGTTCACGATGATCAGGGGAGAGGAGCCAACACAAACATACAACAGGCTCAAGACCCTGGTCAACAAGATTAGGAGCTATGGAAGCACAAGATGGACGGACCACGACGTCGTCAGACTTATGTTGAGGTCATTCACGGTAATTGACCCCCATCTTGTCAACCTTATTGATGAGAATCCCAGGTACACCAAGATGACGCCCGAGGAGATTCTTAGGAAGTTCGTGAGCGGGCGCATGATGGTGAAGAAGGCTCGATATGTGGACGATGCTCTAAACGGTCCACTACCCGTCCACGAGCCTCAAACTGTTGCCCTCAAAGCAACCAGCAGCAGGGAGACGCTGCCAAGCAAGGTGGCACAAGTGGAGGCCGCTGGCCTCAACGAAGATGAGATGGCGCTTATCATCAAGCGCTTCAAGACCGCATTGAAAGGACGCAAGGAGTACCTCAACAAGAACAAAGCAAGGGGAAAGCGCTCCTGCTTCAAATGCGGTAAGACTGGTCATTTCATAGCACAATGCCCCGATAATGATGATGACCAGGAACAAGAAAAGCATGGGAAGAGGGAGAATAAGAAGGTTTACAAGAAGGCGAAGGGCGAGGCGCACCTTGGCAAAGAATGGGAATCGGACTGCTCTTCATCCGACTCCGATGATGAAGGACTGACAGCCTTGGCCTTCAACAAGTCTTTGCTCTTCCCCAACGAATGACACACTTGCCTCATGGCCAAGGAAAAGAAGGTAAGTATTCGTGAAACCCCCAAATACACTACTTATAGCGATGATGATTCTAGTGATGATGAAATAGATTACTCTAGCTTATTTAAAGGATTAGATAGAGCTAAAGTAGAGAAGATTAATGAACTAATTGATGCTTTAAATGAAAAGGATAGACTTTTAGAAAAGCAAGAGGATATTTTGTATGAAGAGCATGATAAGTTTATTAGTTTTCAAAAATCTCTTGCTCTAGAAATTAAGAGAAATGAAATGTTATCTTCTGAACTATCCGCTTGCCATGAAACTGTGTATAGTTTAAAGAGTATTAATGATGATTTAAATGCTAAGCTAGAAGAAGCAAACAAATCTAGCTCATGTGTAGAGCATGTTAGTATTTATAATAGATGTAAGGATTTTGATGTTAATGCTTGTGATGAACACCTTATGTCTATTACCAAATTAAATGATGAGGTGGCAAGTCTTAATGCTCAACTTAAGACTTGCAAAATTAATTTTGATCAATTAAAATTTGCTAGGGATGCCTACACCATGGGTAGACACCCCTCTATTAAGGATGGACTTGGTTTTCAAAAGGAAACCAAGAACTTAATAAGCCAAAAGGCTCCCGTACTCAACAAGGAGAAAGGGAAGGCTTCTATGGCTAGTAATACTCAAAGGAATCATGATTTCATTTATAATGATAGAAGATATTCTAGGAATGCTCATAGGAGTTATGATCATGATTCACATGCTATGTTTGCCTCTAGCTCTACTTTTGTGCATGGTAGGCCTAGGAAAAGTAATGTTGTGCATCATGTGCCTAGGAGAGTATGTAATGAACCTTCTACCATTTACCATGCTTGCAATACTTCATTTGCGCTTTTGTGTAAGAATGCAAATGTAGTGGCTAGGAAATTGGGATCCAAATGCAAGGGAGACAAGACTTGCATTTGGGTTCCAAAGGTCATTGTGACTAACCTTGTAGGACCCAACAAGAGTTGGGTACCTAAAACCCAAGTGTAAATTGCCTTGCAGGTTTATGCATCCGGGGGCTCAAGCTGGATTATCGACAGTGGATGCACAAACCACATGACGGGGGAGAAGAAGATGTTCACCTCCTATGTCAAGAACAAGGATTCCCAGGATACGATTATTTTTGGAGATGGGAACCAAGGCAAGGTTAAAGGTCTGGGAAAGATAGCCATCACAAGCGAGCACTCTATTTCAAATGTATTCTTAGTAGAGTCATTAGGGTATAATCTCATGTCTGTAAGTCAATTGTGCCACATGGGCTACAATTATTTGTTTACAAATGTTGATGTTTCTGTCTTTAGAAGGAGTGATGGTTCATTAGCTTTTAAGGGTGTATTAGACGACAAACTCTACTTAGTTGATTTTTCGAAAGAGGAGGCCGATCTAGATGCATGCTTAATAGCTAAGACTAGTATGGGCTGGTTGTGGCATCACCGTCTAGCACATGTTGGGATGAAGAACCTTCATAAACTTCTAAAGGGAGAACATGTGTTAGGACTAACCAATGTCTGCTTCGAAAAAGATAGACCTTGTGCAGCTTGTCAGGCAGGGAAACAGGTGGGAAGCACTGATCACAGCAAGAATGTGATGACAACATCAAGACCACTGGAGCTTCTCCACATGGACCTCTTCGGACCCGTCGCCTACCTTAGCATCGGGGGAAGTAAGTATGGTCTTGTAATTGTAGATGACTTTTCCCGCTTCACTTGGGTGTTCTTTTTGCAGGATAAATCAGAAACCCAAGGGACCCTAAAGCGCTTTCTAAGGAGGGCTCAAAATGAATTTGAGCTCAAGGTGAAAAACATAAGGAGCGACAACGGGTCCGAGTTCAAGAACTTACAAGTTGAGGAGTATCTTGAGGAGGAAGGTGTCAAGCATGAGTTCTCCGCTCCCTACACACCACAGCAAAACGGTGTGGTAGAGAGGAAGAACAGGACGCTTATCGACATGGCGAGGACGATGCTTGGAGAGTTCAAGACGCCCAAGCGGTTTTGGTCGGAAGCTGTGAACACAGCTTGCCACGCCATAAACCGACTCTATCTGCATCGTCTCCTCAAGAAGACCTCCTACGAACTCCTTACCGGTAACAAACCTAATGTATCTTACTTTCGTGTATTTGGGAGCAAATGCTACATTTTGGTGAAGAAAGGTAGACATTCCAAATTTGCTCCCAAAGCTGTAGAAGGTTTTTTACTAGGATATGACTCAAATACAAAGGCGTATAGAGTCTTCAACAAATCATCGGGTTTGGTTGAAGTCTCTAGCGACGTTGTATTTGATGAGACTAATGGCTCTCCAAGAGAGCAAGTTGATCTTGATGATATAGATGAAGATGATGTTCCGACGGCCGCAATACGCACCATGGCGATTGGAGATGTGCGACCACAGGAATAACAAGAGCAAGATCAACCTTCTTCCTCAACAATGGTGCATCCCTCAACTCAAGATGATGGACAGGTTCATCAAGAAGAGGCGTGTGATCAAGGGGGAGCACAAGAAGAACAAGCTATCAAGGAAGAAGCACCACCGGCCCCTCTAACTCAAGTCTGAGCGACGATTCAAAGAAATCACCCCGTCGATCAGATTCTGGGTGACATAAGCAAGGGAGTAACTACTCGCTCAAGATTAGCTAATTTTTGTGAGCATTACTCGTTTGTCTCTTCTATTGAGCCTTTCAAGGTAGAAGAGGCCTTGCAAGATCCGGACTAGGTGTTGGCCATGCAGGAAGAGCTCAATAACTTCAAGAGGAATGAAGTTTGGAGCATGGTGCCACGTCCAAAGCAAAACGTTGTGGGAACCAAGTGGGTGTTCCGCAACAAGCAAGACGAGCATAGAGTGGTGACAAGAAACAAGGCTCGACTTGTAGCAAAAGGTTATGCCCAAGTCGCAGGTTTGGATTTCGAGGAGACTTTTGCTCCTATGGCTAGGTTAGAGTCTATTAGAATATTATTAGCCTATACCGCTCACCACTCTTTCAGGTTGTTTCAAATGGATTTGAAGAGCGCCTTCCTCAATGGGCCAATCAAGGAGGAGGTGTATGTGGAACAATCCCCTGGCTTTGAGGATGACAGGTACCCCGACCATGTGTGTAAGCTCTCTAAGGCGCTCTATGGACTTAAGCAAGCCCCAAGAGCATGGTATGAATGCCTTAGAGATTTCTTAATTGCTAATTCTTTCAAGGTTGGGAAAGCCGATCCCACTCTTTTCACTAAGACTTGTAACGGTGATCTTTTTTGTGTGCCAAATTTATGTCGATGACATAATATTTGGTTCTACTAACCAAAAGTTTTGTGAGGAGTTTAGCAGGGTGATGACTCAAAAGTTTGAGATGTCGATGATGGGCGAGTTGAACTACTTCCTTGGGTTCCAAGTGAAGCAACTTAAGGACGGCACCTTCATCTCCCAAATGAAGTACACTCAAGATCTTCTCAAGCGGTTTGGGATGAAGGACGCCAAGCCCGCGAAGACACCTATGGGAACCGACGGACATGTCAACCTCAACAAAGGAGGTAAGTCCGTTGATCAAAAGGCATACCGGTCTATGATAGGGTCATTACTTTATTTATGTGCTAGTAGACCGGATATTATGCTTAGCGTATGCATGTGTGCTAGATATCAATCTGACCCAAGGGAATGTCACCTTGTGGCCGTTAAGCGGATTCTTAGATATTTAGTTTCTACGCCTTGCTTCGGGATCTGGTATCCAAAGGGGTCAATCTTTGACTTAATTGGATACTCAGACTCCGATTATGCTGGATGCAAGGTTGATAGGAAGAGTACATCAGGGACGTGCCAATTCCTAGGAAGGTCCCTGGTGTCTTGGAGTTCAAAGAAACAAACCTCCATTGCCCTATCCACCGCTGAGGTCGAGTATGTTGCCGCAGGACAGTGTTGCACGCAACTACTTTGGATGAGGCAAACCCTCCGGGACTTTGGCTACAATCTGAGCAAAGTCCCACTCCTATGTGACAATGAGAGTGCAATCCGCATGGCGGATAATCTTGTTGAACACAGCCGCGCCAAGCACATTGACATCTGGCATCACTTTCTGAGAGACCACCAGCAAAAGGGAGATATCGAGGTGTTCCATATTAGCACCGAGAACCAGCTAGCCGATATCTTTACCAAGCCATTAGATGAGAAAACCTTTTGCAGGCTGCGTAGTGAGCTAAATGTCTTAAATTCGCGTAACTTGGATTGATCTATAGCATACATGTGTTTTATGCCTTTGATCATGTTACTTATACATTTATGCAATTTGTTGCTTATTTATGGTGCTCAAGTTGTGCAAGGGATCCCCGGACCTCACAAGTCCATGTGTGAATGATGCACATATTCAGGGGGAGAAGTGCTACAACTTGATCCTTTGCGACTAACCTTTGTGTTTAAGTGTACTTAATGTAGTCTCAAAGGTGCATTGAAAGGGAAAGGTGAACTTGGACCATGCAAAGACTTCCACTGCACTCCGGTATTAGTGTACTCACCTCCAAGTTCACTCTTATGCTCTTATTGCCTTTTGCTCTTAATTGACAATTTTTGGTGAGGCAATGGGGTTAAAGGGCAAAAAATGAGCCCGTTTTGGTGCTTGATGCCAAAGGGGGAGAAATTAAGGCCAAAGCAAATGGATCAGCTACCACTTGAGAATTTTGAAAATAGTAGAGTTAGAATTTTTGGTTTGCCAAAATACTCTTATTGCAAAATTTGGTCTCTTGTGGGGAGAATTTATAATTATGGGAAAAAGGGGGAGTTTTTAGATCTTGTTCAATTTCACTTTTGGAATATCTCTCTTTATGCCCAAACAAGTGAGTTTGACTTAGAGATAGGAAAATGAATTTGATTTGCAAAAACAAACCAAGTGGTGGCAAAAAATGATCCAAATATGCCAAATTAGAGTCAAAAATAATTTGGTCTTCAATTTGAATCAATGTTGCATGTTTTGCATTGCTTTTTGATGTGTTGGCATAAATCACCAAAAAGGGGGACATTGAATGGGAAATGTGCCCTTGGGCCATTTCTATAATGTTTTGGTGATTAATTGTCCAACACAAAGTGAGTGAAATATTATGTGCCAAACAAGCAAAAGATGCAAATTATGTAACAAGGTACGTTTCTAGACTTAGTACATTGTTTTGAGTACTAACATATGTTGTCTAAGTGCTAGAAACAGAGAAAAGAAAAGAACCAAAAGACTTGGCTCGGTGCAGCCAAATCTCTGCTCAGTCTGGCACACCGGACTGTCCGGTGGTGCACCGGACAGTGTTCGGTGCTCCAGGCTGGACTCCGGTGAACAGGTCGCTCTCGGGAGAATTTGGCGGCATACGACTATAATTCACCGGACTGTCCGGTGGTGCACCGGACTGTCCGATGAGCCAACGGCTACCAGCGCAACGGTCGGCCGCGCAATCCACGGGCGACGTGTGGCCCGCGCCAACTGTCGGCAGGGGGCACCGGACTGTCCGGTGTGCACCGGACAGTGTCCGGTGCGCCAACTGCCACGGCTCTGCAACGGTCATCTACTCCAGAATAGGAAGGAGATCGCGCACCGGACATGAATAGTGGTGCACCGGACTATCCGGTGCGCCACCCGACAGAAGGCAAGGATAGCCTTCCTTGTTGGCCTCCAACGGCTCCTAGCTGCCTTGGGGCTATAAAAGGGACCCCTAGGCGCATGGAGGAGTTACCCAAGCATTCTAAGTCCTACACACTCCGTCTTCGCGCACTTGATCGATCGTGTTAGTGATTTGAGCTCCGTTCTAGTTGTGAACTCTTTATGCTTCTTTTGGAGCTCAAGTCGTGGCTTGTGTGCGTGTGTGTGTGTTGCTCCCCAACCTTACTATTGTGTTTTCATTGTGATCTTTGTTGTAAGGGCGAGAGACTCCAACTTGTGGAGATTCCTTGCAAACGGGAAAAAAGAGAAAAGGAAGAAAAGTCGTGGTATTCAAGTTGATCATTGGATCACTTGAAAGGGGTTGAGTGCAACCCTCGTCCATTAGGACGCCACAACGTGGAAGTAGGCAAGTGTTACTTGGCCGAACCACGGGATAAAAATCGCGTGTCTCTTGTGTGCTTTACCTTTGATCATCTGTGTTCACAAGAACTCATTTCAAGCTACTTAGCCATTCTAACTTACATAACAAAGTTTTGTGGCTATTAGTGTTGAATTTTACAGGATCACCTATTCACCCCCCCCCCTCTAGGTGCTCTCAAGATCCCCTTACGCTACCCTCGCATTTCCAAACATACTCCATTACTTTCCGTTCCATTAGGCAAACCACCGGCTTTTAATGGTGAAGATTGTTCTAGATGGAGTGAAATGATGAAATATCACCTAACCTCACTCCACACAAGCTTATGGGACATTGTTGAATTTGGAGCACAGGTACCATCCGTGGGGGATGAAGATTATGATGCGGACGAAGTCGCCCAAATCCAACACTTCAATTCCCAAGCAACTACTATACTCCTCACCTCTCTAAGTCGAGAGGAGTATAATAAGGTGCAAGGTTTGAAAAGTGCTAAAGAGATTTGGGACGTACTAAAGACCGCGCACGAAGGAGACGAGATGACCAAGATCACCAAAATGGAAACGATCGAGGGGGAGCTCGGTCGATTTATGCTCAACCAAGGAGAGGAGCCACAAGCCATGTACAACCGGCTCAAAACCTTGGTGAACCAAGTGCGCAACCTCGGGAGCACCAAATGGGATGACCATGAAGTGGTCAAGGTTATTCTTAGATCACTCGTTTTCCTTAACCCTACTCAAGTTCAATTAATTCATGGTGATCCTAGATATAAGCTAATGTCTCCCGAGGAAGTTATAGGAAAGTTTGTGAGCTTTGAATTAATGATCAAGGGCTCCAAACAAATCATCGAGCGAGGCGCCACCTCCACACCCGAGGTGCAACCCATCGCCTTCAAGGCAACAGAGGAGAAGAAGGAAGAGTCTACATTGAGTAGGCTTCCCATCAACGCCTCCAAGCTCGATAATGAGGAGATGGCGCTCATCATCAAGAGCTTCCGTCAAATTCTCAAGCAACGGAAGGGGAGAGACTACAAACCCCGTTCCAAGAAGGTTTGCTATAAGTGTGGTAAGCCCGGTCATTTCATTGCTAAATGTCCATTATCAAGTGATAGTGACAGGGGCGACGACAAGAAGGGAAGAAGGAAGGAGAAGAAGAAGTACTACAAAAAGAAGGGCGGTGATGCCCATGTTTGTCGGGAGTGGGACTCCGATGAGAGCTCCACTGACTCCTCCTCCGACGAGGACACCGCCAACATCGCCGTCAACAAGGGTCTCCTCTTCCCCAACATCGGCCACAAGTGCCTCATGGCAAAGGACGGCAAAAAGAAGGTAAAATCTAGAGCCTCCACTAAATATGCAACATCTAGTGATGAGGATAACTCTAGTGATGATGAAGATAATTTGCTTGCCCTTTTTGCCAACCTCAACATGCAACAAAAAGAAAAACTAAATGAATTTATAGGAGCTATTCATGAGAAGGATTAACTCTTGGATAGCCAAGAGGACTTCCTTATTAAGGAGAACAAGAAGCATGTTAAGGTTAAAAATGCTTATGCTCAGGAAGTAGAGAAGTGTGAAAAATTGACTAGTGAGCTAAGCACTTGCCATGACATTATCTCAAACCTTAGAAATGAAAATGCAAAATTAATTGCTAAGGTTGAGAAGTTAGATGTTTGTGATGATTCAATTGTTAGTCTTAGAAATGATAATGATAGTTTGATTACTAAGATTAACAAGTTGAATGCATCACTCTCTAGTCTTAAAATTGAGAATGAAAAATTAATTGCTAAGGCTAAAGATTTAAATGTTTGCAATACTTCTATTTTCAATCTTAAGAATGAGAATGCTATTTTACATGCTAAGATTGATGAATTAAATGTTTGCAAACCCTCTACATCTACAATTGAGAATGTTAATATTTGCACTAGATGTAGAGATATTAATGTTGATGCTATTCATGATCACCTAGCTTTAATTAAACAACAAAATGATCACATAGCTCAACTTAGTGCTAAGATTAATGAGCATGACTTAGAAAATGAAAAATTTAAATTTGCTAGAAGCATGCTCTATAGTGGGAGACGCCCAGGCATTAAGGATGGCATTGGCTTCCAATAGAGAGACAATGTCAAGCTTAATGCCCCTAAGAAATTGACTAACTTTGTTAAGGGCAAAGCTCCCATGGTTCAGGATAACGAGGGCTATATTTTATATCTTGCTGGTTATCCCGAACACAAAATTAGGATAATTCATTCTAGGAAGTCTCACTCTGGCTCTCATCATGCTTTTATGTATAAGAGTGAGGCATCTAGTTCTAGGCAATCAACCCATGTTAAATTGCCTAAAAAGAAATCTCATGTTGCATCAAATGATCATAACATTTCATTTAAAACTTTTGATGCATCATATGTTTTGACGAACAAATCAGGCAAAGTAGTTGCCAAATATTTTGGGGCCAAACACAAGGGCTCAAAGACTTGTGTTTGGGTACCCAAGGTGCTTGTTTCTAATGTCAAAGGACCCAAGACCGTTTGGGTACCTAAGAACAAGGCCTAAACTTGTTTTGTAGGTTTATGCATCTGGGGGCTCAAGTTGGATCATTGATAGCGGGTGCACAAACCACATGACAGGGGAGAAAAGGATGTTCTCCTCCTATGAGAAAAACCATGATCTCCAAAGAGCTGTCACATTCAGGGATGGAAATCAAGTTTGGTCAAAGGACTTGGTAAAATTTCTATATCACCTGACCACTCTATTTCCAATGTTTTTCTTATAGATTCTTTAGATTATAACTTGCTTTCAGTTTCTCAATTATGCAAAATGGGCTACAATTGTCTTTTTACGGATATTGGTGTTACTGTCTTTAGAAGAAGTGATGATTTAGTAACATTTAAGGGAGTACTCGAGGGTCAGCTATACTTAGTTGATTTTAATAGAGCTGAACTCGATACTTGCTTAATTGCTAAGACTAACATGGGTTGGCTCTGGCATCGTCGACTAGCCCACGTTGGGATGAAGAATCTTCATAAGCTTCTAAAGGGAGAGCACATTTTGGACTAACAAATGTTCATTTTGAGAAAGACAGGATTTGTAGCGCATGTCAAGCAGGGAAGCACGTTGGTGTTCACCATCCACATAAGAACATCATAACAACTGACAGGCTGCTTGAGCTACTCCACATGGATCTATTCGGCCCGATAGCTTACATAAGCATCGGCGAGAGTAAGTACTGTCTAGTTATTGTGGATGATTATTCTCGCTTCACTTGGGTGTTCTTTTGCAGGATAAATCCCAAACCCAAGAGACTTTAAAGGGATTCTTGAGATGGGCTCAAAATAAGTTCGGATTGAGAATCAAAAAGATAAGAAGCGATGGAGTTCAAGAACTCTCAAATAGAAGGCTTTCTTAAGGACGAGGGCATCAAGCATGAGTTCTCTTCTCCCTACACACCACAACAAAATGGAGTAGTGGAGAGGAAGAATAGAACTCTACTTTACATGGAGAGAACCATGCTTGATGAGTACAAGACTTTGGATCGGTTTTGGGCGGAAGCAATCAACATCGCTTGCTACGCCATCAACCGTATCTACCTTCACCGAATCCTCAAGAAGACATCATATGAACTCCTAACCGGTAAAAAGCCCAATGTTTCATATTTTAGAGTCTTTGGTAGCAAATGTTTTATTCTTGTTAAAAGAGGTAGAAAATCTAAATTTGCTCCTAAGGCTGTAGAAGGCTTTTTACTTGGTTATGACTCAAACACAAGGGCATATAGAGTCTTTAACAAGTCCACTGGGCTAGTTGAAGTCTCTTGTGACATTGTGTTTGATGAGACTAATGGCTCTCAAGTAGAGCAAGTTGATCTTGATGAGCTAGATGATGAAGAGGCTCCATGTGGCGCGCTAAGGAACATGTCCATTGGGGATGTGTGTCCTAAGGAATCCGAAGAGCCTCCACAAGCACAAGATCAACTATCATCTTCCAATCAAGCATCTCCACCAACCCAAGATGAGGATAAAGCTCAAGATGATGAAAATGAAGATCAAGAAGAGCCACCTCAAAAGGAGGACAATGATCAAGGGGAGATGCCAATGATCAAGACAAGGAAGATGATGAGAATCCAAGACCGCCACACCCAAGAGTCCACCAAGCAATACAACGAGATCACCCCATGAACTTCATCCTCGGCGATATTCATAAGGGGGTAACCACTCGATCTCGTGTTGCTCATTTTTGTGAACATTACTCCTTTGTGTCTTCTATTGAGCCATACAGGGTGGAAGACGCATTAAGGGATTCAGATTGGGTGTTGGCAATGCAAGAGGAACTCAACAACTTCACGAGAAATGAGGTATGACATCTTGTTCCACGTCCTAACCAAAATGTTGTAGGAACCAAGTGGGTCTTCCGCAACAAGCAAGATGAGCATGGTGTGGTGATAAGGAACAAAGCCCGACTTGTGGCCAAGGGATATTCACAAGTCGAAGGTTTGGATTTCGGTGAAACCTATGCACCCGTAGCTAGGCTTGAGTCAATTTGTATATTACTTGCCTATGCTACTTACCATGGCTTTAAGCTTTACCAAATGGACGTGAAAAATACCTTCCTCAATGGACCAATCAAGGAGGAGGTCTATGTTGAGCAACCTCCCAGCTTTGAAGATAGTGAGTACCCTAACCATGTGTATAAACTCTCTTAGGCTCTTTATGGGCTCAAGCAAGCCCCAAGAGCATGGTATGAATGCCTAAGAGATTTTCTTATCGCTAATGGCTTCAAAGTCGGAAAAGTCGATCCTACTCTCTTTACTAAAACAATTGCAAATGATTTGTTTGTATGCCAAATTTATGTTGATGATATCATATTTGGGTCTACTAACAAATCTACTTGTGAAGAGTTTAGTAGGATCATTGTAACACCCCGGGCTCCACAAACACCTCGGAATGCTACTGAACTACACTTCTGACATCTATATAAAATTTCGGCAGCATCTCCATTGCAAAATTGCATAAATGGGGGGGGCAACAGTGTATAAATATATATCATGACAAAAACGTACTAAGTATTATTAATCGGCTAGCAAAGGGAAGTTAAACATACGACATGAACTGAATTAACCAGTGCGCACGACTAGCTAAAAAACAAACTTCCTTTGACAACAAGTTTCTAATTAAATCATGGCTGCGCCTAGGCAGCGTTATTATGAGAGTGAAAGTAGACGTACTGCTACTCCCCTCATTCCCAACATGTATCAAGTACCTGCATTGAGTAATGCAAGAGTGAGATGACACATCTCAGCAAGTAAAATAATATCAAATTGTTTAACCACATAAGAACATTGCTTTACCACCACTTGATTTCACAACCTTCTTATCACGAAGGTGCAGCACGTATACAACGTACAACACTCCTAGTTACCACACCTCGCAGGTAGAAACCACAATAGTAACATAGTAATGTCACACTTCATATATACCTCATGAGTGCAAATGTCTGCAAATGCAAGGATGACTTCTGCCTTCATACCTCTAAGGATATGAAGCCGCATCGTACCCCTCCTCGGGCAACGTACGATGCTAAAAATGTACTGGGTACGGTCGGACCATAAGATCATGACATAACTTCAGAATGCAAGATGGATGATGCGATGTGCATGACATGCCTACAATACTTCATATAACTCCGGTGTGCCAGCCATGTCACCATGTCGATGGGTTCCGACCGTTGGAGCTCTGACTTGTGGGCCCGTCTGGCTGTCCGGTGGTGCACCGGACAAGTCCTGTAGACTGTCCGGTGTGCCACCCACGCGTGCTCTGTCCTCTGTGCACGCAGGCGTGCATTTAATGCGTTGCAGTCGACTGTTGCGCGCGAAGTAGCCATTGCTCCGCTGTCACACCGGACAGTCCGGTGAATTTTAGCGGAGCGGATTCCCGAAGCTGGCGAGTTCAGAGTTGCTCTCCCCTGGGGCACCGGACAGTCCGGTGATTTATAGCGGAGCGCCTCTGAGAATTACCGAAGGTGTTGAGTTCAGCTTGGAGTTGCTTGGTGCACCGGACAGTCCGGTGCGCCAGACCAGGGCACACTTCGGTTATCCCTTGCTCTTTTTGTTGAACCCTTTTCTTGGTCTTTTTATTGGCTTTTTGTGAACCTTTGGCACCTGTATAACTTATAGACTAGAGCAAACTAGTTAGTCCAATTATTTGTGTTGGGCAATTCAACCACCAAAATCATTTAGGAAATAGGTGTAAGCCTAATTCCCTTTCAGGAAGAAAACACCCTTCTGAGTTCTCTCTTCCTAGCTCCCTTCCCTCTCCCTTCTTCACCCTTCTCTCTCCCTCCAAGGCTCCAACACCCTTCTCTCTACACCAGTTGGGAGAAAACAGCTCCTCATCTGAAGGTATATGTCTGAACTTTGAAGTCTCCAGTTAAGACTGAACTTTTCCCATTTTAGACTGAACTCTTAAGTCTTCAGTTAAGACTAGACTTTTCTCATTTTAAATTGAACTGTGAAGTCTCTAGTTAATACTGAACTCTGAGATCTAAACTTTTCTCATTTTTTTTGTTCGGTTTAGACTTCAGTTTAGTTAAGACTTCTGAAATTCTGAAGCTCCTGTCTTGAATTCAGTTTAGTTTAGTTCAAACTTCAGTTCAGCTTAGTTCAAACTTCAGTTTAGACTATATAGCTATATAATATATACTAGGTGAGTGCCCGTGCGTTACAACGGAAACATATAATACTATGATATTTTATGTACAAATGTCCACTACATTGCAACCATCAGTATCATACAGACTTCTATATATAACTAATACAATATTCGTGTGTTGCGACGACACATAAATTATTTGAGAGGGACCTGCTATGACTCGTACGGGTCAAGAGCTATAGTTGTTGCTAGGCACCGGTAAGGCGGTGAACGATTAAGCAATCAAGTGCATAAGCACAATTAAAAAAGGTGATACCATTGTGAAAGTTGCGATGTGGTAAATAAATAAAAATGTATTCATTCAATATTAGAATCCTAGCATTCACCTCGAGAGAATTTATAGACTTGTCCAGAGACATCGCCCATAAGGACCAAACAATTGACCAAGTCAAAAACTATGTACAGCTTTACTTTCAAATAAATTCCAACGCACTATGTACAACTTTGCAGCGTGAATGAATTTCATCCGTTTTAATAATTAGTGTAATCTATCTATAAACAAATACATGTGGGATTTTTCTGACAGATCAAACAACAATGAACACGAGCAGCCCATGAGGGCGTGACTCGACGAAGCAGAGAACTCACTACGTTTTAGCGACAGAAGAGAACGACGATCGTCACAAGCAGCGTGATGATCGTGGATGGGTGTCAGCTTTACTCCTTGAGGTGTTTATTTAAAAAGAGTTGTTCTACAATCTGAAAAAGAACAAAAAGAAGTATTAAATACAAAAACATTTATTTAAAGATACTATTTATGTAAGAACCAAAACAACAAAGCATCTTTCCATACGACAATCCAATACTTGTCACATTATCAGGGGGCAGCATATAGTGCTATAATGTTCAAACGAGAATACCTGAAGACAGCCAACCATCAGTATATTTGTCAGTCAAACTGTACTGATCATTGCAGACTTTGACCATGTGTCCGTCCAGAACCTTTTCCAAACCCTGGAAGCACAAAAATAACCCAATTTAGCAATCACGGGCATCCCATTGATATAAAATATTGTCACAAAAGCAATGGAATGACATAAGAACAATACAAAAGCAACAGAAAGGTTCTCATCTGATGATAATGTTGCTCCAAAAATATTTTCAGTACAGAATTTTTCTGATCCGATTACTTACCATTACACACCATGCTTATATAGTAGTAGGGAGATATATTATATGGTCAAACCTGAAATGGTTTCAGCAGCAAAAATCCTAAAGCATGTTATGGTAAGAAAAATAAAAACAAAATAGTTCCTGAAGCAAGAACTGACAACCTACCTAATGTGCAACTTTCTGCCCTGGAGAACATACATTACATTCATATGGCCAGATTTGATAATATCGAAGAAGCCAAGTAATCAAGGTAAACCAAATAATAACACATTAATAAAGCATGAACATAATTACCCAGTATTTACTCCATACTGCTCTTGTAATTTTTCCTCTGTAAAACTTAGGAGATCACCAATTGTCTCAACCCCAAGATTATCCTGCAAGGAACTTCCAAGCTTACCACCAAGTTGTTTCCTGAACAATATGGTTATTCTCACTATTCAGTTTCACATGCAGAGTTCCAACTAAAGCACAATGTTCTGTGATCTAATAGTGACACAAAGTCTCAAAAACTTTTCCCAGGAAAGCAAGAACCATAAAGGACAGAGGCATCTTGTTAGAGGTAGATCATTACATCTTTTTCACAGGTAGTGATGCTAGTAAGTCTTGAACTGATGAAGAAGGGACAACTGTTTGCTGAGCAGGCTTGTACATTCCACTGACAAGTTTAGCTAACATCTGCACAGTATAAGAACAATGAGTGGAAAACTAAGATAGCAAGAGAAAGGAATAAAGGAATGCAGAAAACAGAAAAACAGGAACCTTAGCTGATTTCCTGAGCACAACAAAACTAACACGATAATAACCATGGGCTACTGAACATTTTTGTCAACAGAAAGAAAAGCATCTACTCACTATTACGACTCATTATAAACCTTATTGTGAGCAATCCCAGCAGAGCATGTGAATTGGGTTTCCTCCAGAACTCTGACTCGTAACTGTGCAACAATTATAGCTCCACATGCCAGTAACTTGTCCTGGTAATCAGCTTCTGATTGACAAAGCCATGCCCTCACATTCTTTTCCTTCTCGCTGGCATCCTGAATATATCATGGCCTATGACCATGCTACATCAAATAGCAGAGCAGTAACAAATCTAACTGTGAGAGTGTTCTTACAGCCGGAAGGCCCAAGATATTTGACTTTGTCGCCTCCATAAAAATCCCCTCTGGTGAATCTGGGGGAGCTTGTAAGAGCATTTCCTTTGCTGCATCAGTAAGGTCAAGATAAACTTCGTCGATGGATGCCCGCTCGCACTTCCCTTTGCTTGCAAGGATTACAACAACCTGAAAGTTCAGGTGCAAAATATAGACTTATTGTTCTATAATAATATGCCATGTAAGTCCTGCGCAATTATAACTTGTAGTAAATTAGTCAGCGATGGTGAACCAACCTCAGCACCAGCACTTCTGTAAAGATTAAGGTTAGCCTTGCCACGCGCCACTGGGACCTGAACAAGATTAATACCAGGACAGACCCTCTTGGCCTCATCTCCGTGCATGGACCTGAATAAGCACAACCATTTCGTCAGAAGTTACGACCTAAGCAAATTCCAATTAGACGGGACTGTTGACGAAGAAATGAAGGGCACTCGCCTCTTCACACCAAATCCACGAGCCTCGTAGCTGACGGCAATCAAGCCGCCGCCTTTCCAGCCATTGTACTGCACCACGACAGTTGGCTGTCCCCTGAGCGCCGGGTTCCTCCGCTGCTCGACTGCAGTAAAGCAGATGATCAAACTGAAAAGCACCAAAAGGAGGGTAGTTAAAAGTAATAGTGATGTTTTTTGGCTAGGATATGGTCAAAAAAACAGCATGAATTTCAGGGTCAGCCACATCACTGTTGTCATATAGGGATGAGGTACATATGGAGTTCTTTTGTGTGGGCATGTGTTTAATAAAATATCATCTCTCTAGTGGTGTTTTCTTTTGGAGCTCATTAAGATATGTCTTCTGCTCTTTGTGAGCCCAGGAAAAAACAATTAAATATAGAGTAAAATTCAATGGAAATGCCTGACCAGTGTGAGAAATGTCAGCTCCTACTTTCTCTCTGGTATTCTCAAGGCATTTGTGTTAGAGGCTTCAGTTAGTAGCAGTTTCAGTTAGTAGTGGCTAAGAGTAGCAGTTTCAAAAAAGGAGGGATTATACACCAGATTGAAATGAGCTTGCTCAAATGAAGACCTGGCACCGTGAAGCTCCTGATTGAGCTAAAAGATAAAAAGGGTTATGAAGTCGTCGCCTTCGGATTAAAGGATCTGGGCAGTTTTCTTCCCTTCTAATTCAAGGATTTGGGCTTGTTTCTTCCCTTCTGATTCAAGGACTTGGGCACATATTCTCCTTTCTACTTCAGCCTGCATCTCCATAGCCTGCCTAATCCCTGTTGGAGGAGTTATGTCCCCTGCATTGCCAAAATAAAAAATAAATAAAAAACATTAGAAGCAAACCATATATTATAACTCAAATTATTAAACACGAAAAAGCAACACATTGATCTCATAGTGGATACACTTCATGCCCAATCTGTGGCTGCCATTGATGGCACTCCTTTTTATCTCTGCAGATGTGTGTTCACAACCTGAAAGAAAACATGTTATGTAGTGACACAAACATGCAAAGCATAGAGTTTGAGAGATTGAACCATCAACCAACATAATTCACACATCCAATTTAGTGCGTCCTATTGACAACGCATGGTGCTTTTTATAATGTCCCCATTTCCCTATTCTTTATGCCATTTGGGAGTTGATATTTGTTAATACATACAAAACCAATTACGACACTACCTATATGTGTGTGCCAAGTTTCCTAAATCATGCAAAACCAAGATAAATCAGCTACAACTACTATTGGTGCAACCTTTCAACTGTGCTGTTACAGCTTTCTTGAAGCCATCTAATGTGGTAACCTTGATATACATAGACTCTTACAGTATGGCCAAATAAACATAAACTAAAGAGCTCAGATGCTAGGCAACTATAGAACACCGTCTAAACGACGCTATTATGTGCAAGCACGCTATGTGTGAAATAGATGGAGTAATTTTCTTTAGCTTCTACTAAACTCTGTCATGCTCTCGGATCACTTTTAGTTTTAGAGAAGAGAGTACAAACATGCCATATAGGGATTTTCTTTAGCAGTCGCCAATCAGTTATGTACGTACTTCATGAACACACCATTTTCTAGCAAATCCTTTATCTCACAAAACCCTCTATAAAAATTGATTTGAAGTTGGAAACGAAGTACCAAAGAGCAACTCGGTAAGATCATAAAACTTTTTCAAGCACTGAAAAATTGCTGCAGCCATGTCCCAGTCATCATCAGATGGAGAAATTTTCCTATCTGGGAATGTGAGGTAACGACAGAAGGGGTTTACCAAGTACGTTAGCTTCATTAGTTGTTAGACATCGATATGTCCATGTCTCGATGAAAATCCAACTAACAACGTATAACAAGTAGATGGTAATGTGAAAAACTGGAATTTGTAGAAAATCCAAATGCATTTCTGACCAAACAAAGCTCAAATAGACATTGATTCCTAAAAGGAAAATCAGAATTCTTCTAGTTCCAGACTATGGGGTAGGACTCTACCTAGCAAGAAGAGACAGTGCAAGTGCAAAAGTACCAGTATCCTGTACAATGCTGCTTAGTTTAGCCTATTACATAGAGGCATGCAAGTGCAAGATCAACAATGTCTGTATTAGTCTGTTTCTCAATAATGTCTGTATAAGTCAAGAAGTATTCAAGGCAAGGCAAACCTTCTTCTCTGAGAGTATCTTTGGTTGCTTGCAAATGTCTAGTGTATTTGGAAGGTCCATATAAATCCCTTTGAAGAGCATGCAAATATAGGATAGAAAGCTTGGTTAGAAACAATATTTATCCACGCTGAAAAATCAGTTATCTTCTAACTCAGTTCAACTTACCATTTCTTCTTGTAGCTAGGATAGCCAATTCATTGAAAATATATCCATGGACCAGGGGTGGATGGCGCACATCCGAGGATCAAAATAGGGATTGCAATTTCTAAAGTGGGGGATCGTTTTACCTGTGCCCTACTGTTGTCGCTGGCTGCTTCTGCCCACCTGCACGGTACCCCCTGTTGGCTGTTGGCGTGCAGCACTCGGTGGCTAATGCTTCACGCCGGCAGCCTCCACCGAAACCCCAGCAGCAGCCCACGCCTCCAAGTCCCCAATCACTGATCCGGCCTCCAGGGGATCGCCTGCTGCCCACCGACAGTAGATTTGGTCGCTGTGCCAGTCGATTCAGTCATCGGCCTGGTAGATTTGGCTGCTTCGGCCGTCGATCGCACGTCACGGCTGGGGGCGGCTTTGATGGGTGGCAGCGGCTGGCACGGTGTGGGCGAGCTGGGCGCGTGTGGCGTCCGCGCATCGCCTGTCACAGCAAGCAAATGCAGGGGTCACGGGGAACTCGCGGCGGGGGCTGCAGGACGGGGAGCGCGTGGGGGTGAGCGCGACGTCCATGTGGCACATGTCGCGGCAGGGAGAGGCAGGTGTCGCGGAGAAAGCGTGGCGGGGGTGGGCGCGCGTGGATCCACAGATCGCATTTATGGTGGATAGGCGGATCCGCGGCATCCGGATCTACGGCATCCGGATCTGCGACGCAGGCAGTGCGCGTTGATGGCGGGGAGCAGAGGGGAGGAGGGTGGGGGATCCGTGGAGCGACGCGACTGTAGGTGTTGATGGCAGCGTGCAGAGGGGGAGGAGGGTGCGGTGCGTGCGCCATGGATGGAATGCTGGGGGAGGCGCGGTTTCTGGGGGACAGGATTTCACCGCGGCGACGCCATGGATGGAAGGGGCACCTAGGGGAGGCACGTTTTACGAATGAAAGGCCATGGATGGAAGTGGGCGTGCGCGTGGGGAAGACGAGCGCGGCGGGCGGGATGCAGAACGGCAGAACCGTAGGCAATGTGGACGCCTACAATAGATGCTTAAGAGATAGTAGAGATAAGTAGTAGAGATACTATACTTCTATCACAAGGAATCTTTAGGCAAAAAAATGCTACAAATTAATAAAAAAAAACTTTGCTCCATCACAGGTAATCTAGGGATCTTAGATAAGATGAGCAAAGGGGAAACAATTATGTTACTCTATGGTCAATGTTGACAAAAACATTCATTGTAATTAATTAAAAGAAGATGAAGATCTGATGTATGATTGATCACGGATCTATTGCACAATGGACCAGTTGTACCATGGACATTTAGAGTCTAAGGTGACAAGCCACAAACCTCTGATATATGACGGATCATAGATATGCCTCAAGAAATAATGGTCACATGTACCAGTATCATAGTTGTCCTCAAATATGAGATGCCTGAATCCAGCCTTTAGCGCTTGCTTTAACCTATTCATAGTATGTTTAAACAAAAGTATTAATAAAAAATAATTGTTTGATTTCTCGTCACTTTCATGCTTAGGATTGGTGACAAAAAGAGCGTAATCAAACATAAAAAACCATGATACATTGAATCAGAATTATAGTTTAGCACGATCAAGATAAAAACAAACAGAAAAGGTCTATGGATAGATTTTACCTTTTCAACTCACTTTGGTGGTCATCAAAGAAAATGAGCACCTTTTCAGAATCAGAAATGCCATGATTTCTCAATAGTCTTCCCCAATCAATGCTTCCAAAATCAACAAAATCCTTCCCATCGAGGTAAGTGCAGTTTCTATCAAATATGCAGGTCCCTTCTTAAGATATTTCTCAGGGTGCGTAGGAGAGTGATATAATCCTAGTAATTGGCATGGCCTTCCGCAGAACCCAAGTAGAGTGCCCCTTGAAAGCACCACCACTCTCAATCATCAAATCTGGTTTAAGCCAGCGAGCCATAAACCAAAGCCCAAAATTGTGGTCAAAACCCATTCCATTTAAGTTATTCTTAATGGGGTTTGTCTCATATATTGGTACGAATTCTTCCAGTCCATATAGTCTTCCATGTTTTTTATCTGCCTTTTGTGACGGAGAAAAGGGATAAGATATGGCATCCCATATAATGTAAAGAATAAACTGACACCAAGGAAATTATGGGTCGCATCATCAAAACAAAAAAACTCACTTCGAAATCCACAACACCTACAATTAACTAACATAAATAACTGTTCAATGCATCCAACAAGCCTATTCCAAAAGGAATACCAAGGAAGTGGCAATAGTTATTGCCCTTATGTTTCTTTGTCTTTATGTTCAATGATACATCCGGAGGAGAAGCATAAAAAGAAGCAGGTGAGAGAGAGTAAAATAGGAACGTATGCAAGTGCACCGTACAAAAACATACAATGTTTACAATGATCAGGATACAAATAGTAGCTAGCAATTTACATAAGAATAGAATACAACGGAACTAAACATTAGCAGCATGCACTGCCCCCATATTTCCTGTCTTGCTCCACAACCAACTATCCCAGACCACCCATGCACATCACAACATGTCAATAATTTCTTTGAAAATAGATTCAAATATCTATCTAATGATACTAATTATATATTATAAAATATTAATATTTTCATGGTAGAGAAATGGAACCATAAGTGTTACCAAAACTCTTTTTTTTATTTGTGGGATAATTGTGCTCTCTACCAAAACCATGCTCTTAGACTACTAATATAAAATAACAATATGGGAATCTCATGGGATCAAATAAAAGTTAGTCACCAAATCTACATGGACCACAAAATGACAAAGTGTGTTTATTGTCCATACCAATCAGGCCCACTGCCCCACTCTATTGAAACCCTACCCTGCGAGGGAATATATAAAGCTCAACGAAATCTATGTTCCCAGAAAACCATGAAGGTGAACTGAACTGTTCTCACACTCCACACCTACAACTTGTGACATCGTAATCAATAGATATTGTGATATCGTAATCAATAGGTATTGTAGTATTCTAATGGATTTATATTTCATTTTCCTAGCTACAAATCCTCAACTAACTCACAAAAACAGGAACTTCTAACTCCAGAAACTATTGTCCAACAAAAGACCTTCCAAATAGGTCGTCATACTCATGAATCAATCAATTGTACTTACTTTACCATACAAAAAAGAGCAACTAATCCAAGAAATAGTATGACAATTGGATGTAAAAAATGCGACTATCTTTTAATAAGTCTAAAAGGACCAGTCCAAACAGCTATCAACATATTGATGTATGAACCAACAAGTTCATCAGAAAACCTGTTCGATGCAATAAACCAGCCAACCAGGCTACTCCCTCCATATCAAGAACCAATGTTAAAAAAGCAAGCACCCCATTAACCCCCATTACCTTCTATGTGCAAGTGCAAGCTGCATATCATTGGCATTGGAGTAATCCTGGATTCCTGGACCATCTATTGTGGAGAAATATTGTGCCCATACGGTAAGCATATTTTAGTGGAAATGGGGTTTGGAACTAAACAGATTTATAAGCTATCAGAGTCGAGAAGAGGGAAAATTGCTATGAGAAAAAAAGGAAAAGGAAATACATAATTTTAGATCTTCGGTAGAAGCTAATCATTTAAGCTTGATTGCTTAAAAATAAAGAAAATCAATGAACCAAATTAGCACAACGCACGCAAAGGTTAGATGATGAGATCACTAAAAATAGCACCTCCTTGCACACAAGGCAAACACTTTAGCCGAGCTAATCATTTAACCTTGAGTTGCTTGCTTCTGAAACATCTTACAATTTGACATGCTTCACTGTTCGTGCATGCAGAGAACAAGGAATCAATAGAATTTGGCGGCAAACCAAGTGCTGCTTACTGGATAATTAAAGACATTCTTTCCTACTAAAACATAATCAGGTAGTCAGAGAAATAATGAAGTCATACCATATATTGCTCCCAGTGTAGCAATCCAATCCGATAATCTTAGAAAGTGATAGCTGTAAAGCAGAAAACGATGTGTGGCCGATCTATCTGTTCACATGCCAAATTGAGAACGGGAGTGGGGTCACGTCAGGAATCAGGTTGGTAATACGTTGAGTAGGTGGCGAGTGGGAGAGTTTTGAAGCATCGACGGTGGAAACATGGCAAGGGTTGGGCGGTGTACGGTGTACCTCCATGGTGTGTTTCAAGCGACTGTACTTCCGAAGCTCCCTGACGACGTGATTGAGCTGATAGTTCTGCACTGTGCGGCCCTCCTCCGCCCATCGCCGCAGCACCACCACCAACGCTTCGGGTAGATGAGCTTCAGCAGGCGCTGCCCTGGTGTGTCACCACTCCCCGTAGTGCCGCCCGCGTGACCGCCTCGGGCGGAGGAACTTGGCGATGCGGGTGTAACCGGTGGTGTGTGGAGGGCTTGTCGAGGACGGCGTGGGCGGAGATGACGTGGGCGGTGAGGGTATGGCCATGCATCTAGGGGCGCGGTTGGTCCACGGTGGTGAAGCGCCGTCATTGGGGCTCGTGCCAGGGGCGGGCCACAGCGGACGGTGCCAGGGGCGGGGCGTTGACCGAGGTGCAGCATGCCACGGTGGTGGCGACCCCCGCCACGAGCTCCCCTTCCAAGTGCGACGCCGAGTCCTCGCCCTTGGTAGCGTCCCCCGCATTGTTGGATGGGCGGCGACATTTGCTTCGGATGGGCGGCGACAGTGGTAAGAAACCCTAGACGACGCTCGCAATGACCTCAGGCCACCGGCGAGTGAGGAGCTCGCGGATCCAGGACGCGGCGAGCAGTAATGGCGGCGAGGAGGGGGCGACAGTGGTAGAGGAGAGGAGGTGCGCGACTGCCTGCGGGATGAGGAGTAATGGCGCTGGTCAGCCGTGGGGATGAGAGCTCGCCGGCCGGGATGAGAGCGGCCGCGCTAGAGCCGCGCGACCGACGGAGAGCCTGCGTGCGGGCGTCTCTAGGTTTTTTTTGCTAAATGGGCCGTATACACTTGAATTGATAGATGGGCCTCAAATAGGCCAGCCAAATAAATTCCATCTTCTCTACCGCGGCGCAAATAAATGGTACCATATCGGTCAGCAAAAGAGAGCGGTAGCAACTTATAAACGTGCCTGCTATGGAGAAAGCAATCAGCTCTTGTAATCAGTTAGTGGTATTGTGTACATGTGTCAATTTTTTGCGCGCGCGGATGGACGATCCAGATTGAACAACAGTGATGCGGATGGACGATCCAGATTGAACAACAGCGATGGACGCTCCAGATTGAACGAAGGCAGAACGGCAGGCTACCCTTAGAGCCTTAATAAGTAGTAGAGATAGTGTAATATATATATATATATATATATATATATATATATATATATATATATATATATATATATATATATCCTGCAAATACACAGGACGACAAGGGGGCGATTAGGCTCGATCAGAGGTGATTAATTGCCCTGATCGTCGTCTAATCGCAACTAATCGTCCAGTGGGATCCATACCATCTGAAAACAATGTGTAGGTGTACTAATCGAATCCACGCTACAATACTACAACAGTATGTATCATCATATTTGTCAATGTGGATAACTTACAGTTCATTTGCTATGCAGTACCCGATACTACCAAGAGTGAGGAAAAAGTAAGAAACAAGTACACATAAATAAATGGAAGCGAACATTTTGAACTGCGGTTCAACTTCAACAAACAGATATGCAAGCAGGACTTAACACCTAACTATCTGGCTGTTTATCATGAATGTATCTGGCCATGTTCAGAAAATATATACAAATACACTGGTAGTTCGTAGAAATATTACACAACCAAATTCGTTCAAAATGCAGCACCTTAATAAAATGACTATGGTCACATAGGCCATGCAACAAAACTTTAAAGTCTGGTTTGGTGGATAAGGATTACGAGAGGATCCATAGGAGAGGAATCCTCTTGCTATTCAATTTTCACCAAATTAGCTCTCACCAAATTAGCTCTTAGAGGGCACATCTATTGTCGGAGACTCCTACACGGGGTCTGCGAAAGGGATAAACCAAGATAAGCCTTCTGCTGCAAATATATAGAGATTGCTTTGACGTCTGCAAAAGGGATAAACCAAGATAAACCTTCCCCGCAAATATAGAGGCTGCTTTAAACCTGTGATGAGACAGCTCTCACCACCACGTCAGCACTTCTGGAGCAAAACTTCCAAATTAAAAAAAAAGGACTCCAAACCAGGTAGCATCCCAATAAGACATGATCTTTATGCAAGGCTGTCAGATATTACCACTCTACCACTTAGCGTAACAATACTAACAACACCAAAGTCCGAAGCCTTCTAATTATAAGCATTCTAATTATAAGCAAGTTGGATTAAGCTAGAGATGAAATCCAACAAGGGTAACAAAGATTGAGCATAGAGTAACAAAACAGGTCTTAGAAATCGTACTGGTGACAAGAAAGAAGGAATTTTGTTGAACCAGGAACCAAATAAACTATACAAATTTATATAATTTAACCAACTAAATTACACATCATATAATTTAATTTCGAGGTTCCACTGCAACCAGTCATGCTCAAGAAACAGGAGAACATCGATGTCTTAGTATTATTAATTACCACAAACAGGAACAGCAGTGCAAGAAGTAAATAGCAGAAGGAAAACAAGAGGTATTAATACAAAACAGGCAGGAAGCGTCTAATATAGAGAAGAGTAAAATTCAGACGTTGGCTATCCTCTCTTCCATGCAGCTCATTCCCTTCACTCAGATTGGCATGCCTTTTGGCACGATCTGGTCCTTTATCCACATGTAAATAGGCACCAGAACATAGTAGGCAGCACATATCGTTCCTACGAGGAAGCGGAAGAGGAAGGTGATCGGATTCACTGGCTTGCTGACATCCTCCGCCTTGGGACCAAGCTGCATAGGAAATAAAACGGAGAACTCATACCAAAGCCATTGAATGCCTACCTACTTGCAGGAAAATGAACAATCTAGAGTCTTAACGAGATGTGCCAGAACCAGAAGCGCCACCTCTTTCCATTGTTATTAGCAAAATGAAAAGGAAAAGGTACCTCCAAGGGAGAGTCACCGCGCTCTCTCTTGACGCCTGTGACGGAGCAGCCCATGATGAGGCCATGCCTTCGGACACCGCGGTACCACTTCGGTCCAATCCTCTTCAGCTTGACATCCCTAAACCCAGCCTTCTTGAACCACTCGATGTACTCTTCCTCCTTGGGGAAGAGCATCCACATGTCGGCGAAGAAGCGGGACAGCCAGAAGGTCGGGTAGACCGGGCCGATCACACAAGCTAGCCCACCAAATCTCAGGACCCTGTAGGCTTCCTTGATCCCCCGCTGTGGGTCTGGCCAGTACTCGATGCTGCAAAGCACCATGACAGGGCAGGAAAATCAGCAATCCGTACTTGGGTAGCTCAGCTGTCATACTAATGGCTTGTTTGGGAGCAAGGGGATGATTAATTCCCTTTAATCCCCTTCTTCCAAACAGGCCCTAATGGAATGTGCAATCATCGCAGCACCGCTTATTTGGAACATATTCACAATACGCACAGGATGGTATACACGGACAGTAGCGAATCGAGCGGCAGGGGAGGACGAGAAGAGACCTGCCGGCGGAGATGTATCGGTCGAAGGAGTCGGTGGGGAACGGGAGGTCCTCGGCGTCGCCCTCCATGATGGTGACCCCCTTGAGGGCCTCCTTCTGCCGGGCCTTGTCGAGCTGGTGCGGGGACTGGTCGAGCAGCGTGACGTTCTCCGGGTTGACGTGCTTGACGATGCCGAGCGTGGTGAACCCCGTGCCGCCGCCGACGTCGACGACCGTGAGGTGGCGGCTGAAGAGGTCGGCAGGTTCCAGCGCGTCGTCGCGCATGTCCTCGGTCCAGTGGCCCGGATTGATGACGTGGTCGTACACGATGGAGAGGAAGCGGTAGAACCAGAAGGCCTCCTTCTTGTGCTGGATGAAGCGCGGCGCCGTGGCGGGCCGCGCCGCCGCGGGGGACGACGACGCCGCGCATCGCAGCCTGGCGCCCACCGCGACGGGGCTGCTCATCCGCCTGGCGAGGGCGAGGGGGCGGGGGAGGCCGGCGGCCTTGGAGGGGCCGAGGAAGCCCAGCCCCGCGGGACCGCGGACCCTGCATCTACCCTGCGCGAGCGCCCGCGCGCCTCCGCCCGGCGCGTAGGTGGAGGCCATCGCCATTGCCGCCGCCCGCGCTGCGAAGATGAGGAGGGGGGATGCGACGAGGAGAGTGAGGCCACGCTCCTGGGACTGGAAGGGAGAGAGGATGTGTGGTGGCTGGTGGGCGTATTGGATGGATGGGCTGCGGCGCTGCGCGGTGCCGTCCTCTCCTTCTCACACACACGGCCCGCGCCTGCCCTACTGGCCGTGCCGCGTGTCGGCGTGTGTGCGCGCGCGTGCGCGCGGCATGTGGGCCAGGGACCGGCCTGCTTGGATGAACGGCAAATTTTTTTTGGAAGCCCAAGGTAGAGATTGGAAGTCAGAACTTCTTTTAGGGGTGTTTGGTTACACCCCGCTAAAATTTAGTCTCTGTCCCATCGAATGTTTGAACCTCCGTTCCGGATATTAAATGTAGTCGGATTATAAAACTAATTTGTCAGCCAAAGATTAAAAGACGAGACGAATCTAGTCCAGTTGGTTGGGTCTATATTTCATACTCATATTTAAAAGTCAAACGTTTGATGTGACCCGGGCTAAACTTTAGCAGGAGCAACCAAACACCCCCTTACGAAAAAAGAGTAGTAGTTTTTCTTAAAGAAACCTCTGCTGATACTCAGGAATCAGGCCTAGACCATGAATCGTTTCACTTTTAGTCAAACATTATTAACTTTGACCACATTTATATAAAAATATTAATATTTATAGTACATAATTAATATCGTTAGATAGATTTTTGAATTTATTTTTATAGTAAAGTTATTTGAAGATATAAATATTACTAATATATTTTATAAATCTAGTCAAACTTAAAAAGTTTGAGCGACAAACATTGGTGAACCTAGAGTAGGAGTCATCTGCGTGCTCTTCACAAGCAAGAGTCTTGGAGATCGTGTGGCTCGGTCTGGCGCCACGAACATGCTCAATCGACTTTCCTCTTACGGTATACTACAATACATGACCCGGGCGCGACCGAGGGAAAAAAAATCGCATGCTCAGTTCGACTGGTGGGCATGCATCCAGTGCAGTGTAGCTTCCAATTGACAAGATTACAAGAACATTCGACTACCTTTACCAGGGAGATGGCCATTAATTTGCCGGGGCACTGAACCAGCTACTAGCAAGTGGCTACTCTCTCTCTTTTCTTTTCTTTTTCTCTTTTTTATTCAGAGATTCACGTATAAACTAGCGAAACGTAAAATGATGCACCAAATAGGCTCGCCTTTTTAGTCAGTTTGCACTTTCTTCACAAGTGGGAATGGATGTTACATCAGCCAGAAAGCCTGGCGCGGTTCGCTGAGTATGGCATATTTTCCTGATATACAGCGAAGAGTAGAAGACTGTCAGTGAACCGACAAACATCATATGCATGGTACGCTGGATAGTGAACTGTTAGACCAACGGACCATGATAATGAACAAAGCAATGTGACCTATCGCTATATAGTCAAAACAAAGGCAGTGACGTGTACCTTTCACGGCTACAGATCAATGTAGACACGCAAGCCATCACGAGCTAACTGCACGTCAATCCCCTCCCTGCGTTTCCAAATTACAGGACATGAGCACGCACAGTAAAGCGTCTGCTTTTAACGAATAGCAGTAAATGAACATGTGTCATGTGTGTCTTTCTATGATAAGATCGTGTTTCCATCTTCCTGTGTTCTTCATGTCAACTTATTCGGTACATGAACCTGTGTCTGCACACATCTAAGGTATCTAGGAGGAAGGCCTTACCTCCTGGACCATTCTTCCAATGTTTGGTTGTCCTTGTGATGATCCATCTCGTGGGTCATCCCAATAAGCAGTGCTCTTTTGGGGCAAATCCTCCTAACAGCATCTAGTGTCTGCATAAGATCTTAATATGAGCATAAATCATGCATGCAGGATATACAAGAAATAGGGAAACAGTTTGCATATAAATTATGAAAAAGTGGAATGAAATGAGAACCAACCTGGTCCCAACACAAGTGCACATTGTGAGAACCCGTCTGTTCACATGTCAAGAGATGCAACAAATTAGTGAAGACGAGAATGAAATATAACACTGCTAACTAATGATCACATGTTCTTAAATAATAGCAATTGTATTGCCCCGAATTACAAGATAGCTCAACTGCTATGTAACTAGTACTTTGCAAAGTGCAGAATTACTTCCATAACCAAAGCCAAAAACTATCTGGACAGTACTGGTTGTTCAATATCATCTATTTGTTGCAGTCAGTCAATGTTCTGAAATTGATTTCAAGAATCTCGTGGGCTGTACGCTTGATGCAAAATCAACAGATCATGCTTGTGCTATATGAAAAACATTAATGTTCACCCCCAAGAAACAAAAATGGTCGTCCATACAATATTACCAGCAATTAAAGATTTCCTACTATGTGCACGCATCAATTTCTGGATTACAAACTCGGCCAGTAGGGGAAAGACCGCTCCCACGATATTATATTAAGAAGAAGCTCAATTGGAGCCCCAACCGAGAAAGGTCAAGAAAGCTGCCTGCCCCCCCGTGTAGCACGAGGGTCCACCCCCCTATAGGGTAGATCTTTACTCGTGCTTTGAGTCCTCCTTAGCCCCTACATGAGGATTCGGCCTCCATAGGTCAGTCTATCTTGTGTGCACACTACCAAGGGAACCAGCGAGTGACATTTTTTAACCTCAACTTGAAATTCGCTCCCACTAGAATTCGAATTCAAGACCTGAGGATTCATACCACCTAATCAACTCAGCTAGAGGCCCTTTTGCAATTTCAGGATTACAAGCAAAAGAGATCTTGAGAAATGGTGTTTACCAATTTCTACATGTATGTTCCTATCAATATTCAGAGACATCTGTCCTTATTCTGTAATCTGAGGTGGCTAGTGAGCTGTGGTTCAATAAACTAAATTTTTCATAGTTTATATGTAAATCTAGAAACAAATACATAATGAGCAGCAGTAAATGGAAAACACAGCATAGAAAACGTAAAGAGCTAAAGAAACTAACCCTGTATAGGCAATCCAAGATGAGCAAATCAAGTTGCCCTCCTCCAGATTTTGAAATTGCTGAAACATACGTACATGTACAATCAAACAAGGTAGAACACGCAATAAATCTACAAAACCTGCAGCTATTCTCAAACAATCAGCAAAGATAATGTAGCAGCGCATGCATGCATGGATTGTTAAGGTCAAGGAAAAGGACAGGCAAAGCAAAGCAAAGCACTCACAATGCATCTGTGAAGTACATATAAACAGATGTTTATTTCCCAAACCCCATGAATAAGTTTGCAAGTCTAAGTATTAATATCATCATATTTGTACTATATTGATCATCACTTTCTGCGGCAGGGGAACAATGTATTATGGTGAGTACCAAGCAGAGATGGTAACACATAATACCATGGAACAACAACAACAAAGCCTTTTATCTCAAACAAGTTGGGGTTGGCTAGAATTAAAAACCCAATAGAACCCACAAGTTAAGGTTTGGGCACATGAATAATCGTTTCCATACTCCTATTTAAAGTTAAATCTTTGGGTATATCTCATCCTTTCAAGTCTCCTTTTATTGCCTTTTCTCATGTCAACTTCAATCTTCCTCTTCCTCTCTACTAGGGTAATTCATCTCAACCAAAACCTAGACTGAGTCACCAGTCACCACGGTGCACACTCCTATCACTGCGAACTTTATTCCAGAAAAATCAAGCATAGGCAACATGGTAGCATAAGATGGTTAAAAAGCAGAACTAATAGAGTAGCATTAGCAGACAGCAGAAGTACCATATTCTGTGCTTGGGGGAAACCGTGAAACATCTGATATGTAAGCAACTTTTGATTTCCTTCCGAAAAGGAAACCCAAACAAATGTAGTCTTCACCATGGATCACCTGATACCAATACAGATTAAGAAAAATGAATAGCAAACTAAAATGCAGTTGAGGGGAAATGCTTCTTATTACCGGCAAGGGAACAAACTCTAGCCCTGAAGTTGTGAATGGTTTCTGAATATCACTCTCAATTATCTTCCATTCAAGTTGAGCAACTCGTCTAACCTCCTCCCCTTCCTTTAATTTCTTTTTGACCAAATAGGGGAACTTTTGGCAGATGCTGTTTCAGATTGAATTTATGAGCATAGCATTGTTGTATTTTTCAGTTACTATATCAATATTTATTTAGAAATGCTTGAAATCCTTCACTAACTTAGTTCTCATGATTATGAAACATGCTAAAGTGGTAAATTGTGTGCATGAGAAGTGGTTCCCTAATGTACATGTGAGAGAGAATCACTCAGCTAAGTGTAGTATAATTATGACAAAACAAGTTGCACACATTCCTAACTGAAATATATTATAACTTGAAAAGAGCAGTAGTGTAGTACCTGTCCATAGCGAATTGAGAGAGATAAATTGGGGTTGGATCAATATCATTTGTGGGACTAAATGGCTGTACGACCCGAACATCATCAAGGCCCAAGATCGCATCTGCATGCTCATGAGTCAGAAGAATCTGTTATCAATAAGGAAGAGGTGTTAGTGTACCATGGGTATGCAGAACACTGGATTTTCTTTAACAGCCATAGTGAACCCTCTCTTAGTTGGCCTTTTTGTTTGAAATAAACCATTATAGGAAAAACTAAAACAAGCAAGAGTATATCAGGGACTCACAGAATCAACGCAAGGGATTTTGTGGCGAACAAACCATCTCAGAACTTGTTCTCTGAATGTCTTCCCAACATCTATTATAATATACTTATGTGCACGTTCATCTTGGCAATAGTCAATCAAAAGAGAAGTGTTGCACCTGCATGAAATACACATATAAGCATAAATTATCTACCAACCTTGTTCAGGTACAACATCATTCTAGAAACATTTCAGAATGAAGTTTTGATTTCTTTCCCCTCAAGTAAAACATAAACAAGCACGATACAATCCTAAGTCACTAGAAGAGTTTAACATGATCCTAGAGAAGGTATCAGCCAAAAGTATGAGCATGAACAGAGATCAAACATTTCAAAGTTTCATCATAATCTAAAAATACATAAAAGTACGTTTGATTTACCAGAAGATGTAAAATACCATATACAACTTCTTTTTGTAATCTAAAGGTTAAGATATCCTGGGTTCACATATCCTGCTTTCACGACATTGTGCAATTGCATCTAATGTATGTGCCTTCTTCTTTTGCGTAGGTACTGGTTTCATCATATACATTATCTTTCTTGAACAAAAAGGAATAATGTTCTAACCTCACTTAATCACATATAATCTAAGCCTCCACAATACTACTGTGTCTCCTGTATACAGTACAAAGGAAAAACAGAGTGGAAAAGGTGAACCGTGATTTCTGCCATGGCGCCTAGCAGTCCAATGTAGAAACAAAAACTGGAAATAAGCAAGTCAATAAGATATCAATTACCACATCTTATAGATGAAATAGGAAGCCCGGCCAAGAAGTGTGTAAAAATAAAAATGTGCATAACCTGTGAATCCAATTCATTTGATCTCAAATATATTTGCCAGTCCATGGAGAATTCTAAGTTGACTCTGGCCTATCGCATACCCACATATTTGATCATCTAATCTGGTACATCCTAATATTTCCCTTTTCACAGCATTCCAGCTTCATACTGCTCCAAATGCATGTTGTGAACAACTAGATAAAATATATGCTAATGCACCAACAATTCTCAGACAAAACAAAATATCTATGCAACACCAAATCACCCTAAGGCCTTGTTCGTTTGTGTCGGATTGGTAGGTCGGAACGATTCCGAGCCGGATTGCTTCTCTAATTTATATAAACTTTGATTAGCCGGAACAATTTCGGGTACAATCCGATGTAAACGAACAAGGCCTAAGGATGAAACATTCCCGCATAATTTAATAGCAGTAACCAGGCCAAACCTCTCCGATCTCATACCATCACAGATCCGCACCGACCCCGTGATGATAGTAAACACGCTAAACACCACCACGCTCACCCCCCGCCGCAACACGACGGTAAAGTCTCACAAGGTTAGGGAGGATGGGCGAGAGGAGGCGAGGCGGCACCTGTAGTTAGGGTTTAACTCGGGCGGGACGGAAAGGGACTGGGAGCAGACGGGGCAGGGTGGGTCGGGGGGCTGGATCAGGCACCGCGCGTTCGGGACCGCGCTCGAGCACCCCGTGCCCAGGAACACCAACGACGACGAAGCGGCGGGTGGTGCGTCGTCGTCTCCGGCGGCGGCGGTGTGGCCGTTGGGGACGGCGGCGGCCATTGGGTTTGCCGGAGCGAGACCACGACCGCGACCGTGGCGAGACGGAGAATGTGGGGCCTGCGGAGACAAAGTAACAGCAGAATAGGAACGGGATCACTGGGAGGAGGTGCGCAGAATTTGCTTGCCTGGAAGATGGTTTAGCACGCAGCCACGTGCACAATAAACTATTTCCAGTCCTGCGATTTTACAATTGTGACCTCCGTTCATAAGTATATGATACTTTTTTCGAAAATTTAACCACTCGTTTTATTTAACAATATAAAATTTTAAGACAAACACAAACTATCTTAAATAATAAAACAAATTAAAAAAATAAATAGTAACTCATTATTCTTTTGAATAAGTCTTGTAGTCAGAATTTTTTAAAAAGTCAACAATATTATATATTTATGAACGGAAAGAGTATAATACTTCGTCAGATTTGTATAAAAATATACTAGTTAGTTGTAATATACATTTCTATATATCATATATATATACCTTATTTAAATGATATATTAATTTAAACATGATTATATATTTTTATTTACAATTTGTTATATATGTATATTTACAATATATCTCTTTTGTATAACATAAACAAATATGGGTTGTAGTGGTAGAAGCCAAATGCTTTATACCAAGTGAGTAGTGTTCGAATACTCGCATCCTACTCGTTCATTGCGCTCGCTGGAAGAGGTAACACATAAATAAACTTGCACTTAAATATAGCAGAGAACTTGTCGGATACCTAAGATGAGGGTATCCAGAGTAAGCCTGTAACCACTGTTCTAATCCGGTTCACTAGGTCCTCATAGAGTAAAGCCTGTGAGGCAGGACGACCAAGTCTCCCTCTCCCGAGCAAGTCTACGAGGCGAAGTGATCGACTAGATCCCCGCCGAGTAAAGTTGATGAGCAAATCTGTGAGGCGACACGACCGATCAGGTCCTCGCTGAGCAAATCCTGCAATGTCGAACGACCAAGTCCCCACCGAGCAAGTTTGCAAGGCAGACGATCGACCAGGTCCCCACCGAACAAAGCCTGCGAGCCAAGACAACAAGTCTCCGCCAAGCAAGTCTACGATGAGCGACCGACCATTATCCCGCCGAGCAAAGCCTGCGAGGCGGAGCAACTGACCAAGTCCCTGCCATGCGAATCCTGCGAGACATGACGACTAATTCTCCGGCAAGCAAGGCTTCGATTAGGCCTGCTAATGGCAAAAAATCCAATCCACTCCCACTCATACCCAAATCTAATTACTTTGATATCCATCCCACACCCAACCAAAAATACTAGAGGGAAGTTAAACCCAACCCATCCAATAACATTATTGATCCCAAACCAACCCATAAGGGCTTGTTCGGTTAGCTCTCAATCCATGTGGATTGAGTGGGATTGGATGGGTTTGAATCCCAAACAAGTCAAACTTCTTCTCAATTTTTTCCAATCCCATTCAATCCATGTGTATTAGGAATAACCGAACAAGCCCTAATTGGATGGAAAACCATGGAAAACCCGCGGGTTTAGCTTATTGTCTCACATTAAGCCAACTGCATACACATTTTAAAAATCACATTTTAAAGCAGTAAATTAATTCAAATGAAAAAGTTTTCAACTACAAATTTGTATAACTCATCATGATTTACATTTTATATTTTGAACATTTCTTCATATGATAAACTAAAAATAAATTTGTTCATAAAACCTATATCTCTCTCATAGTTTATGGAACTACAAGAAATATGTATAGAATTTGTGCATATTGTTAGAACTATCATGTGAGATGAACAAATGATCAAACAACCAAAATAAACTTTGTAGATCTTGAAAAGTTATAGAAGTTTGTAGTTGACAACTTTTTCATTTGAAGTCATATTGTCAACGAAAACTATGCCCGAATTTAAAAAATTTAAAATTTGAATTTTGAAAACAACCTCGAAAGAAAAAACCACCAACATAAAAGTTGTAGGTATTGAAGAATTATGAAACTTTGTAGTTGACACCACCAAAATAAAACCATTTCTTAAACCCACCTAAAATACCCATTTACATTCACCCCATTTGCAGGCCTAGCTTCGAGGCGGAGCGACTGCCCCGCTAATCGAACCCGAATCCTGGACCGGTATCGCGAGCATACGTCGACCACGGCAGGAGACATCGCTAGTAGCACATGCAGTAGTCATCAATATGACTGTACGCCCCTTTTGATAGTATAAGCATACCTCACGGCCCTGGGCCGCCAGGCGTATCCATATATCTGTACTTATATTTGTTGTTTTTTATCAAAATAAAAAAATTATATCTACTAGACCGACCCGATATTCGATTGGATTCTGGACCCGTCCCATGCACCCAACGGCCACCTGATCAACCTTGGGCAGATCGACACAAACAACACCAACGTTGATCGACACAAACAACACCAACGAGGATTAGGCTTAGCATAGTACTTTGATTTTGTGACAAGGGAATCCTTGCTATTCAATGGATTTCTCCTAGGGATCCCTTTTATTTTTCTTGTTCAGTGTTTGGTTTATAGGGCTAATTTTAAGAGAGTGTTTGGTTTCTAATGACTAATTTTTAGTCCCTCCATTTTATTCTATTTTATTCTATTTTAGTGCCTAAATTATCAAATATGAAAACTAAAACTCTATTTTACTTTCTATATTTAGCAATTTATAGACTAAAATAAAATAAAATGGAGGGACTAAAAATTAGTCTCTAGAAACCAAACATCCATTAAGTTCCTTTATTTTATTCCATTTTAGTTCTTAGATTGTCAAATACGGAAACTAAAATAGAGAGACTAAAAATTAGTCTATATAAACCAAACACCCCCTTACTTATTGGATTTTGTTAACACATAGAGCATAGCGATTCTTCTTTTTTTCCTTTGCCTCAATTCATTTTGAAGGCAAACTTATCAAACGCCAACTTGGAAGGAAACACTTCTTTCCAAGGTGCCAACAGAACTGCGGCAGGCAAGTGATTTCCAATGGGAAAAATGGTTAGATATCAACAAGGACCATACCGACACATCATCACAGCTTTGCAGGCAGCAGCTATGCTTTGCTTTTCATACGTTGTTCCATGCTGTGCTGCAACTGAAAACAGATCAGTAAAAGGGGAAATAATTCGAAATGCCCTTTGTTTCAAGGATAAAAATTTCTCAAATGTACCCCTTGGGCTACATGAGCCCATGTCAGCTCTACAGAGAGCCGAATCAATAGCTAAAACATGTTTAATACTGCTCTTAAGAGGAAAAAAATAACGACATAGCTTAGCCATCAGACGCAACATCAGCACTGCATATCTGAAGCGGCGGCTGCTGCTCCATCTCACAGCTCTCTTCGAAGCACCGATACAAGTAACCAAACCTTCCTTCCACGGCTGCCCAATTTACCACATGGTGGGATTATCGTCAGCCTGCAGACGCAAGAACAAAGCCATCTAAGTTAGGAGACAAAGAGCACAAAGCTTGCAGCTAATCTACCTTGCTCCGATTCAACAACTGGAAACCCTTACGTGCACAAAACGTTTCGTCTGTATAGCATGCATGTAATCACCGAGCTGTTAAGGACCGAACGCGATTCTCTGCACAAGATCGGGCCTTCTCTTGCTCGGCATCCGAACAAGGCCAGTGACCTGCATCTCAGTAACGGCGCTGCAGAACCTTGCTTGGATCATGCCATCACCCTCCAGAGGCGTGGGGTTTGATTTCTTCTTCTTCTTCGAGGGAGAGCTGCAAGATTTCCCTTTGGCTTTTGAGTTTGTGCTCTTTATAATCCCTTCAAAGGCCGTGTACCAGTCATGGAGGTTAATCATGTCACCATACTCTTGGGCTAGACTGCACAGGATTGATGTGTCGTGCAACGATCCTGACACGGCAGCACCACTCCTACTGCAACAAGAGCATTTCAGATGGCTCTGTGACCTCAGAAGATCGAGTTGAATCATTCTTCTTGGGTTTCCAATCAGCGCAGATCGGAGGATGTCAACATTCTTGAAGCAGACTATTTCATGGAAAGGTAAGCATTCAGCAGGTACCAAATATTTCCTGATAACATCCTGTAACAGCGCAGCCGCTTCCTCGTTTATTAGAACCACTCCATTTCCAGTATTGGCGGTTGATTTCCTTTTGGCCCTAACACTATCTGCACCACAACCTTTTGACCGAAGCTCCTTCACTCTGTCGTTGATCTCACTCATTCCTTTTAAATGGATGCTCCAAACCTCAAGGACGTGTAACAAAATTTCCGTAGGCAAGTACCTTATTGTATTCATTACTTGGGCTATAAATCTTCTAGCAGACCCTGACTTTACTCCTAATAAAGCCACTTTAGAAGCAAATAGGTAACTATCTGGTGCATTTTCAGTTTGCCAATCTGGGCTGGCTGCCTCACAGAAGATATCCAAAAGCTGCACTTTGTCATGCCTTCCAGCTTCATACAGGCACAAGAGAACAGAACTCCAATCCTTTTGCGATTTCAGCAGCCTAGACAATCCTTCTACCATGTTGCAAGAATTCCTTGCATTTTTGTTTGAGGGTAGATCGAAAGCATGTTTCCATATTGTTTGAGGGAGCGATTCAAGCTTATCATGCCAAAATTCCTCAGAATCTTCCTCCACCATTCCTAAGCACAAAAAGCTTAGAGGTTCCATGGAGAAGTGCTTACTGCATGCAAGCTTGAGAGCAGTAATAAAAGAAGTTATTGTCCCATCATGCCTAAAAAAGTAATTTCTGACGAACAGTGCGACTTCATGACTGATGCAAAATCCAGCGCATGGTTTAACAAGGACAGCCTCAACAAGTGCATTCAATCTATCTGAGGGAGACCCCAAGGTAAGTTTGCAGGGCTCTAATCGTTGAAGAGCCTCTGACGAGAGAAGCTTCTTTGGAGCATCAAGGGTAGTTGCTATCCCCATTACAAAGAAGACTGGAATTTTAAACACCCACTCACTCAGCATCATCACAAACTCTCCAAGCACATCGCCAGAACATTGCTCCAAATCATCAATTATGACAATGATAGGCTGATCAAAGTTCTCAGCTTCACAATACCATGATGCTAGCGCAGATACATCAGCAACATCTGGAACATCGGATAATAGCTGTCCCAACAGGCTCCTGAAGCAACCACCAACTCCATGTTTTGCTGATAACTCAGCCGCTGACAGCTTGACTATGTGACATCCATTGGACTTCATATGCCCTGCAAGGTCATGAAACGTTGTGATATCATCAACAAACTCTGCATTCTTGGTGAGGACGAATACCGTCGGGATCCTTCTGCAGATCACATCAGTCAGGAGAGGGTATGGCTGCTGGACTTCAGTGTGGTGCTTTTTCGTGATGGCATGGGCCGAAGCGAAGGACTCCTTCGCCCACTGCAGCACCTGGTCGAACAGCTTGAGGTTGATGGCCCTGAGGACCTCGTCGATGGTGGACTGGATCTTGGACCAAGTTCGGTGGAAGGCCTCAGCACGCAGCTGCTCATATAGCTCCGAATCCCCTTCGTCCTCACACTCCTCACCCGCTGGTTGACGACATCTGTTTGCTGATTTGCGGTTGGGTGAGGATGGCTGTGAGGTCTGAATCTGGCGCTGAGACCGGGAAGATGGCACCGAGGAGGCAGCAGCCTTGTGAAGGACAAGAAATGGCTGGATGTTGTTGGCAGCGGTGGGCAGGGCGTCACAGGGCGGCGGCGACATGGCTGATTTGACTGGAGGAGTCGGTGACTGCTGCGGCGGCGGCGGTTGGCGGGGGCAGTTAGGGTTCATTCAAGCCTCATGTCTTCACTTTCATCAGCAATGCCACCTCAACGCATATAATATACTGTAAATGTAGATAGAAATAAGCGACACGCAACTAAAACAATTACTGAGCATACATTTGTAATCTGAAAGTATTGGTTCTCTTCAGTTTGCAACCCGGTTAAAGATGCAATGAAATTGATTTCGGATTATGGTTCATGCTCCCTAAATCGAAGTGCCAGCTGATGTTGAATGCTTGAAAAGTAACGTTGCAAGACTTGAGGGATTTCTAGGTAATTAAGAGAGAAAAAATACCTGGCAAGATACTCGGCTGCTTCCTGTTTGCTTGCTCCTCCTCGTCCCCGCAGCGGAGATGGTTACGCCGGGCCAACGATGGCGCGGAGAAGGGGGTTTATGGGCACCCGGGGGAGAGAACGGCGGTGTGGGCGACGAGCGAAGCGGGCAGCGGTCGTGTGGGCGAGGTCGTCAGGAGGCGGAGGCGGAACCGCAGCCCGCAGAGTTGAGACGATCGAGAACTGGGAAGTGGGAGGAGGGAGAAGGGAGCGGTGCCCGGCGAGTGCCACGCCGATTTGCTTCTGCCAGGTGTTGAGAACTTGAGATTCGCCGGCGGCGGCCCTAGTGGTCTTCGCGAGGGTATGAACCGCCGCCGCCAGTTGGTAGGGACCGCTTCCCAGTACGAGAGGGAGCGCGTCAAGGTTCGTGCCACGCCAAAAATGAAAAAGTGGGCCCACACGTTGGCGACGTCCAGCACTCCACTCCCTTGCTCTAGACGTCGGGTTGAGTAGGGTTTGGATCGTATCAAGAACGGTTTGTACGTTTTTTTTTTTGCACGACCCGTGTTTAGTATCGGATTGAATTGGGTTGGGACATGCCTCCCATGGATATGTCAATCAGTTTTTTTCGAATTGAATCAGGTTTTTTTAGTTTATGGTCGATTTTTTTAGGTTAGATCAGATTTTAGGTTACATGCATAGTTTGTGCCTAGGCTATGGATTATTGTGGATCAAAAAATGGTTTGTACCTATTCGTTACACTGGCCGCCGAGTAAAAAAAAATTAGCAGATTGGATCAGATCGGTTGGCCTTAGTCTAAGAGCAATTCCGAGAGATGTTGTATACCAATTTGAGCATTTTTTGCGTCGAAACTCCATCTTTTCTTTATTTTTTCGGCTTCCCACAAAGGTGACAATCGATCGCTCATCTATACGTGAGTCAAACTCTCTTGGATAGAGTGCGCGCAATCCAGCAGCCTACGTGACAGGATATGGTGGAGAAGTTGTTGATGTGGCTCATTAAAGCTCCCCTAGGCCAATGAATTCCTTTAAAAAAAATTCGAGTGAAATTTTTATACATGTTTTTTGGATTTTTTTCAACAGCCTCCAATAAAAGATTTTGTGAAAGATTTTTGTAGTGTTCTTTTGGAAAGGCTCTAACCTCAAAACACATTCCTCCAAAACGAACCGGCATCGTCTACGAGGGATCACTTGCTGCCATCGCTCCCGTCACGGTTCCTACCAGCGCTTCTTGTGAGACTTCTTCAAAACCTTGACCATGCTCAACCTTGTTTTTGCGTCGCGTCCGACACAACTTTACCTGATGTCTCGAACACCACGTGTCTACGATCGCCTACACCAAGGACATGGACGACGGGATCCGATTCGTGGTAACCGACGAGAAGGTTTTTTACTCACTTCATTTTAAAATAGTAGTTGTTTTAGCTTTTAAATTATATATATATATTTAAATGGATTATGATAAATCTAGACACATATATGAAACATATACATCAAATATTATATAAACTCATTAATTATTTATGACTCAAAACAGGTGGCTTCGAGACAATAACACACCTAACGTTGCCGTCAAAACGACGCGAATGCGTGTTCTCTTACTTTTTTTTCTTAGGATATGCCCATTTAAAACTTAAATTTCATTGCAAATCTGTGAAAAGGGTCACCGGAGCTACAAGTTTTTGCAGAGAGGATCATTTCTATTGTTCACATCGAAGCACACCTACTACCCGAAAAAAAATCCCTGCAAATTTTCTTCTCGCATCGGGAAAGCACTGTCCACTGTGTCAGTAATCAGCATAAGAGATCGTTACATGAACACTCCCAGCCTCCCACAAAGTCCCTGGAAGCATTGTAAAAACCTGACCTGATCGGGGTCAGCAGCAAACGGTCGAGTTCTCTCACAATACGCGAGAACTCACAAACCCAACCAAATAATAACACCTAAATTTTGTACAAAATAAACACCTAAATCTCCACAGGCTTCTTTAACAATAGAGGTGCCGCGATGTTCTGGTCAGAAGTTGCTCCACCCCCGCTCCTTGTCCCTGTTCTGCTGTACCTTTGCCCGCCAGCGCCGTCGCTCACAGGCACCCGCCGCGCCGCCCTGCGTGCGCTGTCAGTACCCCGGGCAGCAGCAGCACCGGCGGCTTTCTTCCCTGCCTGCGCTGCCAGCGACGGCCGGATGACTACCTTCTTCTGCAGGCTTCGCCGCAGTATGCTGTTGATCCTCCTACTCCGGCTGCCCTTGTCGTTGGATACAGCCGGAGGAGAGCACAGCGGGGGCGAGGACAGGTTCTCAGTGATCTTGTCAAGCGGCAACACCGCTGCTGCTGCTGCTGCAGGCTTTGCTACGGGCATTGGCAGCAGCGAGTTGCGCCGTGGCAGCGGTATGAGGGACGTCCTGCGTGAAGCTGGGTTCAACGGCCGCTGGTGAGCTCCACCGTTGCAGAGTGACACTCGCCTGGCCTTCGTTGTCGGCGGCAGCTGCACAGCAGCTTCAGGGTCGTTCTCCTTCTCGTCCCCTAGTGACATCAGCTGCTTGAAGCTGTAAGTGTCAGTGTTGCTGTCGGAGAACATCTGCTTCGAGATGCCCCCCAAGTCTTTAGGCGCTGCTGCTTTCTCTGCTGTGGAGTTGAGGTTCCTCTCGGCCATCGGGCTTCTCGAGTACGAGTTCTCTTCTTTCATGCCGTGCTGCTTCTGCAGATGGTCTTGGGCAATCTTGTTGTCGACATGCTGCCGTGCTATCTTTCTTTCAACTAGGAGCTGTGATTCCAGCTCTTTGATCTGCAGAGAGTTTAGAAGTAGCGATCAGCATGTAAACTTTTTTATTCCGATTCCAGTTTTCCCATGCACACTAAATCAGTTACCACATCACATTTTGCAAAAGCATCATATATGCAACAGCAGCAGCAGCAGCAAAGCCTTAAAAGCATGATATATAAGAAGAGAAAATCATATCATCCATTTTCTTGATTAACCAGTCTAATTGAAATTTAATTAGCATTTAATTGGTTGTAACATGGAAGTTAATTGTATTTATTTTTTATATTGCTGGTTGGTCTACTCAATCAATTTTGCCGGCAAGGTGCACTAGTGCCAACTATCATCATTCATTGTCACATATTTTACATTTATGTTACATATGAAAATGATAAGTTCTGTTAAGTTGCATCTAAGAAAAAATTGCAACATAAATTGTGTAGGCTTTGCATGAGATGTTGTATCCATGCTTAACATTAGCTACTAAGCAATAATTCATTAGAAATCGCAGACATGTGACATTGGAAAAAACATATAGAGCTTGTTCGGCTGCCATTTTCATCCAGCTGCAGCTGCAAACAAACACTGTTCCTACAGCAGCAAGCAGCAGGCGGCTGCAGCAGCTGCCACTGTAGAAACTAGCAGCCGAACAAGCCGATAGATCAAGTACATGTGTACCCATTCAAAGTAGGCGATGACTAATGTACAATCAGACCTTATGTACAAGCGTCTTCAAAGTATTAGATTACCTACTTTAGTATAACATTTGATGGGCAAGTGGTACCCAAAAAAGACACTTTTCGTTACTTAGGATCAATGCTTCAGAAGGATGGAGACATCGATGAGGATGTCAGTCATAGAATTAAAGCTGGATGGTTGAAGTGGCGGCAAGCGGCGGGTGTCTTATGCGACCCCCGGGTGCCGCACAAACTAAAAGGCAAATTCTACAGGACAGCAATCCGGCCGGCTATGTTGTATGGAGCAGAATGTTGGCCCACTGAAAGACGACATGTCCAACAACTATGCGTGGCAGAGATGCGTATGTTGCGCTGGATATGTGGCCACACAAGGAGAGACCGAGTCCGGAATGATGATATACGAGAGAGGGTAGGAGTGGCGCCAATTGAGGAGAAGCTTATGCAACATCGTTTGAGATGGTTTGGACATATCCAACGAAGATCTGAGGAGGCACCAGTGCATATCGGAATAATTAGGCGTCCCGAGAATGTGAAGAGAGGTAGAGGTCGACCAACCTTGACGTGGACAGAGGCTGTGAAGAGGGACCTGAAGGAGTGGAATATTGATAAAGAGCTCGCCGTGGATAGGAAGGGGTGGAAGTGTGCAATTCACGTGCCAGAACCTTGATTTATAGTTTCGCTTTTCCTCTTTAATCGTTTGACCTTTTCTTGTGCCCATTTAGATCTTGCTGGTTCTTGTGGGTTTTATCTCTTTTATGTGTTTCCCCGTTTCGTCGTTTTTCGGTTCTCCTTTGCCTTTGTTTCCCTTTTTTTCTTTGGGGGTTGAGCTCTGAGGTTTTCATACGGGGTTTCATCTCTAGCCTACCCCAACGTGCTTGGGATAAAAAGGCTTTGTTGTTGTTGTTGTATTAATGTGGAAACACCTTTAAGTGAACAAGTATATTATCTCTGACAAGGAACAGCAAGTCTCAAACCATACTAGTTTCAAGGTGACATCCAAGAATTGGCTTTATAAATGCCAAAAAAAAACAAGTCCTGAGCATAATTGTTTCAAGGTGTCATCCAAGCATTGGCAATATTATTAGCCGAAACATTTATACATAATAGTGATTATCACATGCTGAGCACGCATGTATAACAAAAAAATATAATATGTATTAAAAGTACTGTTCTTGGTTAATGATTACCATGGTTTTAAAGTCGTCCGACTAATCGCGATTAGTCGGGCTTATCGCTGCTGCAAGGCCGATTAGGGACACCGACGCGATTAGGGCGACTAGAAACCTAGTCGTCCGACTAATCGCGATTAGTCGGCGATTAGTCGTCCGATTAGGATGGTGGTCGACTAGGATCTCTGTTTTGGGCTCTAGGCTGCTTTTTCTATTTGGGCCGGCCCACTAGGGGAGCTTTAACTGAGCGCCAATATGCCTATGCCGTTACACCAGGGGAGCTGAAAGCTGAAAGTCTTTTACCCTAGCTTTTTTACCCTAGCTGGAGTTGAGCGCCGCCGCCCTCCTCTGCTTGCTGCTGCTGCTCTGAGCGTCGCCGCCCTCTGCTGGTTGCTGCTGCTGTGAGCGCCGCCGCCCTCCCCTTGCTGCTGCTCTGAGCGCCGCCACCCTCCCCTTGCTGCTGCTCTGAGCGCCGCCCTCCTCTGTTTGCTGCTGCTGCTTGCTGGACGCCCTCCTCTGCTTGCTGGACGCCCTCCCTCCTGCTCTGTTGTTCTTTTGCTGGAACAGAGATGAGCACTTCTGGTAATCCCTCCCTCCTCTAGTCTTTTGTTCTTTTGCTGGAAACAGAGATGAGCACTTCTTGAGTTGCTCTTTGCTTGCTGCAGATGAGGATGGGAGCCAACGTAATAATGTAGAAGTCCTCTTTCCAGGATCTAGGTTGTCCCAGCCTCAGGGTGATGGCGCAGCCACAGATCATGCTGCCACACGTGAATCAGTTGCTTCAGCTTCGTCTGATGTCGCAGCAGCTGCTGGTTCTACCATAAAAGATAAAGCTATTGCTGCACTACCCGCAGTATTGGCTGAGATGGCTAAGGATACTAAGAGAAAGGCTCGATCTTCAGACCCAGGGTGGAATTATGGATTTTGGCCAGATATTGGAAAGGAGATGGTTCAGTGTATATTTTGCCAAAAAGTTGTACCAGCAGGAATCAAAAGGTTCAAGCAACATCTTGCTGGAGGGTATGGTGATGTAGGGAAGTGCCCAAGAGCGCCTGAATTGGTTAGGAAGGAGATGGCAAGCTACTTGAAGAAGAATGCAAGGAATAAGAACTTGTTATTAGAGGATGAAGGGGAGAATGTAGAAGAGGGAGAGGGACAAGAAGATGATGATGCAAGAGAAGTACCAAGTTCTGGCACGGCAGGAAAACAAGTGAAGAGGAAATTAGCTCAAGCTGCTATTAAGTCCTTCATGGTTTCTGGTCCAGTTAAACCACAAACCCAAAAGCAATGCAAGTCAGTTAGTTCCATGTTGTGTAAGACACCGGAGGAAGTTGTTGCAGAAAGGAATAACTCTAAGTGTTCTCAAACTACTCTTGAGCATCTCACAAAGAAGGATAAGGAGTCAAAACAGATTGTTGATGATCATGTGGCTGACTTCTTAATTGAGAATGGGATACCGTTCAATGTCATTAATTCAAGAAGTTGGGAAATCATGCTTGAGTCTATTGGTCAGTATGGTCCTGGTTATAGGTCACCAACATACCATGACTGCAGGGGCAAATTGCTTGACAGGGCTGTTGGAAGGACAACTGAACTCAGGAAGAAACATGAGGAATCTTGGAAGGAGTATGGTTGCTCAATCATGTCTGATGGGTGGACCTCTACAAACCACCGTCATATCATCAATTTCCTTGCCAACAGTCCAGCAGGGACCTTTTTCCTTGGTTCGGTGGACGCTTCAAGCGAGGTAGCAAATGCAAACATGCTAGCAGATCTGTTGGAGCAGCACATAAATCAGGTTGGCAAGGAAAATGTGGTGCAAGTTGTTACGGACAATGGGGCAAATTTCAAAGCAGCGGGAAGAATCCTTATGGAAACGATTCCAACTTTATTTTGGACACCGTGTGCAGCCCACTGCTTGGATTTGATGCTAGAGGATATTGGGAAGATAAACGAATTCAACACTTGCATTAATCATGCAAAGAAGGTGACCAGATTTGTATACAAGCATGGCCGAATTCTTGATATGATGAGAGGTAAGATTGGTGGAGATCTAGTGAGACCTGCTGTGACCCGTTTTGCTACTTCATTCCTCACATTGGCAAGTATGCAAAAGAATAAGCAGGGTCTTAAAAGTTTGTTTGTTTGTGATGAATGGCATAATCACAAATTGGCGAAAACTAGAGAAGGAGAACTAGTTGAAAGCATTATCCTTTCTGTTCCATTTTGGACAAAGTTGGAAAACTGTCTTCGAGCTTCACAACCACTTCTTATTGCATTAAGAATAGCAGATGGAGATGAAACACCAGCAATGCCTAAGATTATGGCAGCCATGGAAAAAGCAAAGAGCAGCATCACTAATTCTTTGAGTAAGAAGCCACAGTTGCTTAGAGAGGTCTTGGATTGCTATGAAAAGAGATGGGATGGTCAAATGGAGCAAAAGATATATGGGGCAGCCTTATTCTTGAACCCAAGCAAGTTTTTTACTTTGAGAGAAAAAGATAGGAGGAGTGCTGCAAGATTGAGGTCAATGTTTAATGATGTTTTATGGAAGATGGTGGTTGATGAAGATGAGCAAAGTAAGATAAGTAAACAAGCTGATGACTATGAGAGGTCAGAAGGTGATACTTTCTCAAAGCCTGGTGCAATAAGAGATAGAGATAAAAAAATCCTAGTAAGTTTATCCCCTCTTCTAGTAAGTTTTGTTCCCCTTTCACTACTAACGATTTGATTTTAATTACCTGTAGTTAACTGGTGGGGATCATATGGTGGTAATACATTTGAGCTCCAATGTCTAGCAAAGAAAATTGTGAGCCTTTGTTGTTCTGCTTCAGGCTGTGAGCGCAGTTGGAGTGCATTTGCAAATGTATGTTAGTATTTGTACCTTTTGTTTGCATATTTCGTCTTCTCAAAATTGCTTAGGTTTCCTTTTGTCATTATGTAGGTTCATACCAAAAAAAGAAACCGTTTAGAACATAAAAGGCTGGACAAATTGGTGTATGTTAGCTACAACCGAAAGATGGCAAATAGATTTCAAAGAATTAGAGAGTTGGGCTCAAAGGGAAATAAAAGCAACACCTTGATCCTACAAGAGTTCCAATAAGAAAATGAGTGGGTTCATGAAAATGATGAGGACAATAACGATGAAAATTCTCTTTGGAGGGCTGTTGATGAAGCTGTTGGTGCAACTGAGCATCTAAGGGGTAGAAATCTCCCTAGAGCTGCTGCTGGGGCTGTTAACAGAACATACACTAGAACAAGGAAGCGTATTGCTCGTCCTCCACAGTTTGGTGAATCTGATTCTGATGAAGAAATGCAAGAACAAGGAGAAGAACTTGTTGTTGCATCCACTGAAGATCCAACTGAAGAAGGCCTCTTTGAACTAGCTGATGAAATGCTTGATTAGCAGTTTAATCTAGTGTCCTGCACTCCTACTATCTTGCATTTGTTTGTTTTAATCTAGTGTCCTGTTGTCCTACACAACAATCTAGCAGTCCATCTTATTTTAATCTTATCAGTTGACCTGCATTTAATCCTGCAATCTTGCTATCCTGCTGTCCTACTAATATTTATAGCTTTATGTATATATACATATGCTCTTGGCCTCCTGTTGTAGGCATACCAGAAGTGTAATCCTGGAGTTGAAATCAATGTGGCAGTGTGCTGTTGTATACTCCAATCCAAGGTAAGTGTCTAAGTGATCCTTACCTTTTAGTGAAAACATGATCATTCATTCATTCTACAGTTTCATTGTAATATTGTATATATATATATATATATATATATATATATATATATATATATATATATATATATATATATATATATATATATATATATATAGTCTTGTTATAGATGGACGACTATAGGACGACTAGGGAGTCGACTAGGATCGACTAATCGAGCTAATCGACGACTAATCGCGATTAGTCACCTTATCAGTGCTTAGGCGACTAGAGTCGACTAGCCGACTTTAAAACCTTGATGATTACATACAAGAATAAGTTAATGACAATAAACAGCTAAAGGTACCCGGATAGACCTTCTCTTGGAGATTCATTGTGAGCAAGTCTTTGGTCTTATTCTTCGCTTCAAGTATCTGTATCCTTTCTTCCATGCTTTTAATCTGAGCATCTTTGTTCTTGCTGTCCTGTTTGGCCCTCCCAACCTAGCAGAACCAATAGCAGGTTACATTTTAGTAAACTTCAAAATTTACAGCATTATATGCACATGTATATGTTGGCATAATACTATAATACCATGAGCTTGTATCTTGACAATTCTCCAATATCGACTTGCTTTTTAGCTTGTCCAAGCTCTATGCCTCGCACTCTGCTCGCGAAGTTCAACGAACAAAGAGTTTCACCCACGTCGTTCTCATTAGGACTGATTTGAACGAACATCAAGGTTTTGGAATCTCCACCTGCATTGTTTAAACACTGAATTATAAAACTAAATTAAAGTATAAGATTATATAATTTAGTGAAAGAAAAAGACTACATACTTAGTGAGTCTTGGAGCAAGTGCGTTAGCTTCGAATTCCTGTACTTTGAAACAACAATTGTGTATCTCTAAGTGGTTGTAATTTAAGTTACGAGACTAAAATTTAAATAAACGACTCAAATTTAAGTACCTAAAGGGTATGTGCGAGGTCTTCGTTGCAAGAGCAGATATAACATCACCAAGTGCAGAAAGTGATTTGTTTATGTTCTGTGCTTCTTTCAATCTTTCTCCTTGTGCATCTGTCTTTGCTACCCGTTCACTTCCAGCAAGGTCAATTAGCCATAATTTGCTCTTTGTACATTCTCCATTCATCAAGTTTTCTCCTTTGACGATTACACAATGTATACTGAAATTAGAAATCAATTAGCATATAATTTGTGATCGAACTCGTAACACGTGACAAAACATCTTTGACACAAAGGTACGAACCAGTGAGATCGACTACTATGCTCATTAGCATTTGTAGAACCCACAACTCTAGCTTTGCTGCCAGTTTGTAGCACTTCCCAAGCCTCATTCATGTTAGTCACCCGTGCCTCAACAAGTCCTGGTACATGGTGAACCCCTTCTGCAACTTGCCTTACTTCTAGTCTACAAAAAAAGTTACAATATCATAAGAGGATTTAGATTACTAATACAATAACAGAGCTCATGGGTTGAACTGTACCTCTTTGTCGTTGCACCTGGTTGTGATCCTGTCATTAGCAAATCATGAATCTGCTCATTGTACACCTCTAAAACACTAACAGTTATCTCATATAGGAATGTGCCCTCCCTTTCTTTGATTATTCGAAAGAGTTCTTCTAGAGTTCTGTAGTTAACACCTCGAGCACCTTCAATCCCTTCCATAGTAAATGTTTTACCAGTGCCGGTTTGGCCATAAGCAAAGATACAAACATTAAATCCATCCAACACCGAAATTGCATATGGCATGGTTTTCTCAAAAACACTTTCTGTATATATATAAATTGAATAAAAAGTATTGTTAAAAGCATGAACAATCACGTCATTAAAAAAGCATGAGTAATAATGACATATAAGGCAAGTGAATACATCAGTACAATAAGTTACCTTGTCCTTCTTCAGGACTGAAGACAGAATCAAATTTGTATGTTTTTTTTGAAGATACATGACCCCTAACAATGAGCTCTCCATCTTTTGCCAAGTCAAAATCAATGGCTGACGAAGCTCCTTCTGCTATTTCGTCTGCATTAAGTGGTCGGCACCGACAAAAAACTCTTATATTACCTACACAGCATGCAAATAACTGTTAGTTTTGTCACCGCTATATTTTCTGTAAAGAAACTGCAAAATGGAAATAACATAAAACAACAAACCCTTTAGCTCTATAAGCTTGTTGTATAAGTCTTTACGCTCCTTTGCCTCCTCATTGAACTTCTCTTTGAGATCTTTAAACTCGCACTCTAAACTTACATATTGATTCACTGTTCAAATGACCATCTCATGCTTATAATCATTTGTAGGAAGTAAATACAATCAAGAATATTGAATAATGTGATATTTTAAGGCTTGACTATCTCAAGCATACCATATCGCTGAATTGTTGCAGACATTTGTGAAGCATCTAACACACACTTTCTGTACTCTAGCGATTCTTGTCTTAGGTTCTGGTGCTCTGACTTTAATACCTTCATATGATTGTAAAATTTCATACCACATATGAGATAAAGTTATCAGACCTCTTATGTGACATAAAGTTCAAGACAAGTGTGTAATAAATGTTTTTTTAGCCGAATACCATAAATTTTTCGCCCAATGCCTTCAGTAATTGACACAAACGACTCTTCTCCTTCACTTGCCCTTCAACAGCAGAGGCTGCATGAACAACGAATTTTTAAAAAAAAAAGGAAAAAATTTGTTTCCGATAAACAAAGGAAGCTTAAGTACGCACGGCACTGTTTGATGACAAATTTAGTGAGCTGAACATGTGCGCTTAGTTACAGGACCATCAAATTCCGTAGTGAGCCACTACACAAGCCTAGAGGTGTGTGAATGTGTATCTTGTCACAATCCTTTACCTAGTGAGCCAACGTGCATGGACTTCCTCATCAGCTCCATCCGCAGATCACGGAGCGACTCCTGGGCTTCACGGCACTCCCTGGTCTTGAGCTCATTCTCTGCCATGAGGTCATCTAACAGCTTCCTGCATTCCTCCTCCTCCCGCAGAAGGACACCATACTGTTGTTCGGAGATACCCCAGCAATCGGATTTATCCTGCACGGAACACGGAAGTCTTATTTAGGCGGACTGCGGACAGTGAGCGGCCGCGGCAGCGGCAGCGGCAGCGTGCGGTTTCTTGGAGATTTCTGGTGGTGTGGACAACCACTCGAGTCTCTTGCGGCTGCCGACCGCCCACGGCCTCGCCCTCCGTGGCATGGCATTTCGCACTAGAAGCCACCGCATCAGCGGCGCCAAGTCCCGCGGGCGGTGGCGAGGCGGAGGAGAAGAGCTCGAGCGGCGCGACCCTGTGCCGCGCGGCGCTCCTCCGGATGTAGTCCGGCGTGTCCTGCAGCGCGCCCTCGCACGGGACGCCACCGCCAGCGCTGGCTGGTCCGAGCGCCGACGAACCCGTCGGCGAACCCTCTGGCGGTCACCGCAAGAAAACAGCGATGAGAAATCGAGAGCCGCCGGTCGAGATCTGCGGAGAGAGAGAGAGACGGAGAGGAATGGGCGCGTACCCTCGGCGACTTCGAAGCCGGAGCAGCGGCACTGGTCAGCGGCGTGGGGGATGATGAAGTCGCGGGCCACGGGGATCGTCACCGTCTTCGCCCTCGGCGGCGGCGAGACGAGTGCCTCCGCGGCGCGGCGCCGGTCGCCGCTCCCCTCGTCCTCCATCTCGCCCACTTACCCAGGTCAACTCGGCGAGGAAGTACGGACGGACGGACGACGCGTGCGCTGTGACGGCCGGTGACTGACTGTACTGATCACGTCGCTCGCGTGACGGCGGCGCGCCAGCGCGGTTCGATTTTTTTTTAGGAAAAGGGGCAACGCTGCAAGGGGGGGGGGGGGGGGGGGGGGGGGGGGGGGGGGGTCCCGATCCGGATCCCCCTTTGAATCGGGCGGGTTGAGCGCGAAACGAAATAAAGCGACCAGGGCGGAGCAGGAGGAGGAGACGAGGCGACCGTTGCTCGGGGCCGGGAGAGGGGGAAGTATTTTCGAAACGCGTGGTGGGCTGGTGGCTGGGCCCAACGTTAGCTCCTCGGCGGGCCCCGCACCTGCTCCTGGACCAGGCTTGCGGTTAGTTGGTAGGTACTCTCCGCTAGCCCTACCGTATCTGCAGACTCGCATAAACTGCTGCGTGTCCAACTGTCCATCAGCACCAGCATGAGTTATTTTTAATTAATATAACTTTAAAACAAAAAAGTTATAAAGTACAAATTTGCATAATATTTCATAATCAACAATTTTTATTTGGTTATTTCTTCGTCTCATATTTTTTTACTACTTCCTCCGTTCCAAAATAATACTATTCATTTTAGCTCTTGATTTTTATATCTATATTAGGTAAGTGCTCGTGCGTTGCAACGAGAACATATAATAGTATGATAATTTATGTATAAATGTGTATTATACTATTACAAAAAAAAGTTTCGTAATCTATTTATGAACCTAGTCACACATAAATTTTGTTATTTTAATCTAGCTATTTCACCCCCTACATTGCAACAAGCCAACAATCAGTACCATACATACTTCTATATATGATAGTACAATGCCCATGCGTTGCGACGACAGAAGTTTGAACAGTTAAATCATTTGCTGCAGTAACACGTTGCAAATCTTATTCTCTAATAGCAGTTTAGACATATTCCCAACCATTTTATCCGAGAAATATAAATAATAAAAAAGTGTTAATCCGATACAAAGACAACATATCGATCTTAAGTCATAGAAAGTGGTTTTGACTTCAATAGCGCAACGGTAGAACAATATGGATTCCATATTTCAAGTAAACATCGAAAAGTATGAACAAAACTGTTGTTAAGAAATCAGAATAACTATATTGCATTAAAAATCACACGACAGATATGGCTTTGTACATAACGGCGTCTGCAGAACCACCACCTTGAGAAAACGAGCTACCAACGCCTCCAGATTGGCTAGAGACTGTGTATCCAAATCAGACTACAAATTTGACAAAAAAATGTGCAAGGTGATACTCATGTGGTAGAAACAATATACATATTGTAAACAAGCAAGATTTGTTTGGGGAAGGACAAGGTTCCTGATGGGCAAACGACATCCTCACTATCAGGGAATTGCTAGTTTCCAGAAAAATGCTTCCTCTGAACATCCCTGGACACTAACAAGTACAAATATATCTTCCTCGATCTTTTTCGGCATCAATAACATTCCACAGAATTATACTAAAAAATTTATCCAGCTATCCCATTTTAGAAAAAACTACTTCTCTGCCAACAATCATATAAATTAAGACTACAATTATACAAGGTCTAAAGGTCTTAATTAACATCAAGTTTCAAGAGATCACAAGGGCAAACATAAAGGTACATGAGTATTTGGCTTTATCTCAGTGAAATTAATGGTTAATACATTTTCAAAAGAACAAACATAAATGGTAGTTAAAGTAATATCGAATGGGCTCACTACATTTTCATGAAGTAGAACAAAACTAATGGTTTTGGAGTAAAAAGTACCTCATTAGATACATCGAAAAAACTAACTGTGGTGAAAGCATGCCAAACACAGGCATCCCTCTTGGTAAGCACATGCACATGGTGTGGTATGCATATGTACAGCTTCATCTAATGCAATTCCCCGTTGTTGCATCCTATTCATGTCTAAGTCTAAGGCATAGTAGCAACAAGAGAAAAATAAATTATTGAACAAACATCCCTGACCTATAATGCAAAAGTGGCGGTTTAATTTCCAATGACCTGTGATGCTAAGCATGACCCCTCTATGAGATGTTCAAATCCCAGACTTGCCTCGTCTGAAATACAGGAAGGTGTAAACTGGATTATAGGCTTTTAGAACAGAACCATTGTATTCATGTATGTTCACTAACCCAACGCTCCCAATTAGAATAAACCATAGTAGCACCAAAGGTGCATAGAGCCATCCAATTTTATCTGTCCCGTAGTGTTGCATGTAGAATACGCCAATTAATATGAACATTGCGACAATTACAATCACATCTGCAAGAAATGGAAGATATTACACCAATCAATATAGGTAAAGTAAGTTATACTCCTCATCAGATCATGCAAATAGTACACCAGATTCAAAAATAAAAACAATATAACTATACAGAGAAGAAAAAATACATATGTACTCATGTTCTGATTCAGAACCCTTATTCCACTTGCTACAGAAAGAATTGCATATAACATATAAAAATACAGCTTAGATTGCAGTTGCATTAGGTTTACTCATAAACTATGGTTATGAATACATGAGATTGCAGGAGCCAGGATCCTATCTCCAATGGTGGTACATGTACAAATCAAAACGAGAATATGAAGATAGCTATTTTTATATGCACGCCCCTCTAGCCATTTCTTCACTTTTGCTACAACTAAATTCTCCTTATAAGTTTGTCGACTATAAGTTGTTCATTCTTCATTTGTCTTAGTACTGACCTTTGCATGTTGGTAGAGAATACAGAGCAAATGTGCCACCTGTGAATAACCAGAAAAAGGAAACATTGACAGAAAACTCGTGGAAGCAAACTATACTAATAGAAGGAGATGTATTTCTTGCATTAGCAAAAATTAAAATCTAAACTAAACTAGTAGTTTCGCCTTCTACAGATTTCATGATTAGTGAAGTGATGTACATCAATCACTCTACATCTCATATTTAAATCATGTTGAAATAAAGCACAATCAATGAAATCGTGTTTCAATAATAATCTGAAACACCAAATGTGTGTTCTATGACATTGCGAATACATGAACGCAAATAGTTAAAATGCTCTTGCTCATCGTTTGGTGGAGGACCCCTTCTCCACATTTAGGAACATGATACTCCCATCATTAGATGCACTCCCATCTTCGGAGCCACTGTCATCATTAGATAATAATTCGAGTTCACAAAACATTACACAAATTAATAAAAAGGGTTCATGTAACAGTACACAAATTAATAAATAGATATCACAAATTAATAAATAGAGTTCACATCATCATGTGCTACTTTCTACCTGTCCATATAATCCACCCAAAGAAATCCTAGACTCCCAATAACAGAAACTGAGCCAAACTAAAATAGGAAGAAAACTGAAATTGCTACTTGTTGCTTAAACTGAAATTGCCACTGGTTGTTTGTTGCCAAACTGATTTAGGAACTGCATATAACCATAAAAATGACACAGTAAAGAACCTTAAAGCAGACATGGCATAAGACTATAAGTAGATATGCGTAAAGACAAGTGAATGAACTTCGCATCATATTCATGTCTAAGTCTAAGGCTGCAAACATCACATGAGAAAAACAAGTAGTGCACAGGAAACACATGTGAAACATGATCTCGGCCATGAGAATGGAAAAGGAAAACCATGAATTTTGAGGTCAGGTAGATATATTTTTAGAGAATACTCTAAGCAGCCTACTGCATATCATATAAATCAATGCAATTGTGATATACTGATATATCTACAGTTTGATAAAGATAAAAATGTAAATTGTAATACATTTAATCCAAAGAGTAACTGATGTTTTACAAAATAAAAAATATGACAAGTGCTAGAATAGCTCTTGTGGTAAGAAGACTGGAATGATAGCTCTAGAACTGTTACAGCTAGCTCCCTAGGTACCTCAAATTCGTAGACATGCTCTTAAAAAATAAAAGGAACAATTGGATCTATACCATTAAAAGATCCAAACTTTAGATATATATACCATGGACCCCACATGTCATTGACTCATGTGGACCCACATGTAAGTGAGATAGTAATGGTATGGATCCAAAGTGGTGATCTTTTAATGGTATGGATCCAAATTTCCCAAAATAAAAATAAAAGTGAAAGATAAATAAACAAAATTCCATGATCCAAGAGTTATTGCCTTGTTGATTCGTTGAATTGCAGCTAGTTTAGGAAAATCATTCATCTTGGTCTTTTATGAAAGTATTACCACAATGAATCAAGAGACCGAAGACATCTTACCCAAAATTATATGCAACATTGTGAATCATATTAATTCCACTTCTATCATCAATGTGTGGCTGAAAGCACTCGTCCAAAACTGTGGAAGCAAGGGTTGTCCTGGAGTTGAACTATGCCAACTCTTCTTTATTTTTAGGGGGCATGGCCTGACCATTAGGAAAACTGTGAACCAGACTCCACAAAAATTCAACCTCCATATGATTTTTTATCCCAAGAAGCTTATTTAGTCATTTATAAATCTATGTTATTTCAACGAATAGAACAACCTTATTGTCCATATTTATAGAAAGAACATACATATACAACGACAAAAAAAGATTATACATATACAAGAATAAAACAACAGATATAATACATTTCTAAAGATAGATGACAATGATTAACTGAGACGTGTAAGAAAATGTCATGGGCTAATCAAATGCTAAGGTAAATTGTATTAACATGATAAATATGTTTCACATGTTGCTTCAGCTGCAAATCTGTTGGAGATGTATCGATAATGCCTTTTAATAGAATCCCTGAAGGATATGATTCACGTCAGTCATGCTGATCAGAAGCATAATCATCCAGGATGAACATTATAATATATGGTATAGTCTGTTACCCAAGAACTATAAAATACTGATAGCTTAATTTAGGTATAGAAAAGGTCGAGTGCAAATTTCAACAAAATTCATGCCCAAGAAATATATGCACATCCCAAATTGAAACCTCACCTTGCAACATAATAGAACTAGATGCACAATGAAGATCTCTTGTTCTGATCGAGCTACAAAAGTATAGTTTATAAAAAACATTTTACAGGCTACTCATCAATGGTGAGTTGCATACCAAAGAGAGTAGAAAGTTTGTCCAACTATAATCAAGAACCTCTAGATATATGACAATATTTAGGGTTAACATGAAGCATTGCATGTTATAGGAGCAGCGAAAAAATTGATGAGACCTTAGGCAAATGCATTTTCTAGGTGAGAAACTGTGAGGCAAAAAGGGTGATGTCGCAACGCACTAAAAAGGGTGTGCCTCTTCATCGATAAGGACCAAATCGGAGTGCAACTATTTTGTTTTGTACCGAGGGTTGTAGAAGTCCCAGAACCTTGAAACGCGGGCACACAACCATTTACTACAATCTCCCACCATAAGACTGTTGATCAATGTGTCACCCATCTATAGGTAGAGGAGGCAGGTGGAACAAATGGGAGGGCATCCGCTTGTGAAAATGCCAGCCCCGAACCTCATAGCAAGTCCCAACACGACAGTGAAACCTATGCCCAGGACAATGCTCAGTTGTAAGGTGAAGAGGACCATTAGCGTAACGCAAGGACTCACGTCGAATACCTGGTGTGCGCGCCCAAGTTGCCTTCATCGGAACGTGACAAGGCGAGGAGAGGAAAGGTTGTGTGCGCAGCAGCCGTTGCAACATTTACCCTGCCCCGTGATGACACTCTTAGTTCCACATGTTAGAGTGGATGTCGCAGACGTCCATGTTGTGTTCGGGCTCGAGGTCATGCGACCGCGGTGACCTGCTACTCTGTGTCGTCCTGTCGCCCACCTGCTAAGTCCGGGCTCATGGTCGTGCGTCTGTGGCAGCGGCAAGGGAGGGGATTCCGGGCATCACAGACGCGGGGCGGGGCAAGGCGGGGGGGAGCAGGGGCAGCGGTTGTGGACCCCAAGCATCGCAGATGTGGGGCTAGACGGCGGTTGTTGCGTGGGAGGAGGGGCATCACGGACACGGTGCCGAGGCTGGAGGGAATGGAGGCCGGGCGAAGCGACGAGGGGAGCGGTGATAGGTGGAGAAAGACGTGCCACCTTGGACTCCAAAGCCAGTGAGGGTTTCGTGGCACTACAGGAAACGCATAAATATTCGTGGGCTGGAATATTTTCGTGGGTCGGCCGACGAAAATACAGCAGTTATTTTCGTCGGCTTCCGTGGCCGACGAAAATAGAGGTTATTTTCGTGGGCCGCTAATATGTACGTCGGCCGACCGACGACAATTCGACACTTATTTTCGTCGGCCCCTGCGACCGACGAAAATAGCAGTTATTTTCGTGGGCCGCTATATTTACGTCGGCCGACCCACGAAAATAACTTCTATTTTCGTCGGCCTAAATCAGGCCGACGAAAATACAACGACCCTAATCCCGCGGACACGCTCGATTCGATTCCGTTTTGCCCAAAGTCACCGCCGCTCGCCGCAGCCCGCTCCTCACCCCGCCCGTCGCCGCGGCAGCCCGCCGTCCGCCGCCCTCGCCGCGCCCGCTCCTCGGCCACGCCCGCCCGTTCGCCGCCCCTCGCCGCGGCAGCCCGCCGTCCGCTCCTCACCGGCTCGCGCGCCACGGAGCACGCCCGCCCGTTCACCGCCCCTCGCCGCGGGCAGCCCGCCGTCAGCCGCCCTCGCCGCGCCCGCTCCTCACTGGCTCGCCGCGGGCAGCCCGCCGTCCGCCGCCCCTCGCCGCGCCCGCTCCTCACCGGCTCACCGCGGGCACGCCCGCCGTTCGCCGCCCCTCGCCACGAACACGCCGCCGTCCACCGCCCCTCGCCGCGAACACGCCGCCGTCCACCGCCCCTCGCCGTGCCCGCTCTTCACCGCCGCGTGCCGCACGCCCGTGCCCGCTCCTCACCGCCACACGCCCGCCGTCCACCGCCCCTCGCCGCGGGCACGCCGTCCGCCGCCCCTTGCCGCACCCGCTCCTCACCGCTCCGTCGAATTCGAACCCGCCCAGGCTCCGGACACGCGCCGTCGACGTCCTCCCACGTCCGCTCCGGTATGGTCGCCTTGTGATTAAGATTTGAGTTAACTTGTCGAGTTATTTTTTAATGTTTAGAGTTCAGTTTTAATCGTTAACCGTAGCGAACCGTATGTGTCACCCGTTCGGGAACGGCGAACGTCACATTGGCTTGTGAGGTTCGCCGTTCCGGAATTGTCCACGTATTTTGGACAGCCTGAGAGTGTAAGCCGATGCTTGTGATTTGTGACATGTGCCTTACGATTGACGCGGAATTTCGGTTGTGTAACCCAGTTGTTCTCCAACACACCATGTTCAGGCGTGTGCTTGGAGAGCAGCGGGGTTATGCTGCCGAAATTTCGCGACAATCGTAGGCTACACGTCATAAATCACAAGCATCAGCCTACACTCTTGGGTGGGTTTAGGGCCTTTACCTAATAGGGAGTTCACCTAATTAAGCCACGGACGATCGTTGATGTTCTTTGACTTTTGTTTAGCCTTTGAAATGGACGGTGATCGGAGGGTGATGTATGACGGGTGGAGAAAGGATGGGGCACATTCGAATGAATGGATGAGTGTAACAAAGGCTTTTCTTGAGCACGCTTTCAAAGATGCAACTGGTCGTCTAGTGAAGTGTCCTTGTAATCGCTGCGAGAACAAGTGGCCTCAGAAGAAGGAAGAAATGGAGAAACACCTTTGCAAAAGTGGGTTTATGCCGAACTACCTTGTATGGTACCGGCATGGAGAGTCTATTAGACACGTTGACGCGGAGGTGGAGCTTGATGACGATCATGATAGGATGGACGACATGTTGCATGATCTTGGTAGGGATGTTGAAATGAACGCTGAGGAGCCGGGACAGCTTCCACGTGATGCTCAAGAATTCTTCCGGCTACTCGCCGCGGGAGAAGAGAGACTGCACGAGCACACTCAGATGTCAGTTCTTGGGACTCTCACAAGACTAATGGCGATAAAGTCGAGGCACAACATTTCAAACAGTGCTTACAACGACATCGTCCAACTGATGGGCGAGGTTCTCCTGGAGAATCATAAGTTGCCAAAAAATATGTACTTCGCAAAGAAGATGTTGGCTGGTCTTGGGATGACATATGAGAAGATCGACGTGTGTCCCAACAGTTGCATGCTATTCTTTGAGGAGGATGACAAGCTGGACCGTTGTAAGCATTGCGAAGCTTCTAGATATGTCGAGGTGACAAATGATGAGGGTGAATTGGTAGTTACGAAGGTCGCAGCTAAGCAACTTCGTCGGTTGCCCATCATTCCTCGGCTTTCAAGGTTGTTCCTCAACAAGGAAATAGCTCTGCATATGACGTGGCCAAAGAATGGTGTACGTCTCGTCACTGATCCAGACATAATGGTCCATCCGTCGGACGGTGATGCGTGGAAGGCATTTGACGAGTTTGATCCCGAATTTGCAAACGACCCTAGGAGTGTACGACTTGGTCTATCGACGGACGGATTCACACCTTTCAATACCAGTGCAAGCCCTTACTCGTGTTGGCCTGTCTTCATTGTGCCATATAATCTTCCTCCTGAGTTGGTCAATAAAGAAGAGTTCATGTTCCTTGCACTAGTCATCCCAGGCCCTGAGCATCCAGGGCCAAAGCTGAATATGTTTGTTCGCCCTTTAATTGAAGAGCTGAAACAATTGTGGAGAGGTGTGAAGGCTTATGACAGCCATACTGAAAAGGAGTTTACCATGCGCGCTGCTTATTTGTGGTCAGTGCATGATCTGCTGGCGTATGGAGATTGGTCTGGATGGTGTGTCCATGGTCGGTTGTGCTGTCCCATATGTATGAATGATACAGATGCATTCAGATTGAAGCATGGTGGGAAAGTGTCATTCTTTGATGCTCATCGACGTTGGACTCCATTCAAGCATGATTTTAGGAATTCGCTTACTGCATTCAGAGGTGGAGCCAAAATCAGAAATGGGCCACCAAAGAGGCAAACTGCACCGCAGATAATGGCATGGCATGCTTGTCTGAAGCAAGGAGAAAATGATAGGTTCCAAGGCTACGGGGAGGACCATAACTGGACCCATATTTCATCAATATGGGAGCTTCCGTATGCAAAAGCCTTGATCATGCCGCACAACATAGACTTGATGCACCAAGAGCGTAACGTTGCTGAAAGCATCATAAGCACATGTTTCGATGTGACTGATAAAACGAAAGATAATATGAAGGCAAGAAAAGACATGGCTGAAATTTGTAAGAGGCCGATGCTCGAGTTGAAAGTAAGCGATAAAGGGCATGAAAGTAGGCCACGAGCTGATTACTGCCTCAAGCCGGATGAAAGGAAAGAAATATTTAAGTGGTTGAAGAATCTGAAATTTCCAGATCGGTATGCGGTAAATCTGAAACGGGCAGTCAATCTGAAGACCGGTAAATTGATCGGTTTGAAAAGCCATGACTACCATATTATTATGGAGAGGCTGATGCCCGTGATGTTTCGAGGCTATTTTAAGGATGAGCTTTGGAGCATATTTGCAGAGTTGAGTTACTTCTATAGGGAAGTATGCGCAAAGACGATATCGAAGAGGTTGATGCAGAAATTTGAGAAAGAAATTCCAATTCTTATTTGTAAATTTGAAAAGGTTTTCCCGCCAGGATTCTTCAATGTGATGCAACATCTAATTGTGCATTTGCCTTGGGAAGCTTTGGTAGGCGGACCAGTGCAATTCAGGTGGATGTATCCTATAGAAAGGGCGTATGAATAAACAACGAGCCGAAGAAGCATCATCGGATGCGGATGACTTTTGATTAGTATGTTTCTTTTAGTTAATCAATTAAGCTATGTATTCCAATTTCCACATTATTAATTTTCATATTATTTGTTTCATATACTGTGGTTTGACATTAATTTATCTACAGTTGAACATGTTCAAGCATAGGAGATCGAGGAGGAGTGGGGGCAGCGCGGCCAGCGAGGACAGCTCGGGCAGTGGGCTTTTTCAGGGCACCTCACAGAGCCGACAGAGGCAGCAGCAACTTCTCGACTGTCTAGACGAAGTGCAGGGTGAGGAGGGTGAGCAGGAGACTCCTCAGCAGGATGCTCATGTGCAGGGTGAGGAGGGTGAGCAGGATGAGGAGGGTGAGCAGGATGAGGAGGTTGACCCAATGGGGGCAGGCAGCGCGGGCGACGCGTCAGATGGTTCTACGTCCTTCAGGTATTATTATGCATATTAGTTTAATTGATATTAGTTTCTAATCATTTCATCATATTGAATTTACTTGTATACTTAGGTATAAGAAGAGCAATGCGCTTGGTCCGAGACCTGCCGAGAGGAGGCTCATCCGGCCGCATGGAGAATGGTGGGGCTTATTTCTGTTGTGTTAATTTTTTAATGTGAACGTGATTGCACTGGTTTACTTGTTTTATTAATGTTTGTAGGTCATGGGAAGACTTGACTTGGGACGGTACAGGCAGACGTCCCAAGGTGAACGCGGTGTTGGGTAGCCTCTGTCGCTTCTACTACCCTGGCATGGTGGAGCTGAATGGCGAGAGGTTCGCGGCTATGCAGTGGGCTGACTGGGGTCTAAAGGACTATGTCGAGCCAGGGGAGTCAGGGGAAAGCAGTAGCGGAGGGGGAAGTTCGGAAAAAAAACGAAGGACTTTTCAGGTGGCTGTGTGGGACGAGTTCTGGGTGAGTTTACTTTCGTATATAAGCAATTCACTGAATTATTCCTTCTCCTAATCTTACTTTAACTTAACTTCTCCATTGATATGTAGGGGAGGTTCCAATTGCCGGATGACATCGAGGACGATCAGGCTCAGTGGGCACGTGTGAAGAGGCACTTTCGGAAGTGCGCTGATAAGGTCATCAAGGATGCCATGTACAATGCTCGCATCGCGGCCGTCAACTACTACTACAAGAAGATAAAGGGGCAGAAAATGAGCAAAGCATTAGGGGCCAATGAGATCTACCTCACAGAGGAGCAGTACCTAGAGAGCGTTGTGGATTGGCTGGCGAAGGACATGGAAGCCTGGAGGTGGTTGACAAAGAGATGGGCGTCGCCTGAGTGGATTGCAGAGTCCAACAAGCACCGTGTCAACCGTGGCACTGAAGGACCAGGGCATAGGTACGGCACCGATGGACACCTTGGTACCGCACGCCGCATGGTAAGTATATAAATCAAACTTGTATGTTACATCTATGAAAATTATATGGTTTAACTCTTCTTTTTCATGCAGGAAGCTGAAAGTGGAGTTGCTCCAAGTTTTATGGAGGTTTACGTCCGTGGTCACCGTGGCCCTGATCCGGCGAACCCTGATGAGCTATGCAGCGAGGCGGCAAGGGAGAAAATGGTAAACAAGTTGTATTTACGAATTAAATTGCATGTTTTGTGTCTAACTCCAACTCTAACTTTCTTTGCAGAATGCATATGGGGAGGAAATGACTCAACGCCATGGGCCTGATTTCGACTGGATGCATTCAGACTTAGATGCCTCGGCGTTGTACCACAGTGGTGGGGGTAGAAAGCATGGCAGGTGAGGTGGTTGTCTTTGATTCGACAATTTCATTAACAAGAATGTGTCCACTTAATGGCTCAACTATGTGTATCATGCAGGTTTGCCTTTGGCACCGGCGTTGTGGAGTACAACAGGACATTAGGTCAAGGGAAAGCATCGTCTTCGGCAGGGAGTTCTCGCTCCTCCAAGTCTGCTCGAGAGGCTCAGCTGGAGGAGGAGACTCGGGCAGCACAGGAGCAGGCTCGAGCAGCACAGGAGCAGGCTCGAGCAGCACAGGAGCAGGTTGGACAGCTGACGCAGTATATGGCTTCTTATTTTCAGGTAATCCGTCTATCTCATCACGTGTCGTCATTGAATTCAAAGTATAATGTTGCGATTCTAACGTTTCATCCATTTGCAGGAAATGACTACTCGACTCGGCCCTGATATGAACTTGCCAGCTTTTCGCCCTCCCCAGGTAACACTATCTGAACACTTCAATTCCATAGCAACTCTTTTTTTTATTATAAAAAATGGCTCGCAGGCACAAGGATGGGGACAGTGGCCAGGACAAGCTCCAGCGTCGCAGCCACAGTGGACTGGTGTTGGGTGGACGTGGGCACCTCCAGGCACTTGGACACCTCCACCACCCCAAGGATCGCAGCCAGTCCCGGGATGGGTGCCACCGGTCTTCCAGCCACCAGCGGGCTCTCAGCCATTTCAAGCGTGGATGGCACCGCCACCTCAGGGGTGGCCAGCACAACAGTACCCGTGGATGCATGCACAGCCTCCTCCTCACCATGGATCACAGGTGACGTTCCATGTTTAGTTTTATGCAAATATTGACCAAACACAGCCTTATTTGAATGATTGATGAATTGCAGGGTTCAGCGTCACATGCTCAGGGATCGGAGGGTGCTGTCAACGTCCAAGACTTCCTCGTCCATGGTTCTGGAGGGAGTGGCCACCTTCCTGGTGGCGGAGGAGGGAGTGGCCAAAACTCACATAGCCCGCCGGAGTGAGTAGTGACTTTGTTTATGGACTATGTATGGATACGTATAGACTTTGTTTATGGTTCTGGAGGGAATGACTTTGTTTATGTATGGACTATATATGGACTATATGTATGGAATATGTTTGAAACAATTATGTAATTGCTTGTGAATGTTGTTTGTGAAAACTGTATTGTTTGTGAAATCTGTATATGTGATTGTGTATATGTTTATTTTGCTGTGAATTAATAAAAGGTGCAGAAAAATCTGTTTTTGGGGGGGTATCATGAATTTTCGTCGGCCTGGGTGGTGGCCGACGAAAATACGTGCCCAGATATTTTCGTCGGCCACCACCCAGGGCCGACGACAATTATGTTCCTATTTTCGTCGGCCTCAGTGGCCGACGAAAATAGTCAGCCGACCAACTATTTTCATCGGCCTTGGGGAAGCCGACGAAAATAAGTCGTTTTCGTCGGTACCGACGAAAATAATTCCCTATTTTCGTCGAACTTATTTTCGGCGGCTATTTTGCCGACGAAAATAGGCTATTTTCGTCGGTTTAGGCTTATTTTCGTGGGTTTTTGGCCCACGAAAATTTAGTCGTTTCCTGTAGTGTGGTGAAGGCACGGTGAAGTCCTAGGGTGCTCCATGAGGCGCGTGCGACGGCAGGAGCCACCGCGACACAGGGGGCGTCTGGGAGGGAGAGGAGCCGGCGTGGCCGACAATAGCCCATCGCCACGTGGCCACAAAGGCAATAAGGGAGGGGTGGGGCACGCGTGGGGAAGAAGAGGGCGGTGTTGGGGGCGGGGGTAGCGGTGGCGTGGGGAGGAAGATGGTCGGGGACACCGAGCACGGGGACTTTGCATCGCGGGGCGGGCATTACGCTAGGATTTACCATTGGGGCGGTCATCGCGGGGAGGATGGCGCATGCGAGGGCGCGGGGAGTGGTCGGGCGAGGGTACATGTAGGTGAGGGTGGAGGGCATAGGCGGGGGCATGGTGAAGCAATGTGGACGTCCACATTGAGTCCTTATATAGTAGTAGAGATTCAACTAGAGAATAATGAATATAGACACATATATGGAACATATACACCAAGCATTGTATGAATCCATTAAATAAGAAGAATGAATTATGTTTTGATACAGAGAGAGTATTATACGCTCACCACAAAGCATATGAAATCATTACATTACCTATAGACAAACATGTAAATCAAATATTTTGGTCCCAAAATAACTTGAAATGAAAAGGTTACAAAGTACAAGTTAATAGATGTTGTCGAGTAATACAATTCTATAATATAAAGTTTGCCTTTATCAAACATAAAAAAGATAATTACAAAACTTCTCGTGCAATCTATCATTATCGAGTCGTCTAGAATTGATCACTGTCGGCTCAAGGCATAAACCGACAGAGATAGATGACCATGTATCACTATTGGCTCGTGGATAGAACCGACGATGATGATGCTAAGTCACTACCATTTCATGGATAAAATTGACAGTGATAGAGACCGCCACTCATGACTTAATAATCACTTTCACTTCTAGACATACTATCACCACCGGTTAATAAGCAATGTGCACGATGACAGTGAGGTCAATTATGTAGCATTGTAGCTACTTCTGTTAACGTCATAATCCCTTTTAGTTCTTGCAGTATGGATTAATTCAGATACAACCATATCCAAATCAAATGCTATATTGCTATTGCTACCCCATTGGTCACAAAAGAATATAAATGATGCCATTCGGAGACGAACCGTCGATTGCCATGGTTCGCTCCAACAACAGCACATAAAATATCCCTTCTGGTCGCATTTCATGGCGAAAGGGCATACTGCCATTTTTACACCTATCAAGGTTGTTTTAGGTTGCGCATACGCAATAGCGATGCGAGAGAAAACTGCAAAACCATTGTTGGATCGATGAAGACCATACATATAAATAGCTAGTGCTTTTCGAGTTCCGAACTCGGCAAGGAGTTCCACAGATGGCAGTGCCAAAGCTACCATGCCCAGATGGCGCTGACGCGGTCGGCGACGAACGAGGCGAGGCGTCGAGCGGAGCGAGCGAGGAACGCAGCGGGGTCGTCGACGCAGCCCTGCCATGAGCAGGCGCGCATGAGCACGCGGCCACGGCCGCCCCGACCGCGCCGCCCGCCGGCACGGAGCTGTGCCCGGCGCCAGAGGCGGGTGAGGCAGCAGCCCTGGTCGCGGCCGGCCGCCACGACCACAGCCGACTGTAGGTACGCGGACGCCGCGTGCTTTAGCAGCTGGTTGCGGATGCCGATGTTGGACGCATCGAATTCGTGGATGTCATGGCACGAGTACTCGCCCCAGCTGCTGCCCCAACGCCACGGCTGTTGTTGCTGGTGCTGCTCGCCCCCGCCGCCCACGCAGTCGCCGCCGGCGCCTCCGCCGCCGCACTCCTCCTCCTCCAATACATCGCGGAGGCTTGTGTACTCGATGTTGCTGCCCCCGCCGCCGCTACTGCTACGCCCGATGCTGATGCTCCGTCTCCACGGCTTCGTCCGCCGACAACTCACCGTCCGTGGCGAGACCTCCAGCGGCGACGCGTCGACTAGGTCCATCGTCTCTCCTTTCCTTCGAGAATGCAATTTTTTTCTCATGTGTTCTTTCTTTGGGGTCAGGTGTAGCTTGAGGCGAGGAGAAAAACAAGGCGTGCATGCGTCGGCGTGTTGGCAGTGCAGTGTCTCACTGGCTCTGCTTCATTGTAGGATGATGCTTGTCCTAACTCCGACCAAGCCAGATATAGCACTTTCGTCATGCAACTCTGCATGCATAACGCCTTCCGACGATCAGGATCAACAACAGGACCAACACACCACAGTGTTGGTCTCCGATCACATAGACTTATAAAAGATAGACAATCTTCGTTGATCAAACTTAATCAACAGTTACCCAAAGTCCCAAACCAAAACTATGAAAAATGTCTGAGGTCAGTATATATTTCATTTTTCTTCTAAAACAACCACACTGAGATATACAAGGCAAGATAAAGTTATATTCTAGCCGGAAGCTATTTTATTAGCTTCGGACGATATAGTTTTTTTGGACTCCTGAATGTTAGTGTTGAGCACCAAAATGAGGTGCGGACGGTCCGGCCCTGAGGCCGGACGGTCCGCAGTCCGGACGGTCCGCGCCTGTGGGCCGGACGGTCCGCGCACGCGCAGAATAGATTAGGGTTCCGAGTTTTGTGCTATGTTTGTTAGCTATATCCGCGGAATTAGCTCGGAGTCCGGTCGTGTAAAGGGTCCAGCCCCCCTCCTCTATAAAAAGAGAGGCATACGGCCGATTTGTAATCAACAATCGAATCAATACAACTTCTATTCGCATTTATTTCCAGTACAATTAGGAGTAGTTCTAGTCTAGTTCTAGTTTAGCCTCTCGATCCCCAAATTCTTCGCCTCTCTTCGACTCTACGCCGATTAGAGGAGTCTAGGTCGGCCGGCCCGAGCCTAGACACCACCTAGGATCTCTTCTCCCCGACGGGGTCCCTCCCGGGAGCGAGATCCAGGCGCCGCCGGCGACTTCCGCCGCCTCTGCGTACGCGCGGACCGTCCGGCCCCAGGGCGCGGACCGTCCGGCCGTCAGGCAGAGAAGCCCTAGCCGCGCACCAGGCCACGGACCGTCCGGCCTCAGGCCGCGGACAGTCCGCCCCTGCGCAGAGAGTACCACCGCGCCTCGCACCAGGTCGCGGACCGTCCGGCCCTGCGCGCGGACCGTCCGCCCCTGTGCAGAGGGCACCGCCACGGTTCTTGTTGAGTGTTTGACGCTCCGAAAAGGCGTCAACATACTTTTTGGCGACTCCGCTGGGGACAACACATCTAGGCTCATCAAATCGGCCCTCAATGGCCGGTTCAAAGGAGAGCTCTGATATTTCTCCAAGCAACATCATAGAGCCGACTTGGGAAACCTTGCCGGCTGACGAGCAGCTCCAGTTTGAGGAGCACAAGGAGCGGATGATCCAGGAGGCGAAAGCAAAATTCTTGGCCAACTTCAAAGTGGACAGGAACAACAAGGTCGTCCGACATCGGGCGACGGATCCGGCTTCGCTCCAACCCACGCCAGATATCCCCAATGTAAGTAATACCAACGAGCTACAATCTCTTAGAAATTATGTAGAAGAGCAGCGTGAACAAATGCAGAACATCATAGGGGGTATGCAAAGCGATGTTAAGAGACTAGTACGTGCATTCGATAAATCTAACATCGCAAATTTTCCTTCACACGAGGTTGAGTTAGGAGGTAACACGCGTAACACATCGGCTACAGGTTGTCACGACCAGTCACAACCCCTTTATGGGATGCCGATGGACACATACCCTGAACAACCGCAAATCGGCAGCAAATCAGCCGATCTGCACATCCCCGGACCGTCCGCACGTGAGCGCGGACCGACCGGGCCAACAACAGTCGGGCCTATTTTTAATGAGTTACCTAGATATGCGCCCGAACCACCACACACGACACATAATCTAAACTACCCAGTCGGACCATCCGCGTACAACGACGGACAGTCCGCACATAATCACGGACGGTCCGGGCAATTGTCCGGACAGTCCGCGCATGAGTCTTTTGAGGAGGATTATTACATGAATCCTCGCCTGTCCCAGCAACACTTCCCATCGCACTATACAATGCATCAACCTATTAATTCGAGATCTAGAACCCAGGAAAACTTTCCGGCCCCACCTAGAAGACCGGAAAGGAACGATCAAACATACGAACCATATAGGGCAAGTGGCAGTGCACCACGCAGCTCAAACCAATGGGGGGGAACGACAACATACCAACATGCAACCAACCCCACCTATGTTTGACCAGAGAGCCGGTGGTCTTGCACCGGCTGCCATTGATATAGTGAGGGAAGAAATAGCCGGGGCGTTCCGAGATAAGCTCGAAGTAAGCATGGTCCCTGGGGGGCAATCATATCGGAAACCTTATGACAGCCGATTTGATCACCACTCATACCCACAGGGAACTAGAATACCCGAATTCGCAAAATTTTCGGGTGACCAAGGGAAAAACACGCGTGAACATATAGGCCAGTTCTTAGCACAATTGGGAGAATTGGCCGACACAGAGGCATTTCGCGTGCGCTTATTTTCATTATCTTTAACAGGAACCGCGTTTGCATGGTATGCCACTTTACCTCCTAATTCCATTTCATCATGGGGGGATCTAGAACAAAAATTTCATGATCATTTTTTCTCCGGTGACTATGAGTTGGATTTGGTAGATTTAGTGTCATTGCGACAGACAAAAGATGAATCGGTTAATGATTACATCCGGAGATTCCGAGATACAAGAAACCGATGCTTTCAAATTCATTTGGCAGAAAAACAGCTAGTATGATTAGCCTTTAATGGTCTACGATATTATTTAAAAGAAAGATTAGAAGGCATCCAATTCTTTACGCTAGCACAATTACACCAGAGAGCTTTGGCTTGTGAAAGCCGAAGCAAAGAAACTGCTAAAACAATTCGTCACAACGTACATGTAGTAGAATGCGACCAAAGTAGCTCAGAAGACGAATCGGCAGAGGTGTATGCTGCTGAAATGGTTTGGCCAAAGCAGGCCAAATCTTCGGCTTGTGCCTCCTTACAGCCGGTTCAAAAGAAACGGCAAGAGGAGGTTAAGTTTACATTTAATGTTGGTAAGTGTGATAGAATATTTGATGAATTACTCAAAAACGGCAACATTAAAATAAATCACACTGTTCCATCCGCCGACGAGCTAAAACGTCGTGCATATTGCAAGTGGCATAACTCATTTTCTCATGCCACTAATGATTGTAATGTATTCCGTCGACAGATTCAATCGGCCATTAACGAAGGACGATTGAAATTTCAGGAAATGCAGGTGGACACGGAGCCCTTTCCAATGAACATGATCGACTTTGAGGGCAAGAAAGTCCTGACTCGGCCAAACACAGCCGATGAAGGCAAAGGCAAAGAAATAGTCATCGGCGATGCAAGAGAGGCCGGTGGGAATCATAAGACTTCTTGCAGAAAAGTGGTGGCCGAGAAGACTCCTGATGGAGGGGAGACCTTGAAGGTGACCATCACAGCCTCTGGCACTGGGGGGCAAACATAGACAGGGAGACAGGTGCAAGAACCCATTCTGCGCATCACGGACGGTCCGCCATCCAGACGCGGACTGTCCGATGCTTCTCCGGACGGTCCGGCGAACTCCAGCGGACGGTCCGGCCGTGCTCAGGACCCACAGCAACCACGTACCTTCAAACCACGACGACCCGAGATAGGTACGTGGAAAACAAATACATTTAAAGCAGCTGGTCGGCTGATCAAGCCTGGCCCGACTTTCGATCAATTGTTGTCTAAATACGTGAAAAAGAAGGCCAACCCCAGTGACCGGCCACCAAAGCGATCCCGCTCACCCATTCATGAGCAACGTCAGGTCAGGCCGATTGGACCACTTCACCAATCGGAAGAAATGAAAGGTCCTATTGTACAATTGAGACCTAACATACCGACATGGACCCCTCCACCCCCTTATCCATCTATGCCATATCCATACACATACTTACCTCCACCATATGTCCCAAATCAAATGTGGGGCATGCCACCATATCCATTTGGGATGCCACAGTACCCCGCCTGGGGGGCACCCCAAACATCCGTTTTTGATAGGTTGGCGCCGCCAGTGCAAGACCGATTGAGCGCTGCTGAATCTGGTCACCAGGCACAGGCCCAGCAAGATTGCCGGACTACTCGGCCTCCTAGGCCGACCAATCCGGCAGGGGGGCATATGCATGTAGCAACTCAAAGAACAACAAAAAAGGACATCATCAAAATAGGCACTGCAGATGTTGTCATACAGGGAGACAATAAAGGGCCGATGATTTTCGGCGAATCGGCCAACACAACAGAAAAGGATACAGCTACCATCAAAACAGCTGATCCAAAATACTCCATGCCTCGATGGTGCCCAGCGGGATTGACACGATCCCAAAAGAGAAAATTACAGCGCCTAAGAGCAAAGGAGAGCCAGGAGAAGGAGGCGGAAAAGACATTTAATGACACACATCCACTATACCCGCCACCGCAAAAGAAATGGAGACCGAAGGCCGTTGAGAAAAAACAAACGGCCACAGAAATAGAAAGTCAATCTGCACCAGGCGCGGACCGTCCGGCCTCTGTGCGCGGACCGTCCGCCGTTCACCAGGAAGTTTCTGGACAACCTGCACCAAGCGCGGACCGTCCGGCCCCCACACGCGGACCGTCCGCCGTTCACCAGGAAGCCTCCAACGACACGACAACATCAATGGAAGAGGACGACCTGCTGGGAGAAGACCTGGTCGACTACGAGGCTTCTCTAGAACGCCCAGGTATGGATGTAAATATTATTACATTTTCTGCCGATTGTACTATCATCGGCGACGATGAACCTGTTGTTGCCCAGTTTGATTTTGGTCCTAAAGAAGCCGCCTTTACTAAACCAAAGGAATCGGTAAATCATTTAAAGCCGCTCTTCGTGCGCGGTCACATTGATGGGATACCGATTGCTAAGATGTTGGTAGACGGAGGGGCGGCTATAAATCTAATGCCTTATTCATTATACAGAAAATTAGGTAAACAAGATGACGAACTTGTCAAGACCAACATGACCCTCAGCGGTGTTGGAACTGATAGTTCGATCAAAGCCAGGGGAGTCACGTCCGTTGAATTAACCATCAGGACTAAGACCCTTGCTGCTGCATTCTTCGTCACTGATGTAGAAGGAAATTACAGTTTAATTCTAGGCAGAGATTGGATTCACGCCAATCAATGTATACCTTCTACATTACATCAAATACTAATACAATGGGTAGGCGATGACATAGAACAAGTACATGCTGATGTATCGGCCTGCATCGCTGTGGCCGATGCTCCTGTACTCTGGACTTATGAGACTGCTACATGTCTCACAGGAGTAGATTTTTCTGATTATCAATTCATAAGTATAGATAAGAAAGGTTTCATTCCTGTAATGCTAGAGCCGATGGAGAATCGGCTAAATCCTAAATAAAGTTTAAATGATGAATACACACAAAACTCATGAGTCTCTGGCCACGGACAGTTCGGTTTCCAAGGCCGGATGGTCTGGTCTTTCACAAAAGGGTTCGGACTTTAAGACCGAACATACATCACAGCAAAAGGACAGTATTACGGATGATCCGGTCCCTGAGACCGGAGAGTCCGACATCACACAAAGATCTTCTAATTCCTCTGTGGGAAACATAATAGAGGAATTCAGAGATCTTGATAAACTAGGACAGGGGTTTACATCGGCCGATCCTTTGGAGGAGATTGACATAGGAGATGGTAAAACTCCAAGGCCGACTTTTGTAAACAAGACCCTGGAGACCGATCCTAGAGATGAGATGATCGGTCTATTGAAGGAATATTCAGATTGCTTTGCTTGGAATTATACTGAAATGCCTGGATTAAGCCGAGAGATCGTAGAGCATCGGCTGCCTATTAAATCTGGTTTCAGACCTTTCAAGCAAAGAGCTAGAACATTTCGTCCAGATCTTCTCCCACGCATCAAGGACGAAATCCACCGGCTGCTAGAAGCTGATTTTATCAGACCTTGTGAGTCAGGTAAACTTAGAGTATGCATTGATTTTCGCAATTTAAATAGTGCAACTCCTAAAGACGAATATCCCATGCCCATAGCCGACACATTAATCAATAATGCATCAGGAAATAGAATTATTAGCTTCCTTGATGGTAATGCCGGATATAATCAGATTTTCATGGCCGAAGAAGATGCGTCTAAAACGGCCTTTATATGTCCAGGCTTCATTGGTTTATTTGAGTGGGTTGTCATGACATTTGGTCTGAAAAATGCTGGTGCTACTTATCAGAGGGCTATGAATTTGATCTTCCATGAATTGTTAGGAAACACTGTGGAAGTTTACATTGATGATATTGTAGTCAAATCGGCTGAGTTTAGTTCTCATATAGCTGATTTGCGCAGAGCCTTTGATAAAATGCGTCAGTATGGTTTGAAAATGAACCCACGTAAATGTGCTTTTGGAGTGTCGGCTGGTAAGTTTTTAGGATTTGTCATACATGAACATGGTATAGAAATAGACCCTGACCGAATCAAGTCTATTCGGAATGTGGGACCTCCGACCTGTAAGGTCGAGGTACAGAGGTTTCTCGGCAAGGTGAATTATTTACGAAGGTTTATTTCTAACCTAGCTGGGAAGATTGATGCGTTCACCCCTATTCTTCGGCTTAAGAATGATGCCGAATTCGCTTGGGGGGCAGAACAACAAGAAGCATTTGATCTCATCAAAAAATACTTATCTTCGGCTCCCGTATTAAAAGCACCACGAGCAGGAGTACCATTCCGATTATACATTGCAGCTGAGGATAAGGTCATTGGGGCTGTTCTGACACAAGAAACCAAGGGGAAGGAGCATGTGGTGACATATCTAAGCCGAAGGTTGGTGGATGCTGAAACAAGGTACACTTTTATTGAAAAGTTATGCTTATGCTTGTTTTTTGCATGCACCAAATGTAGATGTTATTTACTGTCTAGTCATTGCACTGTTTCTGGTCAAGCCGATGTGATCAAATACATGTTGCATAACCCAATTATGAGTGGTAGAATTGGTAAGTGGGCTTATGCACTCGTAGAATATGACTTGGCCTATGAGCCATTGAAATCTATGAAAGGCCAAGTCATAGCGGATTTCATTGTAGAACATCGGGTTAATGATATTCATGAACTAGACATGTCATACCTCACTATTACTCCTTGGACTTTATATTTTGATGGATCGGTTTGCAATGAAGGGCAAGGAATTGGCATTGTGCTTGTGTCACCAAGTAATGTCTCCTTTGACTTCTCTAGCCGATTGAAAACTTATTGCACTAATAATCAAGCTGAATATGAGGCCCTCCTATTCGGCTTAGAACTTTTAAATGGTATGGGAGTAAAACATGTGAAGGTATTTGGTGATTCTCAGCTGATTGTCCAACAAGTATTAGAAGAATATCAATGTTTTGATGGTACTCTAAATAGTTACCTTGAGAAATGTTGGAGCATAATTCATTCTTTTGACGAATTCAGTATTCGGCATATCTCTAGAGTTGAGAATCATAGAGCTAACGATTTGGCACAAGATGCATCAGGTTATCGGATAAAGAGAGGAAAGTTTCACAAAACTGAAAATCTGATAACCGGTGCAAAGCCAAATTCCCAGGTCGCGGACCGTCCGCGTGATGACGCCGGACCGTCCGGGGTTACCAGAAATGTTCTTTTGATCAATTCGGTCGACAATGAGGCCGATGCAAGTGATTGGAGGACACCTATACTTAATTATCTACGAAATCCCAATATAAGGACAGATAAGAACATTCGGCGAACAGCTTTCAAGTATGTTTTGATGAGTGATGAACTTTACCGCCGAACAGTCAATGATATCCTGCTTAAGTGCTTGGGCCCAGATGATGCTATATTAGCCATGGCCGAAGTACATGAAGGAATTTGTGGTACTCATCAATCAGCTCCAAAGATGAAGTGGTTGTTGAGAAGGGCTGGTTTTTATTGGCCTAGTATGATAGCTGATTGTTTCAAGTACTACAAGGGTTGCCAAGTGTGTCAAAAATTCGGCGACCTACAGCTAGTCCCTGCAGCCGAATTACATCCTATCATCAAGCCTTGGCCGTTCAGAGGATGGGGATTAGACTTTATTGGAGAAATTCATCCTTCATCATCAAAGGGGCATCGGTTTGTGTTAGTTGCCACTGACTATTTCACCAAATGGACTGAAGCCGTTGCTCTAAAGAACATGACACACAAGGAGGTAATTGAGTTTATAACTGAGCATATTATTCATAGATTCGGCATTCCCCAGACCTTAACTACAGATCAAGGTACTTCTTTTATGTCAAAGGAGGTACGTGAATTTGCTGAATTATACAGAATTAAGCTGCTTAATTCATCTCCATATTATGCTCAGGCCAATGGACATGCCGAGTCTAGTAATAGGACATTGATTAATTTGATTAAAAAGAAGATATCTGATAATCCTAAGCATTGGCATAAGATTTTATCTGAAGCTTTATGGGCTCATAGGATATCTAAACATAGGGCTACTCAAGTGTCTCCTTTTGAGCTTGTCTATGGGCAGGAAGCAGTGTTGCCTGTGGAGATAAGTTTGAATGCTGTCAGGTTCGCCAGACAAAATGATTTAAATGCTACTGATTATTATAATTCAATGATGGATAATATTGATGAGGTGACCGACAAGAGGATGATAGCTTTGGGAGCAATAGAAAAGGACAAGATCATGGTAGCCAGGGCCTACAACAAGAAGGTCAAAGCAAAATCATTTCAAGTAGGGGACCTGGTGTGGAAGACTATTCTGCCTCTAAGGAATAAAGACCGGAAGTTCGGGAAATGGTCGCCAAGCTGGGAGGGTCCTTATAAAGTAAAACAAGTGATGTCTGGCAACGCCTATTTGCTACAAACATTACAAGGCAAGGATTTGCCTAAGGCTTTGAATGGGCGTTTCCTCAAACAGTACCATCCTAGTATGTGGCAAGATGCCTAAGGGAACCGATGTAATCTCATCGAGTTATTTGCTTTTGGTCTGCTCAGCTCCACCAAAAGGCAGGGGGGCATATGTTGAGCACCAAAATGAGGTGCGGACGGTCCGGCCCTGAGGCCGGACGGTCCGCGGTCCGGACGGTCCGCGCCTGTGGGCCGAACGGTCCGCGCTCGCGCAGAATAGATTAGGGTTCCGAGTTTTGTGCTATGTTTGTTAGCTATATCCGCGGAATTAGCTCGGAGTCCGGTCGTGTAAAGGGTCCAACCCCCCTCCTCTATAAAAAGAGAGGCATACGGCCGATTTGTAATCAACAATCGAATCAATACAACTTCTATTCGCATTTATTTCCAGTACAATTAGGAGTAGTTCTAGTTTAGCCTCTCGATCCCCAAATTCTTCGCCTCTCTTCGACTCTATGCCGATTAGAGGAGTCTAGGTCGGCCGGCCCGAGCCTAGACACCACCTAGGATCTCTTCTCCCCGACGGGGTCCCTCCCGGGAGCGAGATCCAGGCGCCGCCGGCGACTTCCGCCGCCTCTGCGTACGCGCGGACCGTCCGGCCCCAGGGCGCGGACCGTCCGGCCGTCAGGCAGAGAAGTCCTAGCCGCGCACCAGGCCGCGGACCGTCCGGCCTCAGGCCGCGGACAGTCCGCCCCTGCGCAGAGAGTACCACCGCGCCTCGCACCAGGCCGCGGACCGTCCGGCCCTGCGCGCGGACCGTCCGCCCCTGTGCAGAGGGCACCGCCACGGTTCTTGTTGAGTGTTTGACGCTCCGAAAAGGCGTCAACAGTTAGCTACTTTTCATCAAATGACCAATGGTTGTATATGCAAGTTTTGCGTCGGAACCGAACACAAAACTTATGCATCCTATGAGGAAGTCATATTCTAGCTCTCTTTGGAGACATTTTAATAGGTACCGAATTATATTCGGTACTAGGGTGGACCGATCTTCACGATAGTAGGTTGATGAATAGGATGGTTGGATATAAAGGTAACAGAATAACAAGATAAATTTGCTGAAGGACAACGGGTAACTTACTTTATACCTGATCAAGGTCGGAAGTGACCAAGCGACGGGAGAGAGACACCGAAACCGTGTAGACTTCGACTCGATCTCCGAATTGAACGACCGCAAAACCACGACCGGAGCTAATCCACATAATGCGAGGCAGCCGTACTGGAACTTGCAAGGCACGAACTAGTGGATCCCAAAGGAATCTCTTCACAAGTCCAGGAGAACAAGGAAGAATGGGGGTAGAGTAAACACTCGGCAGCTCGGTTGCAGTAATCACTTAGATTATCAAATCATCAAAGGTTATCCAAAAGTTTCTTTACATCATAGACATAGGGATGTATTTATACTAGCTACAAACAGCCTTAGATTGGTATAAACATTAAAAATAAAGTATTTTAACGTGCTAATGTGAAGGGCCTCTTCGGGAGATCTCCAGAGCTGAATTTCGCGTGACTATTTGACTTCTGTGCAGCCTTCAGTATTTTGATAATAACTTTTCCTAGGAATCTCCAAATGGCGTGGGGCTGGATGCGTTGGAAAGATAACTTGATAAGCTTTCTCACCATCTATAGTATGCCTAATGAAACTTCGTAGAATGATGCAGTTTAATATTGAAACTTGGTCATCAAGCAGATTGTTGACCTTTTGACCAGTCAGCACTAAAGTAGGTCGGTTGCCTTGCTAGGAGATCCGATTAAATCGGTCTTAGAAGCATTAGAAACTAGACTTCAATAGATTTCTAAAATGTACTTATGGACCTTCATAGATTTTGAGAATTAAAAGATATGACTGTTTCTTCTGGACGGTTCTGTCACGCTGGACTAGCTCGAACATAGTTCTTCTCTCTGATTCGCCCTTGATATGTTTTGTCTTTCCTCGTCAGTGAACCTAAGCAAAATCAACATACACGACTTAGGTAGCATAAATTTATCATTAGTGTTTAATTTAAATTCGTAAAGTAGCACGTGCACCTCTTATTGTATCTGTTTCGCTCGGCTTCGAGTGATAGGTCCAGTAGGAATGGTCGACAAGGTTGACAATGCTGGTATGGTCACATCATCCCCCCTTGAAAAAGAGTCGTCCTCGACTCTTCCAATCCAAAGAAAGGAGAGAGGTCGACTATATTAAAACTAGAACTCACACCATAAGTATCTGGCAAATCAATTGCATAAGCAATGTCGTTGATCTTGCGAAGCACTTTGAATGGACCATCAGCTCGTGGTTGTAATTTGCTTTTGTGTTGTTCATGAAATCTTTCTTTGCGTAGATGTATCCAAACCATGTCTCCTGGTTTGAACAACATCTTTCTTCGACCCTTGTTGGCACGCTTTTCATATTTCTTGCTCATTTTCTCAATATTTGCTCAAGCTTTTTCATGAAGGTTCTTGATTAACTCGGTTCACTTGCTAGCGTCAAAGTTTACCCGTTCCTGCACAGGCAATGACAAAAGATCTATGGGAGTAGTGGGTTTGAAGCCATATACAATTTCAAATGGACTCAACATGTGGTAGACTTTCTTCCCAGAGTTTTCAATTTTTCTTGAGGATAGCTCGCAGCAGCATTGATAATGTTCGGTTTACAACTATAGTCTGTCCATCTGTTTGTGGATGACACGTTGTAGAGAACAGTAGTCGTGTTTCAAGTTTTCCCCACAAAGTTTCCCAAAAGTAACTCAAAAATTTAGTTTTACGATCAGAAACAATGGTTCGTGGAATCCCATGTAAACGAACAACTTCTTTGAAAAACAATTCAACAATATGTGAAGCATCATCATTCTTGTGGCATGGAATCAATCAACTACAACAAAAATGGAATCCCTTCCCTGCTTTATTCGTGGTAAACCAAGAATAAAATCCATGGATATGTCTTCCCAAGGCACACTATAAATAGCTAGTGGAGTGTATAAGCCATGAGGGTTTAAACGAGACTTAGCTTTATGACATGATTCGCATCGAAGGACATGTCGCTCCACATCCCTTCTCGTTTTAGGCCAAAAGAAATGATTGGCAAGCACTTGCTCTATCTTCTTGGCGCCAAAATGAGCCATAAGTCCTCCTGCATGAGCTTCCCACAAAAGTAAAATTCGAACAGAACATTCTGGAATGCACAATTTGTTAGCCCGGAACAAAAAACCATCATTAACATGAAATTTTACCCATCCTCTGCCATCACAACACTTAGAATATGGTTCAACAAAGTTTAAGTCAGTCAGATATAATTCCTTTATACTTTCTGATCTAAGAATTTTAGCATTGAGTTGTGTTAGCAAAGCATGTCATCGAGACAAAGCATCTGCTATAACATTATCTTTTCCTTTCTTGTATTTGACAGTATAAGGAAATGATTCAATAAAATCACACCATTTTGCATGCCTTCTATTTAGTTTTAGTTGTCCTTTAAGATGTTTTAGTGATTCAAGGTATGAATGTATCACAAATTCCGTAGGAAAAAGATAGTGTTGCCAAGTTTCCAAACTCTAAACAAGAACATATAATTCTTTATCGTAAACTGAATAATTTAGAGTCAGACAACTTAACTTTTCACTGAAGTAGGCAATTGATCTTAGTTCTTGCATGAGCACGCCTCCGATCCAAATTCCACTGGCATCACATTCTATTTCAAATGTCTTACCGAAGTCTAGGAGTGCAAGAACCAGGGTTGTTGTTAACTTTGTCTTCAATTCTTCAAATGTCTTCTGTTGTGCTTCTATCCATTTGAAAGGTACTTCTTTTTTGGTCAATTCGTTGATGGGAGCAGCAATAGTACTGAAGTCTTTTACAAACCACCTGTAGAACCCAGCGAGCCCAAGGAAGCTTCTCACTTGTCTCACATTCTGTGGAGGCATCTAGTCGTGTACAACTTTGACCTTTTCTTCATCTACCTCCACACCTTGTCCTAATACAACAAACCCAAGAAACCTAAGGTCTATTTGATGTTCAATTCCTCTCTTAGGTGGTAGCCCTTGTGTCACTTCATTAGGAAACACATCCTCATATTCCTGTAATGCATCAAAGACAATACTTGGCTAAGTAGAGGGTAAGTTGTTAGTAGAAAGTAGGATGTCCTTGTATAGGAGCACAAATAACATACTTGGCTAAGTAGAGGGTAAGTTGTTAGTAGAAAGTAGGATGTCCTTGTATAGGAGCACAAATAACATGGCATTAGGTTCACTCAATTCTTTTAGATCCCCCTTCCTAGTCATCATGACTAATCCTTCTTTTCCCGGTGTCTTGGTTATTGGAGGCTGTGGAGTTTTATTTGGCTTTGGAAACTCTTCCTTGCTATTTTTGTGGATCACTCTCAAGTGGTTCTCGCTCTTTCGCTATTTCTTCCTTAGATCATCCTTCATAACTTCCTTCGGTGTCAAAGGAAGCAAATAGATTCGCTCTCCTTTATACAAGAAAGACAACTTGTTGGTTCTTCCAAAAATCTAGGCATTACGATCATATAACCAAGGTTGGCCTAGCAACAATTGACATGCTTGCATAGCGACCACATCACATTCCACATGATCATTGTACTTCCCAACAGAAAAAGGAACATTCACCACGTGGCTAACACGCAACATAGCTTATCTTTGATCATACCTCCGGTATGGAAAAGATAGTGGCGCTGTCCATTTTCTTCCCTTTCAGCAGTCACACTTAGCACTCGAAGAGAGATAAAATAGTTATGATCTCTGTTGGGGACTTGTTCTCAAATGCTATGAATTAAGAACAAGGCAACACTAATGTTAATCATTAAAGGCCTTCGTCCTTCGAAGCATTATTTCCCTTAGGATACGATGATCTTCAGACGAAGGTCATGAAGGACGTACCTTCATCATCTCAATATACAATGGAAAGCAAGATCATATAATTCATATAAAAACATGAATAATCATATGATAGCATTAAGACATTTTTATTATATAATCATGGATAAACATGGACAACATTGAATTACCTCTATACCTTCGGCTTTGACAGAAGGTGAGAATCCGAGTGTGACGAGCGAGTGAATACAAGTCAGCGTGAACAGTATGGGGGTACTGTTCATCTATTTATAGGCACGAGACGCAGCCCAGATGAAATTACATTTGTGTCCTTGGTAACTAATCATAACTAAAACACAAGTTATCATGGACTAAATGGTCTTTTACTCTTTAAGTTGCTGCTGCACTTCGTTTCATGGCGTGTTGTCATGCCGAAGCTCCCTGGATTGTAGCTTTGGCTTATACCTTCTTGTTGTGTCTGCTTGCATATTACCCTGCCGAAGGTGTTTTTACTTGGAGGACCTTCGGCGAGGAAGAAGGCCCCCAACAGTAGCCCCTTCGCGATGCTAGATCGTTTTTTCGTAATGAGCTTGATCCGCAAAAAATCTCAAAGGCTTCGGAATGCCGAAGGTCCGAAAACACCTTCCCTGAGCTCGTTGCTAAGAAACAATTAAAATACTCCAAGCATCGGGTGGTCCACCGTTCAGTGGATGCGAGCGATCTGGCGATTCACCTTCCAGGCGCCGAGTGGTCCACCGTTCAGCGGGTGTGGGCGATTTGGCGATTCACCTTCCCACCTGCAGCACTATATAAATAGACGGGTTGGTGCAGAGTTACCACAACATTCATTGTCATTGCACAGTTGTACTGTTAAAAAATTTAACCATAGCCGAAGCTTTTTCACTACGCTCTCAAGCGAACACTTCATCATTTATAGTTAACTTCGTCAAAAGAGTGAGCTTCGTCAAAACTGCAAAAAGAATCATCAACTTCGTAAAAACCGCAAAAAATCCATCAGATGGCCAGAGTGCGTTCGACTGCAAGGGTGACTCATGAAGGAGAGGAGACCAAGGCCACCGAGACAGCTCCAATTTTCGAAGTTATGGGACAGTCAGGTCTAGTTGTGACAGAGGGAGCTACTAACGAAGGTGCCCCTATTGCCGAAGCTGAACAGATCGTTGCTGAAGAAGAAGACGCTGAAGTAGATGAAGAAGATTATAGTATTTTGATCCCATCAAAACCAAGCCATCTAGATTTTGAGAAGTCTACTGTTACTGAAGCTGACATGCCCATGATGATGAAGTTGGGCTACTTTAGGGAAGCTGAAAGGAAACTTGTCCGATTTGCCGGAGAAGAGACCACCCCAGCGCCGAAAGATGATGAAGTAGTGGTTTTCAAGAGTTTTTTCAGAGCAGGACTCCGACTTCCTCTGAATGAGATGATAGGGGAAGTCTTGAAAAATTTCGAAATATATCTTCATCAGCTGACCCCTAACGCCATTGTTAGGCTCAGTGTTTTCATCTGGGCCCTCTAAAGCCAAGGGATGAGCCTAGATGCCGAAGCATTCTTCCGAGTGCACGAGTTGCACTACCAGACGAAGGCCTGGGCAGACGGTCTGCATGAAAATTTTGGCTGCTACAATTTTGCGTATCACAAGGATACGAAGGCGCCAGTTCTTTGCTACCACACCAAATGGCCAACCGACTGGAAAGGTGAATGGTTTTATATCAAGGCCGATGAGAAGAAAAGGGGGAAACTGATGACGATAGTCATGTGCCCGCTGACTTTAAGCTTCGGAATGACTAGACCCATGTGCAACATGCAGATAGGGTCAACATGCCAGCTGGCCAAGGTAGAATTCAGGGTGGTGGCTGAACAAATCAGCACCAGGGACTTGGTGCAAGAATACCTAGCCAACCGAACATACCCAACGTCAAGTGACTAGGTGATGCCGAAGATGAAGGGAACAAAGAAGAAATATGAACTTGTTCAATTACCTTATCGCTTTAAATTTGAGAAACAGTTCAAGGAGCCTTGCCAAGAATGGCTGGAAATGATTGAAACTATGTGCAATGAAATTTTGGGGAACTATACCAAAAAAGAAGACCAACTAATGTCAGCAGCCTTCGGCACCCGACCAAAACGAAGGTTAAACCGGGTAATGGACACTCTAAAATTTGAATACCCTGATTATGAGCAGCTCAACAAGGGCGCCGAAGGAGCAAAAAGGAAAAGGATTGTTAGCGTTCTAAGCAGACAAGCTGCCAGAATGGTGAAGGAGGATGAGAAGATTTTAAAGAAGAGAAAAACCACTCCTGAGCCGAAGGTGGCAGCTTTGAAGAAAAGAAAAGCTGAAATTTCAGAGCCGAAGGTGACCGAGGTAGAAGAGGAGACTCCTTCGACACCTCCTGCTGCCGAAGTAGCAGAAATTTTAAAGGTAATGACTGAATCTCTACCTATCAAGCTGCTAAGTCCTCTGGGACCGGAACTAACGAAGCTTTTACAGAAGAAAGACGAACCTTCGGCTACAAAAAGGTGGTCAGGCAGAAAAAGCGAAGGATTGGTACTGTAATGGAAGCCATTGAGCGGACGCCACCATCAGCCTCGACCACTGCCGAAGCAAATGTTTCTGCCGAAGCTGCAACAGCCACCGAGGCTGCTAACTTGGAAAGCACACTATCTGAAATCGATAAATTGCTATTGAGTATGCCTACAGAAGAAACAGTTGTAGCTGTAGAAAAAGTCATGGCCCCAGTGCCTGACAAAGGAAATAAAATTGCCGATGCTGCTTCGGATGAGAAAGATTTCGACCTTCGGAACCTGGTCTGACAAGAACTATCTGAGGCCGAAAGGAAGGAGCTACAGGAATATGGCATTTCCTGTGGCTACCAGCCAGGAGCCATGCTCTTTGGTGGAATCGAAGAAGAGGCCTTAGGATGCTTTCGCGACCGTACCAGGGCGAAGATAATCAGTACTCTATCGAAGAGTGTTGGTTTTCTGAAGCTCGAAGTTGATATTAGCAGCTACCAACGACAACATATCGTCGGTAGTTTGTTTTATTCCAACTTTAAGGTAAAATTCTTGAGATGAAGCAAAATTTTACTTTTTATTTTTGTGACGAAACAAGTTTGCTAATGAAGGTTTATTTGTACAAAGTATGCTGCTGAGCAAAGCACTGCAAATGCAACAAGACCTCGAGGATAAAAAGAACAAAATTATAATCGAGGGTTTAGAGAACAAAATCAAAGAATCTGAAGCTTCTTGAAAAGAAAGATTTCCTACTCCAAGCAATGGAAGGTTTCCTTGCAGAAGCGCAAGCCAAAAATGCTAGATTAAATAGGGAACTCCTGCAAAAATCAGAGAGTTTCGAACAAGAGAGAAAAATCTTGTAGACGAAATACGAAGCTGAAGCTGCCGAGAATACGAAGCTGCAGCAATCCTTGAAAGAACTTCGGAACATGTGTCTGGATTTTGGCAGCCGCTGCGTACAACGACTGAAAAAGGTTTTTAACTCAGTTGGGGCCAGCGCTGAAAAGTTTACCCCTTCGGCCGAAAACATATCAAGCACCTTCGAACACATTGAAGGCGAAGTGGAGGCGCTTGACGAAGTAATAGCCGGGCACGGTGACTTCTGTGCCCTGCTAGCTTCTCGTGGCACAGCTGCAGCATTTTTGAAGGCTGGTTGTACGCACGCAAAAATTGTAAATAGGCCAAACTTCAGCCTATCTCCATCAGATTTGGTTGACATCCCCAGTAAAGCCCGGAGCATAGGGAGCAGATTTATAACACATATTTGGGCGAAGGGTGGTCGAGATTCGGCTAGTGACGAGGCCCGAAGCTTGCTTAAGCCGGTACAATACTTATACATGTTGCTTACTCTCTTGTAATTACTTTTTACCTTATACTGCTTTGTTGTGTACAGGATGACGATGCCGAAGGTCAATAGTCCGAAGCACATTTCGAAGATTGCTGAAGCTGCTGCATAAAGCTTAGAAACATTTGTATTATCTTTGTAAAAGACATTGTAATTGGGAATCGAACATTACTTTGTATATTTGTCCATACCTTGTAATATATTTTTACCTTTTTATCCATGTATGAATTGCTTTGTTATGGACGAAACTTGTATCTTTTGAGCCGAAGGCGAAAAACACCTTCCCTTCTTTTCGTACACAACAAAGCGTATCTTTGCTTCTTCATGCTTATCGAAGCATTGTTATCAAAGCTAAAGTATTTCTGTTTGTGCTTCATGTTATGATGATGATCCTATGAATGTCTACATGAATGTTTATGAATGCAATGAATGATATAATGTAACATGCAAATGAATGTCCCGAACACACACGAAACCACACCGAGACTCTGCATCCCCTTAGGAACGACTTTTGAGTCTTTTAAGCTCTGCATCCCCTTAGGAACGACTTTTGAGCTTCTTCACCTTCTATTTCGGTGGCATATAAGTTCTGCATCCCCTTAGGAACGACTTTTGAACTTCTTCACCTTATATTTCGGTGGTATTTGGCCCTGCATTCCCTTTGGAACGAATTTTGAGCAGAAAACTTACGCTGCGCTCCCTTAGGAACGGCGTTTTTGCAGCTTCATCATGCTTTTGGCTTTGCATTCTCTTAGGAACGACTTTTAAGTAGAAAACTTACGCTATGCTCCCTTAGGAACGACTTTTTGCAGCTTCGTCATGCTTTGCATCCCCTTGGGGACGTCTTTTGAGCTTCTCCCTATTTTTCTTTTTGCACTCGATGATGCATGCTCAAATTTTACATATTACATCTTTGGGGATTTGGCCCTCGTAGGGCTAAATAAGAATGAAAAATTACAAGCTATGGCCCCATTAAAAACCTTTCTCCCCTCTTGAAAGGAAAAGGGTGCCATAGGAAAAAATGAAAAAGGATTACATCAAATTACGCATAGTAACGCCGAAGCTCATTCGCATTCTAAGATCTGGGTATGTCGTTGCCGTCCATATCCTTCAATCTATAAGAACTAGGTCTTGACGAAGATACTACCAGAAAAGGACCTTCCCACTTCAGTTGCAACTTGCCCACTGTGTCTGGGTTGGCCACTCTCCGAAGCACTAGATGCCCTGGCTTGATGTTTTTCAATCGAACTTTTCTATCATGCCACTTTATTGTTTCGGCCTGATATTTATTGATGTGCTATATAGCCTGAAGTCTGGTCCCTTCTATAGTATCTTTTGTTACTTGATAATCAGCTTCATCTTCTGACGAAGCTATTGTTCTTATTGACCCTGCCTTTGCCTCTTCTGGAGTTATTGCTTCGTCACCAAATAAGAGCTTGAAGGGTGTAAATCCTGTTGACCTTGACGCAGTTGTGTTATGGCTCCACACCACTTTAATCAGCTCGTCTGGCCACTTTCCTCTGGGCTGGTTAAAGATTAGCTTCATTATTCCTATCATTATAATACCATTTGCTCTTTCTACCAGCCCATTTGATTCTGGATGTCTAACTGATGCAAAATGAATCTGTTGGGGACTTGTTCTCAAATGCTATGAGTTAAGAACAAGGCAACACAAAGAATGTTAAACGTTAATGCCCTTCGTCCATCGAAGCATTATTTCCCTTGGGATATAATGATCTTCGGACGAATGTCATGAAGGACATACCTTCATCATTACGGTATACGATAACGAAAAGAGAATCACATGAAATGTGAAAAATAACATGAACATTTATGTATCATTATCAGCTCATTTCTATTTTATTATCATGGAAAAATAGAAATGATATCAAGTTACAAATGTACCTTCGGCTTGAAAGAAGGCAAAAGTACAAGCGTGACGCAAAAGCAAATGCCAAGTCAGCGTGAACAGTACGAGAGCACTGTTCATCTATTTATAGGCACGGGACGCAGCCCATGTAAAATTACACCCATGCCCTTTACATTTGCTAATGACTCTATAGTGATCCATCGAGGTCTAAATAGCCTTTTCCCTTTTAAGTCGGTTCCCTTTTCTGCTATCATGCCGAAGCTCCCTTGCGCATAGCTTCGGCTCTGCGTCAACCTTCGTATTCTTCGTGCTTCTCACACTGTGGTTCTGCTCCAGGTCCGAAGAAACCGTTTTTGAGCCTTCGGCGAAAAAACACCTTCCCTTCTTTTCATGCTTCGTAAAGAAGATCTTTTATGCTTCGTGAGAAATCCTCTAATCGTCGCAAAATCATTAATGCTTCGTCAATAATAGATTTTTTCCTCCTCATCAGAGTACTTCGTAAAAAGTCGTCCAAGCATTGCCAAAACATTAATGCTTCGTCATCAATAGATTTTTTCCTCCATATCAGAGCTGATGAAGTTGTATCTCTTCAAAACTTATTTTGTGCCTTAGCACAATTTCACTTTTTCGAAGCATTCTCCGAAGGTCAACATTGTATCCCCTTCTTGTGCCATTGATGCAATATGATGTATGATGTTATGTTATGCGAAATGATGTGATGATGTTATGCTATGCAAAATGATATTTGTGCCGAAGACACACACATATCCCCATAGTGGAATACACAATCTCTTTGCCGTTTATTTTTCGGCTTCACCGCTTATTTTTCGGTGTATCAGCGCTGACTTTTTTGCTGTAAGTTCTGCATTCCCTTAGGAACGTCTTTTGAACTTCTTCGCCTTCTATTTCGGCGGTATTCGTGTTGACTTTTCGCGCTTCGCCTTATATTTCGGTGATATTTGGCTCTGCATTACCTTTGGAACGACTTTTGAGCAGAAAACTTACACTGCGCTCCCTTAGGAACGACTTTTTGTAGCTTCGGCAAACTTACACTGCGTTCTGTAGAACGACTTTTTGTAGCTTCAGAGATACTTGTGATGTAATTTTTAGCCGCGCGTTCTCTTAGAAACGACTTTTTGTGCTTCAGCGACTTTTTTAGACTCCGTAAGTCTGTGGAGAAGATATATTTTCACTATGGCAAAAACGAAGCTATTACAAGGAATTGAAAATGACAAGAAAACTAGGTTTTTGATAATTGTTCCTTAGTAAGAAAGAAAATGACAATGAATGTAAAAATTGTTTCAGGGGTAGGATATCTCTCAATAGATATGCTTCGATTCTAGCACAGTACTGTTGACTGTGCGAGCTTCGGACTCCTCCCTGAAATCTCGCTGTTGGTGTGTCTATTGGCTCCCTTCTGGCTGCTGACCTCGTGGATATGCTGGTTGTAGTGGTGGCGGAGGTTGTGGCCAAGATGCCTGTGGCTGGCTAGCCGAAGCAACAGAAGCTGCAGGATGGTTACCCACATACTCTGGTATGTAGGGTGAGTGATACGAAGCAGTGTGCATGACTTGTTTCGGCTGGTTCTGCTGAGCCGCGACTTCTGCTATTTCTTTTTGTTTCTGAATGGTGACATGGCACATCCTTGTAGTATGGCCCTTGTATTCACCATAGAATAAGCAATAAATTTTCCTAGGTTGATCCCCAAACCTTCCTCCGAAGCCCCTGGCCTCTGCCTCTTGGAGCTGGCGGCCGAAGATAGCTTTGTTGCTGCCCCGAAGCTTGCGAGGAATATTGTGGCCTCTATTGCTGACTTCCTCTGTCGTCACTCTGAGTGGAGTGGATTGACCTGACATGCCTCAGATGGATTCTCCCTCCGAAGCCCCTGGTCATCTCAGAGAACCTATAGGCTTCCTCCCTTCTTTGACGAAAATCATTGTCAGCGCGAATATATTCATCCATCTTTTGAAGTAGCTTCTCCAAAGTCTGTGGAGACTTTCTGGCAAAGTACTGGGCAGTAGGTCCTGGATGAAGCCCCTTGATCATGGCCTCAATGACAATTTCATTGGGCACTGTAGGCGCTTGTGCTCTCAAGCGCAAGAACCTTCGGACGTATGCTTGGAGATACTCCTCATGGTCTTGCGTGCATTGAAACAAAGCCTGAGCTGTAACTGGCTTCGTCTGAAAGCCATGGAAACTTGTTTCCAGCATATCTTTGAGCTTCTGCCATGAAGTAATAGTTCCTAGCCGAAGAGAAGAATACCATGTTTGGGCCACATTCTTAACTGCCATGACGAAGGACTTGTCCATGACAGCTGCATTGCCTCCGTATGAAGATATAGTTGCTTCATAGCTCATCAAAAACTGCTTCGGATCTAAATGTCCATCATACATGGGGAGCTGAGGTGGCTTGTATGATGGAGGCCATGGGATAGCCTGCAGTTCTGCTGCCAAGGGAGAAGCATCGTCAAAAGTAAAGGTATCATGATTAAAATCATCATACCATCCATCTTCGTTGAAGAAGCCTTCTTGATGAAGCTCCCTATGTTAGGGCCTTCACTCTTGTTCGTCTTGGGCAAGATGGCGTACTTCTTCAGTGGCTTCGTCAATCTGCCTTTGAAGATCGACTAATCGAGCCATCTTCTCCATTTTCCTTTGTACTTGTTGATGAAGCATCTCCATGTTTCTGATTTCTTGGTCCAACTCCTCCTCCTAAAGTGTTGGACTAGTGGCCTTCCTCTTCTGGCTTCGGGCCTCTCGAAGAGAAAGGGTCTCCTGGTTTGGGTCCAGTGGCTGCAGAGCGGCAGCCCCTGTCGCTGAAGCTTTCTGCGGTGGCATGACGAAGGTCAGTGCTTGCCCAAGGTGGTCGAAAAGGATTCACCGACGGTGGGCGCCAATGATGAAGGTATGTCCTTCATGACCTTCGTCCGAAGATCATTATATCCCAAGGGAAATAATGCTTCGATGGACGAAGGGCATTAACGTTTAACATTCTTTATGTTGCCTTGTTCTTAACTCATAGCATTTGAGAACAAGTCCCCAACAGAATCTTCGTACCAATTCGGACACAAAAATCTTTGAATGCTTCGGCATCAAATTGTGTACCGTTGTCCACAGTTATTGCCTTCGGCACACCGAAGCGACAAACAATATTTTGCCAGAAGAATTTTTGGACCGTGGCCGAAGTTATTGTAGCTAAGGGCTTCACCTCAATCCACTTGGAAAAATATTCTACTGCCACTACAACATACTTCAAGTTGCCTTGTGCTGGTGGGAGTGGACCCAACAAATCCAGGCCCCATCTTTGCAATGGTTAGGTTGGTTGTATTAACTGAGTTAGCGACGAAGGTTGTTTCTAGTCTCTTGCACATTTTTGACAATTTTCGCACTTTTGAACCAGATCTGCTGCATCCGAAGCTGCCTTCGGCCAATAAAATCCTTGTCTAAAAACCTTTACCAACAAAGGTCTAGACCCAATGTGAGATCCACACAAACCTGCATTTATTTCCGTCATTATCTCTATACCTTCAGTTCTGGATAAACACTTCAGAAGTGGAGAGCAAACTCCATGTTTGTATAACTCCCCTTCTATCATGACATATGGTCTTGTCCTTGCTTCCATTATTTTATTATAAACTTCGTCATCCGAAAGACAGTTACCTTGGAGGAAAGATATGATTTTAGTCCTCCAATCTTCACTATGTACAAGTGATATTGCGAGTACTGCTTGTTGGGGCGAAGGCGAAGACGCTACCCTTCGCTCCAGCCTTCATCTATCTCGCTGCACCAACGGAAGCAAAACGACTAGCGAGGTCCACCCTTCGTCTTCTACACTACAAGACGAAGGCCTATGACGGCGTCGCCCTGTCCCACGTCCTCACCCGACCTGGAGGCCCACGTGGGATTCGGCCCATTGTAACAGGCCTCGAACGGAGAAGTGTGTTACGGGCCCGATTTCTAATGGCTTTTCTATAATGACAGTCTATAACCCTCCTTTATAGGAATATTCCGGGGATAGTCCAGGTGCCTGAGGGTACATGTGTCCTTACATCGAGACGTTGGGCACTCAGGCACCTATAAATACCCTCGTACAGTGCCCTTGAGAGGCTGAATGAACAGAGCAATTTCCATCTCGAGTCAAAACCTTGTTCACGTTACTTTCACTCCCCCGTTGGATCAACTTGCCCAGGAGAGCAAGTTCCAACATTTGGCGCCCACCATTCGTGCTACGAAAAAACCACCCGCGATGGCACCCAAGAGAGCTAGCTCGAAGGCAGCCCCATCCGTTGACGAAGCAGGGAAGGCAGCCCTGCTGGCCGAGAAAAAGGGCAAGGCCCTTGCAGACACCACCCACCAAGAAGCCTGCGAAGACGACGCACTCGGTAAGAGACAGTGCAATGATCAACCAACTCCCGAAGGCACCCTCCGCACCTGCAGCTCCGGAGGACAACCGCAAGCACCCCCAGGCTTCGCTCCACTAGAGGGCGAGGATGCCACAGAGGATGGCAAAGTCATCGGCGTTTCAGCAGAGGAACAACTACAGCTGCGGGCCTTACGCATCAAGAACCGTAACCTCGAGGCCAAGCGCCTCCAGAAGCAGAAATAGATCCTCGAGGCCAAGCGCCAACGTGTCTCTGCGCAGGCCAAGGTGCACCAGATGATACGAGACGAGGAGCAGAGGGCTCAGGAACTCGAGCAAGAGATTGCGCTCATGCAGCGCGAAGGCCAACATGATCTGCAGCACGGTCCGCCCCTCCAACAACGCGCGCCAATCAGAGACCTATTCATTCCTCAGTGCGGACCCGTCATCCCACACGCCGCAGCATTCCAAGGCGTCAACTACCTTGATGAGCAGAGTCCCCTAGCGCCGCAACTGCAAGCGTCACCATGGCCCGCCAACTTCAGAGTAGGGGCCTACCCCAAGTACAACGGCAGCACCGACCCAGCACAGTATATCATGAGCTATCAAGTCACTGTCGCATCGTCCGGAGGGGACGACGCCACGATGGCCAAGTCCTTCATCATCGCCCTCGAAGGTCCGACCCTAACCTGGTACACCAGGTTGCCCCCGTTGTCCATCGACTCCTGGAGAAGTCTCCGGGACATTTCTGCTCAACTTCCAAGGGTACCCCCAGACACTGATGCCTTGGCCGAACTGTCACTCTGCAAGCAACTGGAGAAAGAAACTCCGCGGGAGTACTACCGCAAGTTCCTGACTCTCAAGTCACAACTGCCTTCGGTCGACGACCAAATTGCCATTCACTACGTCATCAGTGGCCTTCGGGCTGGCGTCCTCTACAGCCACTGCATCAGGGACCCACCAAAGAACCTCCAGGAGCTCTATCAGCTGTTTGAAAAATATGCCAGATCCGAAGAGCTCCACCAGCGCAAGGTCGAGTCCCAGAGGAAACCCAAGGACCCTCCGCAGTCCAGCCGAACGTGGATAAGACCTTTGCAGTCAGACTCCGGTTGGGACAACCGCAGTCAGCAGCAGGTGCATAATATTGCCAACCAGCACCCCGCTGGTGAGGCCCCTCGCCGTCAAGATTACCCCCCAGGGCCGCGACAATGGCATGCGTGGTCGGGGTCGAGGACGGGCATAGCAACCGCGCAGGTTTTACTGCCTATTTCACGGCGAATGCGAGGGGCAGCGTCTCCACCATCTAGCGACGTCTTCGGCACCAGATGACTTAGTCGAACTGGTCCCTCGGAGGGCAAATGTTGGGGCGAAGGCGAAGACGCTACCCTTCGCTCCAGCCTTCGTCTATCTCGCTGCACCAACGGAAGCAAAACGACCGGCGAGGTCCACCCTTCGTCTTCTACACTACAAGACGAAGGCCTATGACGGCGTCGCCCCGTCCCACGTCCTCACCCGACCTGGAGGCCCACGTGGGATTCGACCCATTGTAACAGGCCCCGAACGGAGAAGTGTGTTACGGGCCCGATTTCTAATGGCTTTTCTATAATGACAGTCTATAACCCTCCTTTATAGGAATATTCTGGGGATAGTCCAGGTGCCTGAGGGTACATGCGTCCTTACATCGAGACGTTGGGCACTCAGGCACCTATAAATACCCCCGTACAGTGCCCTTGAGAGGCTGGATGAACAGAGCAATGGCCATCTCGAGTCAAAACCTTATTCACGTTACTTTCATTCCCCCGTTGGATCAACTTGCCCAGGAGAGCAAGTTCCAACACTGCTCTCTCCATAAGTTCAACCGAAGGTGCTTTTATTGTCTCAAAGAATACTTCCGAAGGTAGAGGGAGCCCCTGTGCTGCTGACTTGGCTAGTAGATCTGCATGCTCATTTTCCCCTCTTGGAATATTTTTTACAGAAAAACCTTCGAAAGAGGCCTCTAACCTTCGGACTGTGTCCAAATATTTTTTAAGCTTCGGATCCCTTGCCTTGCTACTTTTGTCTATATGGCCAGAGATAACTTGGGAGTCAGTTTTAAGGATTGCCCTTCTTATTCCCATTGCCTTTAGCTTCTGAAGCCCCAACAGAAGGACTTCGTATTCAGCAATGTTATTTGTACAACTAAAGTCCAACCTTGCTACATAGCATGTTCTGACTTTAGAGGGCGCTACTAGAACAGCGGCCGCTCCTGCACCGAAGGTTCCCCAAGAACCATCACAGAAGACTGTCCAGGCTTCGGCGTCTTTTGTTACTTCTTCTTCCTGAGCCCCTGGCGTCTAATCAGCAATGAAGTTCGCTATGGCCTAAGACTTAATTGAGGATCTGTGAACATAATCAATAGAGAATTCATTGAGCTCAGCAGCCCATTTTCCGATCCTCCCAGTAGCTTCTCTATTCCTCATTATGTCCTTCAGAGGTTGTGACGAAGGAACAATTATATGATATGCTTGAAAATAATGCCGAAGCTTCCTGGAGGCCATCAACACAGCATATAACACCTTCTCCAATTCTGTATAATTTTTCTTTGATAAACTTAGAACTTCGGAGACGAAATATACTGGTGCTTGTTTTTTAACTTGGGCATCTTGCTTCTCTTGTACAAGCGATGCACTGACTGCAGAGTGAGAGGCTGCTACATATAAGAGTAATGGAGCCCCTGGCAAAGGTGGAGTTAGAGTTGTCAAGTCTATCAAGTATTGCTTTAACTCTTCGAAAGCCCTTTGCTGAGCCGGACCCCATTGAAAAACTTCGGCTGACTTCAGTATTTCAAAGAATGGCATATTTCTTTCTGCTGATCTGGATATAAATCTATTTAATGATGTCAGTCTTCCTGCCAACCGTTGGGCCCCCTTCTTTGTATTTGGCGGCTCCATCCGAAGGATAGCTTCGTCTTATTTGGGTTAGCTTTGATTCCCTTCGATGATACCAGATAACCAAGGAACTTGCCCTTCTTTACTCCAAAAACACACTTTTTTGGATTTAATTTCAGACCAGCTTGCCTGAAATTGGCAAATGTTTCTTGCAAGTCAGCAATGTGATTCTCTTGCTTCGTGCTTTTTACTATAATGTCATCAACATAAGTCAGCACATTCCTGCCTATTTGAGAATGAAGGACCTTGGCTGTCATTCTGCTGAAGCTTCCTCCAGCATTCTTAAGCCCCTCAGGCATCCGAAGGTAACAGTAAGTACCACTAGGAGTTATGAAACTAGTCTTTGGCTCATCTTCCTTCTTTATCCAAATTTGATGATAACCTGAGTAGAAGTCCAATAAACTCATGAGCTCCGAAGAATCTGTTGCATCTACGAGGGAATCTATTCTTGGTAACGGGAACTCGTCCTTTGGGCATGCTTTGTTGAGATCTGTGAAATCAATACACATTCTCCATTTTCCATTAGCCTTCTTCACCATAACAGTGTTATCTAGCCATTCTGGATATGTTACTTCTCTGATAACACCAGCACTGAGAAGTCTCTTTACTTCATTCCGAGCACCTTCGGCTTTATCATCAGACATCTTCCGAAGTCTTTGCTTCCTGGGCCTGAAAGAAGGATCCACATTAAGTGAATGCTCGATGACATCTCTGTTGATACCACAAAGATCGTTCTCTTCCTATTGAATTTCTTCATCAAACTTCGGTCCATCATCTCCTGGATCACTATCTGATTCCCATTCACCTTTTTCATTCAACAACATTATTCTCCTACTTGGATATTAAGCAGCAATGTGCCCATGACCATGACACTTATGGCACACAATTTCTCTTGTACGGGTAGAAGAAGTAGCGACTGAAGCTTCAGTCGGGTCTGATGTACTAGCAGCAGGCTGCTGCTTATTTGCAGGGAATGACCCTATAGAAGTCGCCATCTTTGATGTACCATTGGATGCAGGAGACTTAGCTGCATTTTCTTGGGATCGTCCTCCACCAAAAGAAGCACTGGATTGTTGTTTGCGCCATGGGACAACATTATAATGACTTACATAAGATTTTCCACGTGACTCTTGCTGAATTTTTCTCTCTGTACGCGTTGCTTGATCAACTAGATCTTACAAGGTACGATATGGGAACATCTCGACAAATCCAGAAATCTCTTCATTGAGTCCGGCTAGAAATCTTGCAATGGTTGACTCAGGATCTTCTCTGATTCCAGTCCACACTAACAACAACTCCATTTCCTTAAAATATTCATCAACTGATTTCCTTCCTTGCTTCAATAATTGCAATCGATTTCGAAGACCACGTTGATAGCTGGAAGGAACAAATCGCCTCTTCATCACTCACTTCATCTCTTCCCATGTATTAATATGTCTTAGTCCCAATCTAATTTGATGTTCTTGCACTTAATTCCACCAAGTAAGAGCATAACTAGATAACTCGACTGAAGCCAAGTTCACTCGGTGTTGATCTGAAAGATTGTGAACTCTAAAAATTTGATCATATTGCTCAGCCCAGTTAAGATATTCATCTGCACTTTCTTTCCCAGTAAATTTAGGAATATCCAGCTTGACTCGGGTAATATTGTCCGGGTCATTTCTATGACGACGCCCATGATAACGATCTCTATCTTCAAAGTTAGCATGTCAGTGATGATGACGCCGACCAAACATTCCATCATTTGCAAATGGATTCTCATCAGAGCCTTCCTCACGATCACAGTCTTCAAACTCCTCGTCTTCAAATCTTACTCTACGTTCGTGTGCATGATGCCTTCCACACGGATTATCGAAATCAGTGCGGAGACCATCACCATAACCTCTACGACCATCGTCGAAGGGATCAAATTCATGGCCGAAAACAGAATTCTCATCTTCGGATTCTTCATAGTTAAATTCTTTTGGATCACGATGATGTAGCCTTAGACCTCCTATCATGGGCAGACGTTCATAAAACATCCTTTCCATGGCCTTCGAGTGAGTCAGCCATGTGATGCAATTCAACCCGAGATACAGGAGGCTCTCCGTCTCCATGGTTTCCACCATGAACACTCGAATTTGGATCCTACCATGTTAGATGGAAGCAAAAAATAGAATATGAAAGTATTTGTAGAACACTCGATCTCATCTCTTACTTACTCAAGCTCTTTCCTAATCTCTCAAGAGAACCATTAGATCTCTTAAGAACTATTTTACTGATGGAAAATGGTTCTACAATGTTACTGATCTCTCAAGAGAACCATTCTACTGATATCTCAAGAGAACCATTAGATCTCGAATTGGATCCTACCATGTTACTGATGGAAACCAAGGTCGGGTGACTATGCGATCGAGTTGTATAACCCTCAAGAGAACCATTAGATCATGTATTTACTTTATAAACCTACTTACATGTAGCAGACAAATTAAATACACGATGGACAAGGAACAAATCCCTGGCACAATGCTTAAGAGCATGCAACCATGGTTCTCTGTTATTGTATTTTATTTTTCTTAATCGAAGGACAGAGCTCCTGCTATATGTTTTAAAAGGTTGAATCCAGACTAAGGAGTGAGGACCTTTGCACAATAAAGTATCCACTACCGGAATCCGGCTCTTTGCCGAGTGCTCGGTGCTTTGTCGAGTGCTTTCTATCGGGCACTCAGCAAAGAAGTCTTTGCCGAGTGCCACACTCGGCAAAGTCCTGCTCTCGGTAACGACCGCGTTTACCGAGAGCAGGACTCTCGGCACAGAAATACACTCGGAAAGAAATCTTTGCCGAGTGCCAAACACTCGGCGAATGGCGACGCTCGGCAAAGGGCCGTCAGCAGCCGTCTATTGCCGATGGTCGTTATCTTTGCCGAGCTCCAAGCCTTGGCACTCGGCAAAGAAGCTTCTTTGCCGAGTGTTTTACATCTCACCCATTCTTGGACACTCGGTAAAGTAGATTTTTATTTTTTTATTTTCCCAACCAAACTTTTTGTGGTATGTTCCTGCACTATGTAGACCTACACGTACCATTTTAGCACAATTATAAAAGTGTTTTCTATAACTATTAGATTTAGTTCGTTTAATTGAATTTCTTCGGAAAATTCACATTTGAACTGCAAGTCACTCGAAACATGGAAAACAGTGTATGCAAAACTGATATGCATGTTATTTAGCACAAGTTACGATCGATTTTAGGAACAGACTGGAATCTTCGAGCACCATGCTCATTAAACATGACCGTGAACTTGCCATCCAGTTGTTTAAAAATTGTATAAAACATAAACAAAGTCAGAAAATCATGAAACTTGTCCACATGTCATGATATCATATGTAGAGGCTGTGATAAAAAAATGAGAATGTTTCGAGAAAGTTGTGACGCACTATGTGTAGGAACCTAAGTGACCTACACATGAAATCATAGAGTTTCAATGTAGACTGGCTACGTTTCTACACATAGTGCGTCACAACTTTCTCTAATCATTCTAATTTTTTTATCACAGCCTCTACATATGATATCATGACATGTGGACAAGTTTCATGATTTTCTGACTTTGTTTGTGTTTTATACAATTTTAAACAACTAGATGACAAGTTCATGATCATGTTTAGTGAGCATGGTGCTCATAAATTCCAGTTTGCTCCTAAAATCGGTCGTAACTTGTGTTACTTAACATGGATATCTTTTTGCATTCTCTATTTTCTATTTCTCGAGTGACTTGCAGTTCAAATCTGAATTACCCGAGCAAATTCAATTAAAAGAACAAAATCTAACAGATAGCTATTGGGGGCCTTCGTCTTCCGAATGTCCTCAAAAACATGACTAACATGCTTTCCAAGTATAATATACTGTCACATGAACCTTTAGCTTTGAGATGAAGGTGTGCACGACATGAAGGGCGCGATCTGGGAAAAGGATGAATCAATTCCGAAGCTACGAATGAAGAAGCTTCGGCTTAGCGCAAGGGCGGTAATAGAGAATGGAACCGACCTAAAGGGGAATTTACTACCAAGTCCTCGATTGAGTATTCTTTAGTCAGTATTAAGTGTCAAGGACACGGATGTAATTTTACCCAGGCTGTGTCCCGTGCCTATAAATAGATGAACAGTAACAACGTACTGTTCACACTGACTTGTATTCACTCGCACGTCACGCTTGGATTCTCACCTTCTATGAAGCCCAAGGTATAAAAGTAATTCAATATCGTTGATGTTTATTCATGATTATATAATGAGAATATAAATAGTCTAATGATATCATATGATTATTCATGTTTTATTTATATGTGTCGTATGATCCTGCTTTTTATTATGTATTGAGATGATGAAGGTATGTCCTTCATGACCTTCGTCTGAAGATCATTATATCCTAAGGGAGATAATGCTTCGGAGGACGAAGGTCTTTAACCATTAACATTTGTGTTGCCTTGTTCTTAAATCATAGCATTTGAGAGCAAGTCCCCAACATTGGCGCCCACCTCCGGTGAACTCATTCGACCACCTTCGACAAGCTCTGACCTTCGTCATGCCGCTGAAGAAATCTTCAGCGCTAGGGGCTACATTGCAGCCACTAGACGTCAACCAAGAAACACTACGCGAAGCTAGAAGCCAAAAGAGGAAGGCTACAAGTTCAACACCTCAGGAGGAGGATCTGGACCAAGAAATCAAGGACCTCAAAGCAATCCATCAACAGGTCCAGAGGAAGAAGGAGAAGATGCTTCGTCTTGCTGATCTTCAGAAGAAGATCGATGAGGCCGCTGAGGAAATATGTCATCTTACCCAAGATGACTAGGACCGAAGACCTCAACGTAGAGAGCTTCGTCAGGACAACTACGATGATGACGAATGGTATTGTAGCACCTTAGGTGTTACCAAGGCACTGGCTTCATATAGGCACTGATGATTTGTTATCATGTGGTTAAGTGGAGGAGAAGAAGCACCTAAAACCTTGAAAGCATGGGTTAGCTAAGAAAGGTTAATGACAAAAGCTTCACCCACACATTTTGAACAATTGTCATCTTGAGCCAAGGAGGTTAAACCCTAAAGACACCTAAGGGCACTAGACTTCCAAGCAAGGGATCAGTGGATAAGTTAATCAAATTGCCAAACCTTGATTCTAATCCTTAACCAAAGTTTAAGTAACATTATAACCTACAAAATGCATAGGGGAAACATTACAAAAAGACCCCTTAAAGACCCCAAATTCACCCCTTAAGTTGAGAGCACACTAGAGCTCTCTAATCTTTTCTAAGTCAAATTTAACCCTAATCTAAAGATCAAATGTGTTCACTTAGTAAATGGCGCCAAAACCACTTGGTCTGAATACCAAAAAGGTGCCAAACCACCTAAGGCACCCACTGGAAAAGTTTGAAACCGAGCCAAATTAGTTTGACATGTTTTGGCATCCCTTTTGTCGTTGTTGGGACTATGCTTCGTCGCCGAAGGTCTTGTAGGAAGAAGCATCTTCGGCTGAAGCTGTCCGCATGAGATGACCGAAGGATCCTCTTCATGAAGCTTCGGAATTACAAACCGACTTAAAAGTAGAATGACCTTTTAGTCCATAAATGTTTGGGTCGCTGTTGTAATCCCTTATAAGGGGCATAATTGTAATTCCCCACAGGCTGTGTCCTGTGCCTATAAATAGTGAACAATATTCCTTTACTGTTCACGCATTCCTGTATTTGCAATCACATCATTCGGGAACCAATCTTTGCCAAGGCAGAGGTATAACTGTATTCAATGATTAAATATACTGAGTAGATATAATATGGTTCGTTTATGATTCATTTACCTTTGATACTCTATATTTTATGTTATCTTATACAATCTATTAAAATTCAATTACGAAGATTTAACCTTCGTAATCGTATTGTCATCAACCTTCGTCCAAGGTCCATTAATCCCCAAGGGAATAATGCTTCGTTGGACGAAGGACATTAACATTTAACATTTTATGTTGCCTTGTTCTTAATTCATAGCATTTGAGAACAAGTCCCCAACATTGGCGCCCACCTCCGGTCAACTCACTTCCACTTTTTGAGCTGATGGCTTCGATTAACGATCAAGCTGGAGCTGCTTCGGCCCCGAAGCTGGTGTTCCCGATAACAGGTGGTTCGTGCTCAGAACCAGCCAACAAAAAGCAGAAGAAAGAGGCGCAGAGAAGGGTACAACATGTTGGAGTGCAGGGACCCTTCATCAAGTCAAGATGGTCACACATTCCAATCACCTTCTCCCAAGAGGATCTTCAGCTCAAGGATTTTCCTCATAACGATGCTATGGTTATTTCTTGCGTTATCAAAGGATTTCTGGTCCACAATGTTTTGGTTGATACAGGCAGTGCAGCTGATATTATATTTGCTAAGACCTTCAGACAAATGCAAGAGCCAGAAGACAAGATTCATGATGCTACACACCCTCTCTGTGGCTTCGGAGGAAGACAGATTGTAGCACTGGGCAAGATAACTATGCCAGTGACCTTCGGCTTCATCAACAACACCAGAACCGAGCAAGTTGTGTTTGACATTGTTGACATGGAATACCCTTACAATGCAATTATTGGTCGTGGCACCCTCAATGCTTTCGAAGCAATTCTTCATCCTGCTTACCTTTGCATGAAGATACCTTCGGATCAAGGACCCATTGCTATTCATGGAAGTCAGGAAGCTGCCAGAAGGGCCGAGGGAAACTGGACTGACTCAAAAGCAATCCATAACATAGATGGAGCTGAAGCTTGTGAACAGTACAAATTCAGAAGGGAGAAAGCAGCTTCAGCAGATCAGCCGAAGCCCATGCTCTTATGTGAGGACATAGCAGAGCAGAAGGTGCTGTTGGGCTCTCAATTATCCGAAGAACAGGAGAAAATCTTGATAAGGTTTTTGTTCAACAACAAAGATGTTTTTGCATGGTCAGCCAATGATCTTTGCGGAGTTAACAGGGATGTTATTGAACACTCGCTCAATGTTGACCCATCTTTCAGACCCAGAAAGCAGAGGCTTCGGAAAATGTCTGATGACAAGGCCGAAGGCGCTCGGAATGAAGTCAAAAGACTCCTCAGTGCAGGAGTTATCAGAGAAGTAAAGTACCTAGAATGGCTAGCTAACACTGTTATGGTAAAAAAGGCCAATGGCAAATGGCGAATGTGTATCGATTTTACGGACCTCAACAAGGCCTGTCCGAAGGACGAATTCCCATTGCCAAGGATAGACTCCTTAGTTGATGCAGTAGCTTCGTCAGAGCTTATGAGTCTTCTCGATTGTTATTCAGGCTATCATCAAATTTGGATGAAGAAGGAGGATGAGCCAAAGACCAGTTTCATAACCCCTAGTGGAACATATTGTTACCTTCGGATGCCTGAGGGGCTCAAGAACGCTGGAGGAAGTTTCAGCAGAATGACTGCGAAGGTTCTCCAATCTCAGATAGGCAGAAATGTGCTAACTTATGTTGATGATATCATTGTAAAAAGCATGAAACAGGAAAATCACATTGCTGATGCAGGAGACCTTCGCCAGTTTTAGACAAGCTGGTCTAAAGTTGAATCCAGAAAAATGTGTCTTTGGAGTAAAGAAGGGGAAATTTCTTGGATGCTTGGTTTCAACAAAGGGAATTGAAGCTAATCCAAGTAAAATTGAAGCTATACTTCAAATGGAGCCACCAACTACAAAAAAAGGGGGCCCAAAGATTGACAGGGAGGCTGGCATCTCTCAATAGATTCATATCCAGATCAGCAGAGAGAAATTTACCATTCTTCGAAGTGCTGAAATCAGCCGAAGTCTTTCAATGGGGACCAAGCCAACAAAAAGCCTTCGAGGAACTGAAGCAATATCTGATAGATTTAACAACATTAACTCCACCAACGCCAGGGGCTCCTTTGTTATTATATGTGGCAGCTTCGCATTCAGCGGTAAGTGCAGCATTTGTCTAGGAGAAGCTTGATGGCCAAGTCAAGAAGCAGGTCCCAGTGTATTTTGTATCTGAAGTTCTTAGTATATCAAAGAAAAACTATACAGAATTGGAGAAGGTGTTATATGCTGTTTTGATGGCATCCAGGAAGCTTCGGCATTACTTTCAAGCATACAATATTGTTGTTCCTTCTTCACAACCGTTGAAGGATATTATGAGAAATAGAGAAGCTACTGGACGGATTGGAAAATGGGCTGCAGAGCTCAATGAATTTTGCATTGATTATGTGCATAGATCTTCGATCCAGTCTCAAGCGTTGGCAGATTTCATTGCTGACCGGACGCCAGGGGCTCAGGATGAAGAAACAAATAAAGATGCCGAAGTATGGATAGTGTTTTGCGATGGGTCTTGGGGAACCTTCGGAGCAGGAGCAGCCGCTGTGTTGGTCTCACCATCCAAAGTTAAAACTTGTTATGCAGCAAGACTCGATTTTAGTTGTACTAACAATATTACTGAGTACGAAGCCCTGCTTTTGGGCCTTCGGAAGTTAAAAGCAATGGGAATCAGAAGGGCCATTCTTAAAACTGATTCCCAGGTTGTTTCGGGTCATATTGACAAGAGTTGTAAGGCTAAAGATCCGAAGCTTGAAAAATATCTAGACACGGTCTGAAGGATTGAAGCTTCCTTCGAAGGATTTTCTGTCAAAAATATCCCTCGAGGACAAAATGAGCATGCTGATTTGCTAGCTAAGTCAGCAGCACAGGGGCTGCCCTTACCTTCGGATGTGTTCTTCGAAACAATAAAAGCACCTTCAGTGGAACTTCTTGAAAGAGCAGTCCTCAATATATCTCCTGTTTATAGTGAAGACTGGAGAACTGAGATTATCTCTTACCTTCAGGGTAATTTCCTTTCAGATGACGAAACTTACAACAGGAGGATAGAGGCAAGAGCTCGTCCATATGTCATGATAGAAGGGGAGTTGTACAAGCATGGAGTTTGTGCTCCATTACTCAAGTGTTTATCTAGAGCCGAAGGCATAGAATTGATGAAAGAAATACATGCAGGCCTGTGTGGATCTCACATTGGATCTAGGCCGTTACTTGGAAAAGTTTTCCGTCAAGGGTTTTATTGGCCGAAGGCAGCTTCGGATGCAGCGGAATTAGTTCAAAAGTGTGAAGGTTGTCAGAAATGTGCAAGAGATAAAAAACAACCTTCGTCCCTAACTCAGCTGATACAACCCATCTGGCCATTGCAAAGGTGGGGCCTTGACTTGTTAGGTCCGTTACCACCGGCCCAAGGGAACTTAAGATATGTTGTAGTGGCTGTGGAATATTTTTCTAAATGGATTGAGGCAAAGCCTTTAGCCACAATAACTTCGGCCACCATTCAAAAGTTTTTCTGGCAGAATATTGTTTGTCATTTCGGAGTACCAAAGGCCATCACTGTAGATAATGGAACACAGTTCGACTCCGAAGCTTTCAGAGAATTCTGTGATCAAATTGGCACGAAGATCCATTTTGCATCAGTCAGGCATCCGGAGTCAAATGGACTCGTTGAAAGAGCCAATGGCATCATAATGACAGGAATAATGAAGTTAATCTTCAATCAACCCAGGGGAAAGTGGCCAGATCAATTAATCAAAGTGGTATGGAGCCACAACACAACAACATCAAGGTCAACAGGCTTTACTCCATTCAAATTATTGTTTGGTGACGAAGCAATAACCCCGGAAGAAGCTAAAACTGGATCAATAAGAGTAGTAGCTTCGGCAGAATCAGATCCTGAAGCTGATCATTCTGTGGAAAAAGATGCTATAGAAGGGATCAGGCTTCAAGCTGTGGAGAACATCAATAAATATCAAGCCGAAACAATCAAATGGCGTGATAGAAAGGTTCGGCTAAAGAATATTGAGCCAGGACATTTGGTGCTTCGGAGAGTGGCTAACCCAGATACAGTGGGCAAGTTGCAGTTGAAATGGGAGGGACCTTTTTTGGTAGTATCTTCGTCAAGACCCGGTTCATACAGATTGAAGGATATGGACGGCAACGACATTCCTAGATCTTGGAATGCGGATGAGCTTCGGCGATATTATGTATAACTTGATGTAATTTTTTATATTTTTTATTTTTTCTTTCATGGCACCCTTTTCCTTTCTGAAGGGGGAGAAAGGTTTTTAATGGGGCCATCACATGTAATTTCCTTTTTTAGCTCTATAAGAGCAAAATCCCCCAAAGATGTAAATGTAAAAGATGAGAACGCACCATCGAGTGCCGGAAAGAAACAGGGAAGAAGCTCCAAAGTCGTTCCTAAGGGAATGCAGAGCTTACAGCAAAAAATAAACGCTGATTCCGCCGAAAGTAAAAGGCGAAGAAGCTCCAAAGACGTTCCTAAGGGAATGCAGAGCTTACAGCGAAAAGTAAACGCTGATTCCGCCAAAAGTAAAAGGCGAAGAAGCTCCAAAGACGTTCCTAAGGGAATGCAGAGCTTACAGCGAAAAGTCAACGCTGATTCTGCTGAAGTAAAAGGCGAAGAAGCTCCTAAGGGAGGCTTACATCGAAAAGTCAGCGCTGATATGTGATTGTTTCTAAGGAAATAACGGTTGTGATTATGGCTTCGGATATGTGTTTGGACATTCATTTGCACATCACATTACATCATAACATTTGCATTCATAAACATTCATCCAGGCATATGTAGGATAACCATCATCATAGCATAAGTGGTTGCTTCGGCAAAAAGGAAAAAACTGTCTTTTGTACTTCGTCGTGTACGAAAAGAAGAGCTTCGGAAAAAAGGAAAAGTTGTTTTTTATGCTTCGCTGTGTACGAAAAGAAGGGAAGGTGTTTTTTCGCCTTCGGCTCAAAAAGATAATTTCGTCCACATCAAAGCGTCTCTCATACATTAATGGAAGGGTAAGAGCATATTACAAGGTATGAACAGAATTCATTAAGAACAGTTTAGTCATATTTACAAAAGTTATTTCAAAAGTTTCTTGAGTTTGTCTACAGTCTACTCCTACTGATCTTCATGAGGCCTCAGCTTCGGCGTCATACTCTTTAAGCATCGATCTCGGCTTCGTCATCCTACATGAATTAAGTTGTTGTGGGTCAAAACCAAGCTTGAAGGAAAAGGTAAGCACAAGGTATGATTTCTTACTGGTTCAAGATGACTCCGAGCTTCGTCTCCAGCCTTTTCTCGCCCGCCTTTTGTCCATATCATCTTTACAAATCTATTAGAAATGCTTCGGGCGAGGTCAGGAATATCATCTAAAATTGATGGTGATAGAGTGAAATTGGGCCTATTAACAATTTTTCCATGGTCGCAGCCAGCTTTCAGAAAAGCTGCAGCAGTGCCCCGAGAAGCTACCCAGGCACAGAAGTCACCGTGCCCGGCTATAACTTCGTCAAGCTCATCAATTTCACCCTCAATATGTTCGAAGGTCTTTGGTAAATCTTCAGTTGACAGGGTGAACTTCCCACTGCTGGCCCCGACTGAGTGGAAGATTTTTCTCAGTCGTTGAATACATTTATTGCTAAACTCCAAACATTTGTCTTGAAGGCTTGCCAATAATTTTTTCAAATCTGAATTTTGTTGGACTTCGGCTTCAAGTTTCGTATTAAGTTCTTGCTTTTCTTTTTCAAACTGTTCAGATTGGCAGAGAAGCTTCGTATTCAATTCTGCTACTTTAGCTTCGGCTTCTGCCAATAAGCTTTCAGTTGTCTGAAGCTCGAAGTTTTTCTTTTCAATAGTAGCTGATTGCTCTTTTATTTTGCTCTCTAAATTTTCAATTATAACCTCGTGTTTTTTGTCTTCTAGATCTTGCTGCATTTTCAAAGCCTTGCTCAACAGCATACTCTGCACGTAAACAACCTTCGTTAGACATGTCTTCATTATTAAAAACAATAAAAGTCAAGGGAAAAGTAGTTCACCTTGAAATTGGAATAAAATAAACTACCAACGATATGTTGTCGTCGGTAGCGGCTAATGTCCGTTTCCAGCTTCGGAAAACCGATACTCTTTGATAGAGTACCGATAACCTTAGCTCCAGTTTGATCCCGGATACAGTCTAATTTTTCATCGTCAATACCCCCGAAGAGGAGTGCTCCTGGTTTATATCCGCAAGATTTGGCATATTCTTTAAGCTCTTCTATTTTGGTTTTTGACAATTCTTGTCCAACTAAATTTTGAAACATGAAGGCTTCGTCCTCTGAAGCTTCGTCAGCAATTTCCTTTTCTTTCTCAGACACTGCGGCCATGGCCTCTTCGGCGGCAGTAGTGGCTTCTTCTGTGGCCATGTTTAGCAGCATTTTGTCGATGTGTTCGATTGTGCTTGCCAAATTCAAATCTTCAGTTGAGGTAGCTTCGGTAGCTGCGACCTCCGAAGGTGTGACTTCAATATTTGTTATTTCCTCAGCCGCTGGTATCTTCTGAGCTGAAGCTCTCGGTGGTGTCTTGTCAATGATTTCTGTCACTGCGATGATTCTTTGTCTCTTTGTTTTAGTTGTTTTCTTCGTTTTTTCGGGCTCCTTTTCCTTCTGAAAAAACTTTGTCAGTTGAGGCCCCAATGGACTTAGCTTCGCAGGCAGGGATTCAGTCATTACCTTCAAAATCTCTTCCACGTCAGTGGCAGAGCGTGATGCGGGAGTCTCCTCTTCGTCGGATACTTTTTGCTTCGGAGATGATACTTTCTTCTTCTTCGGAATATTCTTCTTTTTTGGTGGTTCTTTCTCATCTTCATTTAAAGCTTCGGCTACCCTTTTCCTTTTCCGGCCTTCGACACCTTTATTCAGATTTTCGTAGTCAGGGTATTCAAAACCCAGGGCGTCCAGCACTCGATTTAGTCTTCGCTTCGGACGGGTACCGAAGGCCGCAGTCATCAACTGATCCTCTTTTTTGGAGTAATTACCGAGTATTTCATTGCACATTATTTCAATTGTGTCCAGCCACTCTTGGCAAGGTGTTTTAAAATATTTCTTAAACTTGTAATAGTAAGGTAACCGCACAAGTTCCCCTTCTTTCTTCTCCCCCTCTAGCTTCGGCATTTCCCATTCTTTTAAGGTAGGAAAAACCCTGAAAGCCAAAAACTCTTGAACCAGGTCTCTTGTGCTGATATGCTCTGAAATAATTTTAAACTCAGCCAACGCTTTTTGGGTTGGACCTTCTGGTGTCATGTTGCAATGAGGTCGGGTTTCTCCGAAGATTAGTTCAAGCGGACTCTGCACAAGCTTCTCCTTGTCGTCATCAACCTTGACGTAGAACCATTCCGATTTCCAGCCTGCCGACCACTTGCTTCGATAGCTGATGACAGGAAACTTTGTGGTTTTCCGATAGGCAAAATTATAGCAACCAAAGTTATCATGCAATCCATCTTTTCTAGCCTTCGTCTGATAATGCAGCTCATGAACTCGACAAAAGCTGTCGGCAAACGGCTCCACCGCCTGGCTTCGGAGGGCCCAGATATAGACGCTAAGCCTAACGATAGCGTTAGGAGTCAGCTGATGAAAGTAGATCCCAAACCTCTTCAATACATCTGCAATAATCCCATGCAGGGGGAATCTCAACCCAGCCTTTAGAAAGCTCTTGAAAATGACTATTTCATCCTTCTCTGGCTTCGGGGTAGTTTCTTCCCCCCCGAAGCGTAGTAGCTTCTTCTGACTTTCACTGAAATAACCCGACTTCACCATCTTGGAGAGATCAGCCTTCGAAACAGTCGACTTTCCGAAGTCCAAGTGGCTGGGCTTACTTGGCATGGCAATACGATAATCATCTTCGGAATCAGTTTCCTCAATGTTTCCTTCTTCCGCTTCGGCAGTCGCCTGTTCTGTCTCAGCAGTGGGGATTTCTTCTGGGGTTACCAGTCCGGATCGTTGCATCGCTTCGGAGATGGGAACAGTATCCGATCCTTCAGCTTCGCCTCCCTCACGCTCAACCCTAGCGGTAGAACGCACTCTGGCCATTTAACTCTGAATTTTTTGGGAACTAAATGCTTTTTCTTCCGAAGCTTTTTCTTCTGACGAAGTAGGCTTCAAACTGGAGCTTCGTCTGATTCTGAGAGTCAAGCTTCGGCCATGGTTAAAAATTTTGGCAGCAAAACAGTGCAAATAGCAATGAATGCTGTGGTAACTTCACACCTACTCGTCTGTTTATATAGTGATGCAGGTAAGAAGGTGAATCGCCAGGATTTTTACACCAGGCGGACAACCGCTTGCACTCGCTGCGCGGTGGACCGCAGAGACCAAACAGTAGCTCTGCAAGGTGGGACCGCTACGCGCTCGGAAACTGAATCGTTTCTCGACAACGAGCTCAGGGAAGGTGTTTTTTGGACCTTCGGCTTCCCGAAGCTTAAAAGACTTTTTTCACGGATCAAGCTCGTTACGAAAAACGATCTAGCGCCGCGAAAGGGGCTACTGTTGGGACTATGCTTCGTCGCCGAAGGTCTTGTAGGAAGAAGCAGCTTCGGCTGAAGCTGTCCGCATGAGATGACCGAAGGATCCTCTTCATGAAGCTTCGGAATTACAAACCGACTTAAAAGTAGAATGACCTTTTAGTCCATAAATGTTTGGGTCGCTGTTGTAATCCCTTATAAGGGGCATAATTGTAATTCCCCACAGGCTGTGTCCTGTGCCTATAAATAGTGAACAATATTCCTTTACTATTCACGCATTCCTGTATTTGCAATCACATCATTCGGGAACCAATCTTTGCCAAGGCAGAGGTATAACTGTATTCAATGATTAAATATACTGAGTAGATATAATATGGTTCATTTATGATTCATTTACCTTTGATACTCTATATTTTATGTTATCTTATACAATCTATTAAAATTCAATTACGAAGATTTAACCTTCGTAATCGTATTGTCATCAACCTTCGTCCAAGGTCCATTAATCCCCAAGGGAATAATGCTTCGTTGGACGAAGGACATTAACATTTAACATTTTATGTTGCCTTGTTCTTAATTCATAGCATTTGAGAACAAGTCCCCAACAGTCGCGGAGTGGACAGGGAGACAAGCCAGATTTGGCGTCCGCAAATCTCCCTACCTAGGGCATATCTGCCATTGGAACTCCCATACAAGAGACAACCCTAGGTGCTAGGAGGAGGCCTACGCCGGATTTTTGCCAAGATTCGCACGTTTGCGATCTCGGCGAGCTGTTGAACATGGGTAGAAGAATACCTCCACGTGTTCGACGCGCCCTGAACGCGCCAGAGCACTCCCAGCGCCCGACCCCGCACGCCCCGCGCCGCGCTAAGCCATGCCCGTGTCCCCTGCCCGCGCCCGCGCCTATAAAGCCAGCCGAAGCTTCAGTCGTACGCCCCCACACGCTCTCGACCTCACCGGAGCGCGAGATCGCCGGAGTTTGCCCTGCACACAGCGTGCCAGCGGCCGCCCAATCCCCCGCCACCGTAGACCGGCCAGCAGAGCCATTCCCAGCCCCGTCCAACCCTCGGAATAGACTCTACGTGCCTCGGTGAAGCTCCCAGAGCAAGGAATCGAGCTCTGCCTCGCCGGAGAAACCCGATCAAGGTTACCGGACTTCACCCGACCACCAGCGAATGTGGACCGAGCTCCACGGTGAGTTATTCTTCGATTCTTTGAACGGGTCGACTCATTAGCACCCCGTGAAGCTCTCCGTGCCCTTGGATTGACCTATATCGTTGTGGATAGGCCGGAGCACTCGCCGCCGACGAGCTCGCCCGCCTGCGCATGTGGACCGGCCGATTCCGGCCATCACCGTCGTCGAGCCGTACCTCGTTGTGACCGCAAGGACTTCCCGAAGCCAACCCCGTCCTTCGCCGGACCTCCCTCGCCGCCGGTAAGCCGTGCCGCCCTTTTCCTTTCGCGGGTACTGTTCAAAAGGGGGAGGGACCTCGGGGAAGCAGGAATAGAAGTCAGGGGTTTTTTTGAACTGTTAGAGACTCAGATGAATAGTTGCACATGGGTATAAGTTAAAGAACTGGTTTAGGAAAAGCCCAGGGTCCTCGGTGTAAACTGGTTTTCTAGATAACCTTTTTAATATTTCTAATTTAAATGCAAACAGAGCTTGTGAAATTCATAACTTCAGTTTTGTTCAACCAAATTTGGTCAAACCAATTTTGCCAGAATCTAAATAATGTGAACTACCTAGGAAAAATACAAAACCCCCTTGGTACTGCAGAAGAATTTAAAGTTTGGAATTAAAGATTGAATTGGCCAAAAGCTAAATAATAGAGGGAAAAATAGTTACACTGTTAGACTGAGGTTAAGAAAAATCAGGGAAGCACTTAATGACTCCCTAATTTGTTTAAAAATAGTAAACCCCTCAGTGCACCAAATTAAGGTAGGTTTTATTATTTAAAATCATTTTAGCTCAAAATTAAAGAAAATAGAAAAGGTAGTTTAAAATAAGAACCAGAGAGCAACCACATTTTTGTTAGCTCACTTATTTAATATAGTTCACTAGAAAATTTTATTAGACCTTTATTTAGTACAAAAGAAATGAGATACCTTTTATTTTATGAAAACAAGGAAAACTTAGAAAAATCCTAGAAAAATAACCCTGGGGTGAAAACACTCCAAATCTTGGGATAACTAATAATATGTTGCTATAAATATAGGAAAATATGAGTTTTGTTGTTTGATATTTTTCAAATAACAAGTTAGTTATAAGTACCTTTTTGGCATTGAACTTTAGAAAATCACAACTAAATATGCAATAGGTCTTTTTCTGTGATTTTTAACACAGAGGCCTAATATCACCTATGAATCTAGACAAAAATAACATTTGGTACAGAGACCTCACTTAAAGCATAGCTATAGTGTAAAATGCCCTTTTACACTTGTCTTTGTTAATTGTGCACAAGTAGTATCTGAATTAATTTCCACCTCAAATTTTTAGGAGAACCCACAAATGTTAATAGTTACCCACTGTATTTTTTATAACATTTTTGGAAAATGTTAACTAACCCTGATGGATCAAAAAGGCTTAATAGGAAGCAATAGAAAGAAGAGGGAAACCTTGGGAAAAATAGATGCAAATACAAAACCCTTAAGTATATCCAAAAAGAAACCCTAGAGAAACACTAAAGTTAATACTGTTTTACTATGCATAACCCTTATAAATGTTCATGTCATACTTATGCATATATCTCATGCATTGCATTCGATAGATTGTAATCTCGCTGACGGAGAGTACATCCTCGTGCCGGAGCAAGGAGTTGCTCAGGAGGTAGCCCAGGATCCAGCACCAGAGCTTGCCCTCGAAGATCTGCCTGCCCCAGCTTTGGAAGGCAAGCCCCGATTTTATGCATAACCGTTATATATATGCTATTTTACTGCACTTAATGTTTGTAGGTTGTACTGTGCACTTAAGTGTAGGAGTTGACTGAAACCATAGTTGCATTAACTCAGGATTTCCTTTTGAGATGGATACTAGTATGCTAGGTCGAGTAGCTGCTTTACTAATTAGGGATATCGGTAGAAGTCGAGTGATTTTTCTAGCACTCACGTGAGGTCAGGAATTGGTTGTATCCATTTTTATATCATAATGATGTTGGTCTGTGGACAACAATCCATGGGGATTGGTTGTCTATGAGAAGGAAAAATTGGAATAAGGATTAAGGTGTGGTACCGTGTGTCAAGCATTTGAACGTACTAAACATATGCCGAGAAATATGGTAAATCGGTAAGCCTAGTACCTGAGTGAACCTTCCCGCAGATTGCCCTCCTCACGCGACCTGAGACGTGGTCTCCCATTCCGGTTATGGTGGGTACAAGTGCGGTCATTGCACGACAGCAGTTGGGGTCAGTGAGGCATTGTACGCCAAGGCGGTGAGCCCCTTTCTGTTGCCAGGAAATCGATGGGGACGGTTGATGTGTGTGGGGACAGAGTGCCTCGCCACGTCGTGTGTTTAGGTTTACCTTGCAAGGTTGACACTCGATTCGAATCGTCTGCTTCTAGCAGCTAATGAGACTGCTTGATCCATGCTGCTACATTGAGTAACAAGTGGAAATGAGTTGATGTGCAAAAGTTGTTGATTGCTAAATGTTTGATACCATGTATGATTAGATAGGTACACATTTAGTCTTAAGAGAGTCACACTAAAACTTGAAAAAGCTAAAACTTGATTTTTAGACTCAGCTAGTGCTTTTGGCAAGCAAACCCCTCAGCCAGACAACTGCATGTCTAGAGGTAGAGGAGTAGACTCCTCAAACCGGGTAAGTCTAGCTGAGTATTAGTATACTCAGCCTTGCTTGTGGCATAATTTTACAGGTTCTCTGGAGGACATGGCTGCTGGAGTGACTTGGTCGTCCATCTTGCCACCGGGTTGGACAGTCGAGTGGGACCCTACCTCGGCAGAGGAGGAGCATGAGGAGTGATGGGCCAGGCTTCCCCATCCCTCCGTTTATTCACCGCTAGTTTTATTCCGCTGCATTCCAAACAATGAACACTACTTTTGTTAAACTCCAATGATGTTGTCATAAATTAAGTACTCCTTAATGTTTGGTTTTATGCTTTATTGTATTTGCTCTGTGCCTCACCTTCGAGTGAGTACGTGGTACTTGATCCTATTAGTGGCCTCGTCGGACTAGATCCGAGGGATTGACGTTTTATTCCTATTTAAGTGTGGTCTAGCCTTTAAGGTGGGACTTAGGCACTTAAGTTGGAATAATTCGGGCGGTTCCGCCACAGGTATGATGATTTCCATCATGGAAATTTTGCTTTTGATGATGCTTCTCCTCTGTCAGCAGAACTGTAGGCTACCACATGGCCCCCATCATACAAGCCACCCCAGCTCCCTATGTATGATTGGCATTCAGACCCGAAGCAGTTTATAATGAGCTACAAAGCAACCATATCTTCATATGGGGGCAACACTGCAGTCATGGTGAAATCCTTCATCATGGCAGTAAAGAATGTTGCACAAAATTGGTACTCTTCTCTTCGGCCAGGAACAATTACATCATGGCAAAAGTTGAAGGATATGCTGATCACCAGTTTCCAAGGATTCCAAACGAAGTCGGTCACTGCCCAGGCTCTGTTCCAATGCACGCAGGACCACGAGGAATACCTTCAGGCGTATGTCCGGAGGTTCTCGCGTCTGAGAGCACAAGCACCCACAGTGCCCAATGAAATTGTCATTGAGGCCATGATCAAAGGGCTTTGGCCAGGACCTATGGCTCAATACTTTGCCAAGAAACCCCCTCAGACCTTGGAGAAGCTTCTTCAGAAGATGGATGAGTACATCCGGACTGATAATGATTTCCACTAGAGAAGGGAAGAAGCTTATAGGTTTTCTGAGATGACTAGGGGCTTCGGAGGAAGAATCCACCCTAGGCATGTCAGATCAATCCATAACTCCGGTCAGAGTGATGACAGAGGAAGCCAGCTTCAGAGGCCACAACATAGCTCACAATCTTCAGGGCAACAGCAAAGCTCTTTCAGACCACCAACCCCAAATACATGGGTAATCAACCTGCAGCTTCTGTTGCTTCGGCAAGTCATTCACAAGCTTCCTGGCCCTAGCTCCCATTACCACCACCATTGCCACCTACTCACACCCAAAGCCAGCAGCCAGAAGGGCACTAGCACGCCTAACAACAGCGCGACTTCAGAGAGGAGTCCGAAGCTCGTATAGTCAATAGCATTGTACCAGAATCGAAGCATATATACTAAGGAATATCCTACTTTTGATGTACTTTTTTATGCCATTTTATTTTTTGTACAAGAAACAAGTCATGAAGAACTTAATTTCAATTTATTGTAATAATTGTGCCTGCATCAGAGTATAATATGTCTTCCTCATGAACTTCCGAAGCTTGAAAGACGTTTCTAAGAAAGCGGAGTAAATTCCGAAGCTCAAAAGTCATTCCTAAAGGAATGCAGAGCCAAAAATTTTGATCTGAAGCTACAAAAGTCATTCCTAAGGGAGTGCAGCGTAAGTTTTCTGCTCAAAAGTCGTTCCTAAAGGAATGCAGAGCCAAAAATTATGATCCGAAGCTGCAAAAGTCGTTCCTAAGGGAGGCAGCGTAAGTTTTCTGCTCAAAAGTTGTTCCTAAAGGAATGCAGAGCCCAATACCACCGAAATATAAGGTGAAGAAGCTCAAAAGTCGTTCCTAAGGGGATGCAGAGCTTAAATGCCACCGAAATAGAAGGTGTAGAAGCTCAAAAGTCGTTCCTAAGGGGATGCAGAGCTTAAAGACTCAAAAGGCGTTCCTAAGGGGATGCAGAGTCTTGTGTATTCCAATATGGGCGCGCGTGTGTGTCTTCGACATCGCCATCATTTTGCATCATGTCATCATATCATTTCACATAACATTACATCATACATCATTTCGCATCAACGGCACAAAGATTGGATACAAAGCAAATCTTCGGCAAATACTTTGTTAAGATGGAATTGTGATGAGGAACGAAGTAAACTTCGGGGAATACAGTTTTATCAGAATAGAAGGTCTTTCTTTACAAAGCATGAAACGAAGGGAAGTAGTTTTTTCGCCGAAGGCTCAAAAACGGTATGTGTGTAAATTTCATGCATCGTAAAGAAATATATTACAGTAATTTACATCTCATCGATTGTTCCATACATCAAATATTGCAAATTATTACAAAAATAAAGTCTACTCTTCTCTAAGGATTTTCTCCGCGGCTTCGTTCAATAAATTGTCGACAACTTCGTCGATAATAGAGTTAGCAAGGTTTATTGCATCCAGTGTTTCCTTCATGTTCGGATCAGCCAGGGGGTTGTATGGCTCCGGCAGCGGCGATAGTTTAGCTGTAGTAGGTAAACTATTAGTTCGAAGCCACAAAGTAACTGCAGAAGCTAAAATTCAAAAACAATACCTATGCGCCTTTCGCGCTCAGCAGCTTCTTCAGCTCGCTTAGCTTCTTCTTGGGCCTCATGGGTGTCTTTTTCATTCTTTTTTATAATTTCGTTGGCCAATTCTCGACCACCGTGCACCCAGACATCAGAATAAAACTTTCCGCCCACCAAAGTCGCTTCGGCTGAAGGGTCTTTTGTGTCGTCTATGGAGAAGGCGGCTTCGGCCTGAGCTGTAGCTTTGACGTGATCACATCCAGCCTTCTCCAGAATAGCTGCGATTCCACGAGTGCCAGAGAAAGCACAAATATCCCCACGATCACTCAGGATTTCCTCGAAAGCTTTGGCTTCCCCACTTATCCATTCAATGACGCCCTCGGGGTCGCCTCGGATAAAATTTTCCTCAGAGGAATAAGCTCCCACTTTGACAAAGCTAGTTTTTAGTTTCTTCACGCAATCCAATGATTTTTCAAAACATCTTTCCTTGGATCCGTGAAGCTCCTCAATATTTTTCTCTAGCTTGGTCTTCCACCATTCACTAATTTCTTGGTTAGCCTTTGCGACCGCACAATTTTCGTTGGCTTCGGCAAGCTTTTTCTGAAGGTCTTCAACCTCGGCTTTATGACCTTCGGCCTAGACGTTGTATTTCGTCTCATCTTCCTTCACTTTATTCACCAATGAAATTAGAATTTTGTCTTTCTCCAGGGCTTCGTTTCTCAGCTGAATTACCTCCGATCGAAGGTTACCAAGAGTTATTGTGCAGCTTTCATCCTCAAAATTCTTTTGAGCCCTCAGGGCGTTGCTCAGAATTAAGCCCTGTGAAAAAGAAGGATAAATGTTTAGCATGAGAATAAAAACTTTATTTTCCCAAATTCATAAACTATAAGTTTACAATTCCTGTACCTTCAGGCTGTTGTATGCGAGGCTGTCCGTGAGGTCATCCTTTGACATGGCGGAAAGGCCAACTTCGAGCTTTGGAAATCTCATACTCTTAGCCATCTCCCGGCAGACAGATATCTCTTTGTTGTCCGAGAGACAGTACAAGAAATCATCTTCGTCTGTATCATTGAACACCAAAGCCCCTTTTGGGTATTTCAGTTTTCAGGCATAATGGTTAGCTTCTACAATCTCTCTAGATAACCTCTTGCCCGAATCATGACGAATAATAAAGTCAAGATTCTCGGACAGAGCTTCGGGACTAGGAGATTTAGCTTCCTCGGTTATTTCTTTGTCCATAGTTATGCCAAACCCTAGAGATTCTTGCTCACCCCCTTCATCAGTTGCAGTGGGTTTTGTATCAACAGGCACTGAAGGCACAACTTCGGCTTCAGCCTCGGCTGTAGCAGCTTCGGCAACTTTTTTCGCGGGAGCAGGAGTTAATGCTTTTGTGGTTTCAATGACAGCGTCTAGCACGCTGATCATCCTCCTTCTCTTGGGAGTTGTGGCAGGTGCCTTTGTCACCTTCGGCAATTCTGCCTCCATTAATGGGCTCAGAATTTTTGGCAGCATCATTGTTTTTCTAATTCTGGCTCTTTGACTTCGGTTGACCCGACTATAGGCACCTTTGGCACCGCAGTCGATCCTTCGGCTTCAGCCTCAGCAGAAGTAGCCTGTTTTGCTTCGGTAGCGGAGGAGGTCCCTTCACCAAATTTAGGCACTACGGTCGTTTCAATATATTGAGGCCTGTGGGTCAAAACCTTTATTTTCTTGCCCTTCGGCACATCAGTGGTGACCGAAGTGATAGTTTTCCTCTTTTTTCCTTGCCTTCTCAAGGGGTAGCAGTAATCAGGATATATGAAGCCAATTGCATCAAAACCTCTGTTCAATCTTTTCTTGCCCCGACCCCCGAAGGCTGAGGACAAGGCATCATCTTCGGCCATGGTATATGTCCCAAGCAATTCGTCGCTAGTAGCCTCAATGCATTTCAACTAGTCATCATTTGGTTTGTCGAACTTCTCTCTATATCTGAAGGTATATTTCAATCGAACTAATCCACCTTCGTTGGATTCAACAGTAGTCTCCTTCAGCATCTCCTAGCCATCCACAAGAGGCCACACCCTATAGGCTATGTGCTCTTGGATTATATCTCTTGTGCCAATGAAAGCACAGACAATGCTAAAAGCCTTCTGACACACTTCGACATCACTTTCAATAGTCACCTTCGGCCTTCGAAGGCCGAAGCGAGACCAGATGGGGCGTTGGATAATTTCCTTATTATCCTCCCTCTCAATCAGATTATTCTTAACATAAAACCATTCCTCCATCCAGGCCCCGAGCCATCTTTTCCGGTATGTTGGAACTAGGTAGCTTGCATTAGAGCGAGCAATGAATTCGTAACAACCGAAGTTGTTGTGATACTGCTCTTTGCCGATAGCCTTCGTCTCGTATAAAAGCTCATGCATACTGCAAAAGCACTTCGCGCTCGGTTCCAGCCCTTGGCTTCTTACAGCCCAAACAAACAAGCCCATTCTAATTATAGCTTCGAGAGTAAGTTGATGAAGAAAGATCTGAAATATCTTTAGCACTTCAACCAAAAATCTGCTTAATGGGAACCGAAGACCCGCCTTCAGAAAGCTTTTGTAAATAACCACCTCATTTTCTTCAGGAGCAGGGGCAGTGTTGTCTCCTCCAACCCTCACAATAGACATGTCGTGAAAGTATCTTCCTCTCATAGCGTCAACATGACTTTGCTTAATGGTTGATTTTCCGAAGATAGTATGGCTTGGCCGCTAGGGGCGATCTTCGGAATCTTCATCTCCACTTTCCACATCAAAATCATCACTGTCATCTGAAAGCACCTAGAGGGGGGTGAATAGGTGATCCTGTAAAAATCAAATACTAATAGCCACAAAACTTGGTTAAGTGTTAGTACGGCTAAGTAGCAAGCTCTTGTGAACACAAGTAATCGCGAGAAAAACAAGCACAAGAGACACGGTGGTTTATCCCATGGTTCGGCCAAGTATAACACTTGCCTACTCCACGTTGTGGCGTCCCAATGGACGAGGGTTGCACTCAAGCCCTTTCAAGTGATACGATGATCAACTTGAATACCACGGTTTTCTTTTCTTAGACTTTCTCCCTTTTGCGAGGAATCTCCACAACTTGGAGCCTCTCGCCCTTACAAAGATGATCACACAAGAAGCACGGAAGTAAGGGAGGGGAAAAGCAACACACACAAGATAGCACGATCACTCACACAAGTCACAACTTGAGCTCAAAACACAACCCACGGAGTTCTCAACTCAAATGGAGCTCAAGTCACTATCACAAAGAATCATATGCGCGAAGTTGGAGTCTTGATGCTTAGGAATGATCAAAGAATGCTTGGGTTACTCCTCCATGCGCCTAGGGGTCCCTTTTATATCCCCAAGGCAGCTAGGAGCCGTTTGAAGCCAACAAGGAAGGCAATTCTTGCCTTCTGTCAGGTGGCGCACCGGACAGTCTGGTGCACCACCAGACAGTCACTGTAGCATGTCCGGTGCGGATCTCCTTCCTAAGTTGGCGCAGCCGACCGTTGCAACTCCGGGCTGGTTGGCGCACTGGACACTGTCCGGTGCACACCGGACAGTCTGGTGCCCCCAGCCGACCGTTGGCGCGGGCCACGCGTCGCCCGCGTATTGCGCGACCGACCGTTGCGCTGGCGACCGTTGGCTCACCAGACAGTCCGGTGCACCATCGGACAGTCCGGTGAATTATAGTCGTACGCCGCCGTCGAGTCCCGAGAGCGGCCAGTTCACCTTGGACTCGTTTGGCGCACCGGACACTGTCCAGTGCACCCAGACCGAGCAGCAGTTGGCTGTACACAACCAACTCTTTTCCAATCTATTTTCTCTTGTTTCTATCACTTAGACACAATACATTAGTATCCAAATCAATGTATTAAGTCTAGAAACGTACCTTGTTACATGATTTGCACTTCTTCAATCCTTGGCACAATTTAACACTTGGAGAATATGTGTTGGGCACTTAATCACCAAAATAATATAGAAATGGCCCAAGGGCACATTTCCCTTTCAATCTCCCCCTTTTTGGTGATTTATGCCAACACATCACAAGGCAAATGCAAAAGTTGCAACATTGATTCAAATTGAAGACCAAATTGTTTTTGACTCAAATTTGGCATATTTGGATCATTCTTTGCCACCACTTGGTTTGTTTTTGCAAATGAAATTCATTTTCTTATCTCTAAGTCAAACTCACTTGTTTGGGCATTAAGAGAGATAATCCAAGAGTGAAAATGATCAAAATCCAAACCCCCCCCCTTTTTCCCATAATCATAAATTCTCCCCACAAGAGACCAAATTTTGACAATAAGAGTATTTTGACAAATCAAAAGTTCTAACTCTACTATTTTCAAAATTCTCAAGTGGTAGCTGATCCATTTGCTTTGGCCTTAATTTCTCCCCCTTTGGCATTAAGCACCAAAATGGGATCATTATTGGCCCTTTAACCCCATTGCCTCACCAAAAATGTCAATTAAGAACGAAAAGGCAATAGGAGCTTAAGAATGAACTTGGAGGTTAGTACACTAATACCGGAGTGCAGTGGAAGTCTTTGCATGGTCCAAGTTCACCTTTCCCTTTCAATTCACCGTTGAGACTACATCAAGTAAACTCAAGAACCAATGTTAGTCTCAAAGGGTCAAGTTGTAGCACTTCTCCCCCTAAATGTGTGCATCATTCACACATGGACTTGTGAGGTCCGGGGATCCCTTGCACAACTTGAGCACCATAAGTAAACAATAAATCTCACAATTGCATAAAGTAACTTGATCAAGGCCATAAAACACATGTATGCTATAAATCAATCCAAGTTACGCGAATCTAAGACATTTAGCTCACTACGTAGCCTGCAAAAGGTTTTCTCATCTAAAGGCTTGGTAAAGATATCAGCTAGCTGGTTCTCAGTGCTAATATAGAACACTTCGATATCTCCCTTTTGCTGGTGGTCTCTCAAAAAGTGATGTCGGATGTCTATGTGCTTTGTGCAGCTGTGTTTAACAGGATTATCCACCATGCGGATTGCACTCTCATTGTCACATAGGAGTGGGACTTTGCTCAGATTGTAGCCAAAGTCCTGGAGGGTTTGCCTCATCCAAAGTAGTTGCGTGCAACACTGTCCTACGACAACGTACTCGGCCTCAGCGGTGGATAGGGCAACGGAGGTTTGTTTCTTAGAACTCCAAGACACTAGGGACCTTCTAAGGAATTGGCACGTCCCTGATGTACTCTTCCTATCAACCTTGCATCCAGCATAATCGGAGTCTGAGTATCCAATGAAGTCAAAGGTAGACCCCTTTGGATACCAGATCTCGAAGCAAGGCGTAGCAACTAAATATCTAAGAATTCGCTTAACGGCCACAAGGTGACACTCCCTTGGATCAGATTGAAATCTAGCACACATGCATACGCTAAGAATAATATCCGGTCTACTAGCACATAAGTAAAGCAAAGAACCTATCATAGACCGGTATGCCTTTTGATCAACGGACTTACCTCCTTTGTTGAGGTCGACATGCCCGTCGGTTCCCATTGGCGTCTTCGCGGGCTTGGCGTCCTTCATCCCAAACAGCTTAAGAAGATCTTGAGTGTACTTCGTTTGGGAGAGGAAGGTGCCGTCCTTGAGTTGCTTCACTTGGAACCCAAGGAAGTAGTTCAACTCGCCCATCATTGACATCTCAAATTTCTGTGTCATCCCCCTGCTAAACTCCTCACAAGACTTTTGATTAGTAGAACCAAATATTATGTCATCGACATAAATTTGGCACACAAAAAGATCACTGTTACAAGTCTTAGTGAAAAGAGTGGGATCGGCTTTCCCAACCTTGAAAGAATTAGCAATTAAGAAATCTCTAAGGCATTCATACCATGCTCTTGGGGCTTGCTTAAGTCCATAGAGCGCCTTAGAGAGCTTACACACATGGTCGGGGTACCTGTCATCCTCAAAGCCACATGCAGCTCCTCAAAGCGCTCTTCACATCCATTTGAAACAACCTGAAGGAGTGGTGAGCGGCATAGGCTAATAGAATGCGAATAGACTCTAGCCTAGCCACAGGAACAAAGGTCTCCTCGAAATCCAAACCTGCAACTTGGGCAAAACCTTTTGCCACAAGTCGAGCCTTATTCCTTGTCACCACTCCGTGCTCGTCTTGTTTGTTGCAGGAACACCCACTTGGTTCCCACAACATTTTGCTTTGGACGTGGCACCAGGGTCCAAACTTCATTTCGCTTGAAATTGTTGAGCTCTTCCTGCATGGCCAACACCCAATCCGGATCCTGCAAGGCCTCTTCTACCCTGAAGGGCTCAATAGAAGAGACAAACGAGTAATGCTCACAAAAGTTAGCTAATCTTGAGCGAGTAGTTACTCCCTTGCTTATGTCACCCAATATCTGATCAATAGGGTGATTTCTTTGAATTGTCGCTCGAACTTGAGTTGGAGGGGCCAGTGGTGCTTCTTCCTCCATAACTTGTTCTTCTTGTGCTCCCCCTTGATCACACGCCTCTTCTTGAGGAACCTGTTCATCATCTTGAGTTGGGGGATGCACCATCGTTGAGGAAGAAGGTTGATCTTGTTCTTGTTGTTCCTGTGGTCACACATCTCCAATCGCCATGGTATGTATTGCGGCCGTTGGAATATCATCTTCATCTATATCATCAAGATCAACTTGCTCTCTTGGAGAGCCATTAGACTCATCAAATACGACGTCTCTAGAGACTTCAACCAAACCCGATGATTTGTTGAAGACTCTATACGCCTTTGTATTTGAGTCATAACCTAGTTAAAACCCTTCTACAACTTTGGGAGCAAATTTAGAATTTCTACCTTTCTTCACTAGAATGTAACATTTACTCCCAAATACACGAAAGTATGAGACGTTGGGTTTGTTACCTGTAAGAAGTTCATACGAGGTCTTCTTAAGGAGGCGATGGAGATAGAGCCGGTTTATGGCGTGGCAAGCTGTGTTCATAACTTCCGACCAAAACCGCTCAGGCGTCTTGAATTCTCCAAGCATCGTCCTCGCCATGTCAATAAGTGTCATGTTCTTCCTCTCCACCACACCGTTTTGCTGCGGTGTGTAGGGAGCGGAGAACTCATGCTTGATCCCTTCCTCCTCAAGGTACTCCTCCACTTGTAAGTTCTTGAACTCGGACCCGTTGTCGCTTCTTATCTTTTTCACCTTGAGCTCAAATTTGTTTTGAGCTCGTCTTAGAAAGCGCTTGAGGGTCCCTTGGGTTTCTGATTTATCCTGCAAAAAGAACACCCAAGTGAAGCGAGAAAAATCATCAACAATAACAAGACCATACTTACTTCCCCCGATGCTAAGGTAGGCGACGGGTCCAAAGAGGTCCATATGTAGTAGCTCCAGTGGTCTTGATGTTGTCATCACATTCTTGTTGTGATGAGTGCTCCCCACTTGTTTTCCTTCCTGACACGCTGCACAAGGTTTATCTTTCTCGAAACACACAATTTGTTAGTCCTAACACATGTTCTCCCTTTAGAAGTTTGTTGAGGTTCTTCATTCCAACATGTGCTAGACGACGATGCCACAACCAGCCCATGCTAGTCTTAGCTATTAAGCATGCATCTAGATCGGCCTCCTCTTTCGAAAAATCAACCAAGTAAAGTTTGTCGTCTAGTACACCCTTAAACGCTAATGAACCATCACTCCTAAAGACAGAATCATCAACATTTGTGAACAAATAATTGTAGCCCATGTGGCACAATTGACTTACAGACATGAGATTATAGCCTAACGACTCTACTAAGAATACATTGGAAATAGAGTGCTCGCTTGTGATGGCTATTTTTCCCAAACCTTTGACCTTGCCTTGATTCCCATCTCCGAATATTATTGTATCTTGGGAAACTTTGTTCTTGACATAGGAGGTGAACATCTTCTTCTCCCCCATCATGTGGTTTGTGCATCCGCTATCGATAATCCAGCTTGAGCCCCCGGATACATAAACCTGCAATACAAATTAGGCTTGGGTTTTAGGTACCCAACTCTTGTTGGGTCCTACAAGGTTAGTCACAATTGTCTTTGGAACCCAAATGCAAGTCTTGTCTCCCTTGCATTTGGCTCCCAACTTCCTAGCAACCAATTTCTTATTTTTACATGAGAGTACAAAGGTAGTGTTGCAAGCATAGAAAACAGTAGCAGATTCATTACACATTTTTCTAGGCACATGAGACACAAGGTTTCTCTTAGGCCTACTTCTATCATGCACAAAAGTAGAACTTGAAGCAATCATAGCATGTGAATCATAACTTCTATCATAATGAGCATTCCTAGAAAATTTTCTGTCATAAATGAATGCATGATTCCTTTTAATGCTACTAGTCATAGGGGCCTTCCCTTTCTCCTTGTTGGGAATGGGAGCCCTTTGGCTTGTTAAGTTCTTGGCTTCCTTTCGAAAGCCAAGCCCATCCTTAATTGAGGGGTGTCTACCAACAGTGTAGGCATCCCTAGCAAATTTTAATTTATCAAAGTCACTTTTGCAAGTCTTAAGTAGAGCATTAAGACTTACCACTTCATTATTTAATTTAGAAATGGAAATTAAATGTTCATCACAAGCATCAACATTAAAATCCTTGCATCTATTGCAAATTACAACATGTTCTACACATGAACTTGGTTTATTTGCTACCTCTAGCTTAGCATTTAAATCATCATTCAAAATCTTTAAACTAGAGATTGGTTCATGGCACACAAACAATTCAGAGGATAACAATTCATTTCTTTTAGTTTCTAAAACAAGAGACTTTTGTGCACTAACAAGTTTGTCATGTTCTTCATACAAAATATCCTCTTGCTTTTCTAAGAGTCTATCCTTTTCATTTAAGGCATCAATTAACTCATTAATTTTATCTACCTTTGCTCTATCTAAGCCCTTAAATAAATCGATATAATCTACTTCATCATCACTAGAGTCATCATCACTTGAAGTAGTATACTTAGGGGTTTCTCGAATGCTTACCTTTTTATCCTTTGCCATGAGACAAGTATGGCGTTCGTTGGGGAAGAGAGAAGACTTGTTGAAGGCTGAGGCAGCGAGTCCTTCGTCGTCGGAGTCGGAGGAGGAGCAGTCCGAGTCCCATTCCTTTCCGAGATGTGCCTCGCCCTTTGCCTTCCTGTAGCTCTTTTTCTTCTCCTTCTTCCCGCTCTTTTCTTGTCCCTGGTCACTATCATTATCGGAACAGTTTGCAATAAAGTGACCAGTCTTACCGCACTTGAAGCAGGAGCGCTTTCCCCTTGTTTTGTTCTTGTTGGGGTACTCCTTGCGTCCTTTAAGAGCGGTCTTGAAGCGCTTGATGATGAGAGCCATCTCATCTTCGTTTAGCCCAGCCGCCTCAACTTGTGCCACCTTGCTTGGTAGCGCCTCCCTGCTACTGGTTGCCTTGAGGGCAATAGTTTGAGGCTCATGGACGGGGAGTGGACCGTTTAGAGCGTCGTCTACATATCGGGCCTCCTTCACCATCATGCGCCCGCTCACAAAGTTTCCAAGAATCTCCTCGGGCGTCATCTTGGTGTACCTGGGATTCTCACGAATAAGGTTAACAAGATGGGGGTCAATTACCGTGAATGATCTTAGCATAAGTCGGACGACGTCGTGGTCCGTCCATCTTGTGACTCCTAATCTTGTTGACCAGGGTCTTGAGCCTGTTGTATGTTTGTGTTGGCTCTTCTCCCCTGATCATCGCGAACCTTCCTAGCTCGCCTTCCACCAACTCCATCTTGGTGATCATGGTGGCATCATTACCCTCATGAGAGATCTTGAGGGTATCCCAGATTTGCTTGGCGTTATCCAAGCCGCTCACCTTGTCGTACTCATCCCTGCACAATGATGCTAGCAAAACAGTGGTTGCTTGTGCATTCTTATGGATTTGCTCATTAATGAAAACGGGGTTGCCAGTACTATCAAAATGCATTCCGTTTTCAACAATCTCCCAAATACTTGGATGGAGAGAAAATAGGTGACTACGCATTTTGTGACTCCAAAATGAGTAGTCTTCTCCATCAAAGTGTGGAGGTTTCCCAAGTGGAATTGAAAGTAAATGAGCATTAGAATTGAAAGGCATGCGAGAGTAATCAAATGAATAGTTTTGATTAACTGTTCTTTTCTTCGACGAAGAATCATCATCTTCATCTCTTGGTGAAGAAGACGATTCGTCGCTGTCGTAGTAGACGATCTTCTTGATGCGCCTCTTCTTCTTCCCGTCCTTCTTCTTGTGACTCGAGCCAGAGTCAGTGGACTTGTCATCTCTTGCTCGTTGAAGAAGGACTCCTTCTCCTTATCATTGACCACCATCCCCTTTCCCTTAGGATCCATCTCTTCGGGTGATTAGTCCCTTACATGAAGAGAACGACTCTGATACCAATTGAGAGCACCTAGAGGGGGGTGAATAGGTGATCCTGTAAAAATCAAATACTAATAGCCACAGAACTTGGTTAAGTGTTAGTACGGCTAAGTAGCAAGCTCTTGCGAACACAAGTAATCACGAGAAAAACAAGCACAAGAAACACGGTGGTTTATCCCGTGGTTCGGCCAAGTATAACACTTGCCTACTCCACGTTGTCGCGTCCCAATGGACGAGGGTTGCACTCAACCCCTTTCAAGTGATCCGATGATCAACTTGAATACCATAGTTTTTCTTTTCTTAGACTTTCTCCCTTTTGCGAGGAATCTCCACAACTTGGAGCCTCTCGCCCTTACAAAGATGATCACACAAGAAGCACGGAAGTAAGGGAGGGGAAAAGCAACACACACAAGACAACACGATCACTCACACAAGTCACAACTTGAGCTCAAAACACAACCCACGGAGTTCTCAACTCAAATGGAGCTCAAGTCACTATCACAAAGAATCAAATGCACGAAGTTGGAGTCTTGATGCTTAGGAATGATCAAAGAATGCTTGGGTTACTCCTCCATGCACCTAGGGGTCCCTTTTATAGCCCCAAGGCAGCTAGGAGCCGTTGGAAGCCAACAAGGAAGGCAATTCTTGCCTTCTGTCGGGTGGCGCACCAGATAGTCACTGAAGCATGTCCGATGTGAATCTCCTTCCTAAGTTGGCGCAGCCGACCGTTGCAACTCCGGGCTGGTTGGTGCACACTGGACAGTCCGGTGCCCCCAGCCGACCGTTGGCGCAGGCCACGCGTCGCCCGCGGATTGCGTGGTCGACCGTTGCGCTGGCGACCGTTGGCTCACCGGACAGTCCGGTGCACCACCTGACAGTCCGGTGAATTATAGCCGTACGCCGCCGTCGAGTCCTGAGAGCGGCCGGTTCACCTTGGACTCGTCTGGCGCACCGGACACTGTCTGGTGCATCCAGACCGAGCAGCAGTTGGCTGTACACAGCCAAGTCTTTTCCAATCTATTTTCTCCTGTTTCTATCACTTAGACACAATACATTAGTACCCAAATCAATGTATTAAGTCTAGAAACGTACCTTGTTACATGATTTGCACTTCTTCAATCCTTGGCACAATTTAACACTTAGAGAATATGTGTTGGGCACTTAATCACCAAAATAATATAGAAATGGCCCAAGGGCACATTTCCCTTTCATCATCATAATCTTCAGATAAATCCTCCATTATCTCCTTGGTAATCTTCTCTTTATTCGTTTTTGCCATAGATTCGTAAAACCTAGCAGTAAAAGGATCCACAACTTTCTTCTCCTCATACAGCTTCTCTTCCTCAGTCATCTTCTGAGAGCACCTAGAGGGGGGGGGGGGGGGTGAATAGGTGATCCTGTAAAATCAAACACTAAATTCCCACAAACTTGATTATAAAGATATTAGTGCGAGTTAATCAAGTCTATCAGGCAAGCTCTTGTGAACACAGACAATCAAAGAGAGAGAGAGAGAGCAATCACAAGAGACACGCGATTTTATCCCATGGTTCGGCCAAGTAACACTTGCCTACTTCCATGTTGTGGCATCCCAATGGATGAGGGTTGCACTCAACCCCTTTCAAGTGATCCAATGATCAACTTGAATACCACGACTTTCTTCCTTATAGTTTTCTTCCCGTTTGCAAGGAATCTCCACAAGTTGGAGCCTCTCGCCCTTACAATATTGATCACAAAGAAATCACGGAGTAAGGTTGGGAAGAGAAACACACATAAGACTCAAATTCGTAGCACAACCACGCACACAAGTCACGACTTGAGCTCGAAACACAACACACGGAGTTCACAACTCAAATGGAGCTCAAATCACTAACACAAAGAATCGAATGTGTGAAGTTAGAGTCTTGGAGTCTTAGGATGCTTAGTGAATGCTTGGGTGACTCCTTCATGTGCCTAGGGGTCCCTTTTATAGCACCAAGGCAGCTAGGAGCCGTTGGAGACCAACTTGGAAGGCAATTCCTTCCTTCTGTCGAGTGGCGCACCGGACAGTTCGGTGCGCCACCGGACAGCTACTGTAGCCTGTCTGGTGCGTGATTGCCTTCCAAATCGGGCACAGACGACCGTTGCAGCTCCGGGCCCGTTGGCGCACCAGACACTGTCTGGTGCACACCGGATAGTCCGGTGCTCCCTGCCGACCGTTGGAGCTGCCACACGTCGCACGAAGATTGTGCGGCCGACCGTTGGCGCTGGCGACAGTTGGCTCACCGGACAGTCTAGTGCACCACCGGACAGTCCGGTGAATTATAGTCACGTCACCCCTTTGCTTTTCCCGAGGGCGACGAGTTCACCGAGGATGACCCACCGGACAGTCCGGTGCACCACCGGATCGTCCGGTGAATTATAGTCGTACGCCGCCGTCGAATCCTGAGAGCGGCATTTTCACCGGAGACCCGCCTGGCGCACCGGACACTGTTCGGTGCACCACTGGACAGTCTGGTGTGCTAGACCGAGCTGTAGATTGGCTACACAGAGCCAAGCTTTTCCCTTTTCCTTTCTTCTTCTTTAGTCACTGTTTCTAGCACTTGGATACCCATGTTAGTACACAAAACAATTCACCAAGTCTAGAAACATACCTTTTTCCTTGATTTGCACTTCTCACTTTATTTGGCACATTAGAACTTAATTAAATGTGTTGGGCACTTAATCACCAAAACATTACAGAAATTACCCAAGGGCACATTTCCCTTTCAATCTCCCCCTTTTTGGTGATTTATGCCAACACAACCGAAAGCAACCAAAAGAAGTGCAACATCAATGCAATTGAAGACCAAATTGTTTTTTACTATAATTTGGCATATTTGGATCGCTCTTTGCCACCACTTGGTTTGTTTTTTGCAAATCAAATTCATTTTCCTATCTCTAAGTCAAACACACTTGTTTGGGCACATAAAGAGTTATTCCAAGAGTAAAATTGATCAAGTGCCAAAAACTCCCCCTTTTCCCGTAATCAAAATTCTCCCCCACAAGAGACCAAATTTTGCAATAAGAGTACTTTGGATAAATCAAAAATTCTAACTCTATTATTTTTGAAATTCACAAGTGGTAGCTGATCCATTTGCTTTGGCCTTAATTTCTCCCCCTTTGGCATTATTAGCCCTTTAACCCCATTGCCTCACCAAAAATGTCAATTAAGAGCAAAAAGGCAATGAGAGCATAAGTATGAACTTGGAGGTGAGTACACTAATACTGGAGTGCAGTGGAAGTCTTTGCATTGTCCAAGTTCATCTTTCCCTTTCAATGCACTAAATATGTAGTCTCAACGGGTCAAGTTGTAGCACATCTCCCCCTAAATATGTGCGTCATTCACATATGGACTTGTGAGGTCCGGTGATCCCTTGCACAACTTGAGCACCATAAATAAGCAACAAATCATGTAAATGATAAAAGTAGCATGATCAAAGGCATAGACTACATGTATGCTATAGATCAATCCAAGTTACGCGAATCTAAGACATTTAGCTCACTACGCAACCTACAAAAAGTTTTCTCATCCAACGGCTTGGTAACGATATCGGCTAGCTGGTTCTCGGTGCTAATGTGGTACACCTCGATATCTCCATTTTACTGGTGGTCCCTCAGAAAAAGATGCCGGATGTCTATGTGCTTAGTGCGGCTGTGTTCAACAGGATTGTCCGCCAAGCGGATTGCACTCTCATTGTCACATAGGAGTGGGACTTTGCTCAGATTGTAGCCAAAGTCCCGGAGGGTTTGCCTCATCCAAAGTAGTTGCGCGCAACACTGTCCTGCAGCAACATACTCGGCCTCAGCGGTGGATAGGGCAACAGATGTTTGTTTCTTTGAACTCCAAGACACCAGGGACCTTCCTAGGAATTGGCACGTCCCTGATGTACTCTTCCTATCAACTTGCATCCAGCATAATCGGAGTCTGAATATCCAAACAAGTTAAAGGTAGACCCCTTTGGATACCAGATCTCGAAGCAAGGTGTAGAAACTAAATATCTAAGAATTCACTTAACGGCCATAAGGTGACATTCCCTAGGGACAGATTGATATCTAGCACACATGCATACGCTTAGCATAATGTCCGGTCTACTAGCACATAAATAAAGCAATGATCCTATCATAGACCGATATGCCTTTTGATCAACGGACTTACCTCCTTTGTTGAGGTCGACATGCCCATCGGTTCCCATTGGTGTCTTCACGGGCTTGGCGTCCTTCATCCCAAACCGCTTGAGAAGATCTTGTGTGTACTTCATTTGGGAGATGAAGGTGTCGTCTTTGAGTTGCTTCACTTGGAACCCAAGGAAGTAGTTCAACTCACCCATCATCGACATCTCAAACTTTTGAGTCATCACCCTCCTAAACTCCTCACAAGACTTTTGATTAGTAGAACCAAATATTATGTCATTGACATAAATTTGGCACACAAAAAGATCACAATCACAAGTCTTAGTGAAAAGAGTGGGTTCGACTTTCCCAACCTTGAAAGCATTAGCAATTAAGAAATCTCTAAGGCATTCATACCATGTTCTTGGGGCTTGCTTAAGTCCATAGAGTGCCTTAGAGAGCTTGAACACATGGTCGGGGCACCTGTCATCCTCAAAGCCAGGGGGTTGTTCCACGTATACCTCCTCCTTGATTGGCCCATTGAGGAAAGCGCTCTTCACATCCATTTGAAACAACCTGAAAGAGTGGTGAGCGGCATAGGCTAATAATATTCGAATAGACTCTAGCCTAGCCACAGGAGCAAAAGTCTACTCGAAATCCAAACCTGCGACTTGGGCATAACCTTTTGCCACCAGCCGAGCCTTGTTTCTTGTCACCACCTCGTGCTCGTCTTGCTTGTTGCGGAACACACACTTGGTTCCCACAACATTTTGCTTGGGACGTGGCACCAGGCTCCATACTTCATTTCTCTTGAAGTTGTTGAGCTCTTCCTGCATGGCCAACACCCAATCCGGATCCTGCAAGGCCTCTTCTACCCTGAAAGGCTCAATAGAAGAGACAAACGAGTAATTCTCACAAAAGTTAGCTAATCTTGAGCGAGTAGTTACTCCCTTGCTTATGTCACCCAAAATCTGGTCAATGGGGTGATGTCGTTGGATCGTCGCTCGGACTTGAGTTGGAGGGACTCGTGGTGCTTCTTCCTCCATAACTTGTTCTTCTTGTGCTCCCCCTAGATCACGCGCCTCTTCTTGAGGAACCTGTCCATCATCTTGAGTTGGGGGATGCACCATTGTGGAGGAAGATGGCTGATCTTGCTCTTGTTGTTCCTGTGGTCGCACATCTCCTATCGCCATCGTGCGCATTGCGGCCGTCGGAACATCATCTTCATCTATGTCATCAAGATCAATTTGCTCTGAGGTCTTCTTGAGAAGGCGATGTAGGTAGAGCCGGTTTATGGCATGGCAAGCGGTGTTCACAGCTTCCGACCAAAACCGCTCGGGCGTCTTGAATTCTCCAAGCATCGTTCTTGCCATGTCGATAAGCGTCCTGTTCTTCCTCTCTACCACACTGTTTTGCTATGGTGTGTAGGGAGCAGAGAACTCGTGCTTGACGCCTTCTTCCTCAAGATACTCCTCCACTTTTAGATTCTTGAACTCGAACCCATTGTCGCTTCTTATCTTTTTCACCTTGAGCTCAAATTCGTTTAGAGCCTGTGGCGGAACTGCCCGAATTATTCCAACTTAAGTGCCTAAGTCCCGCCTTAGAGGCTAGACCACACTTAAATGGGAATAACCCGTCAATCCTTCGGATCTAGTCCGACACGACCACTGACAGGATCAAGTACCACAATCTCACTCGATGGTGAGTCACAGAGCAAATACAATAAAGCATAAAACCATGCATGTAAGAGTATTAAATTATTACATCACCATCGGAGTTTTGCAAAAGTAGTCATCATTGTTCAAAGTGCAGCGGAATAAAACTAACGGTAAATAAACAGAGGGATGGGGAAGCATGTCCCATCACTCCTCATGTTCCTCCTCAGCCGAGGCAGGGTCCCACTCGACAGTCCAACCCGGTGGCAAGATGGACGGCCAAGTCACTCCAGCAACCATGTCCTCCAGAGAACCTGTAAAAAATTATGCCACAAGCAAGGCTGAGTATACTAATACTCAGCTAGACTTACCCGGTGTGAGGAGTCTACTCCTCTACCTCTAGACATGCAGCTGTTTGGCTGTGGGGTTGGGTTGCCAAAAGCACTAGCTGAGTTTCTAGATCAAATTTTAACTTGGTCAAATTTAAGTGTGACTCTCTTAAGGCTAAATATGTACTATCTACTCATACATAGTAGCAAACATTTTAGCAAGCAACATCTTGTGTCAACTCATCATATTTCCACTTGTTACTCAATGCAGTACAATGGATCAAGCAGTCTCATTAGCTGCGAGAAGCAGACGATTCGAATCCAGTTTTATCCTTGCAAGGTAAACCTAAACACACGACGTGGCGAGGCACTCCGTCCCCATACACATCAACCGTCCCCATCGATCCCCTGGCAACAGATCAAGGCTCACCGCCTTTGCGTACAATGCCTCACTGACCCCGACTGCCGTCGTGCAGTGACCGCACTTGTACCCACCATAACCGGAATGGGAGACCACGTCTCAGGTCGCATGAGGGGTAAAGTCTGCGGGCAGGTTCACTCAAGTACTAGGCTTACCGATTTACCATATTTCTCGGTATGTGTTTAGTACATTCAAACGCTTGACACAGGTATCCACACGTTAATCCTTATTCCCATTTCATCTCGTAGACAACCAATCCCCATGGATTGTTGTCCCCAGACTAGCATCATTATGATATGGAAGTGGGTACAACCAATTTCCTGACCTCGCGCGAGTGCTAGAAAAATCACTCGACTTCTACCGAGATCCTAATTAATAAAGCAGCTACTCGACCTAGCATACTAGTATTCATCTCAACAGGATTCCTGAGATCATGCAACTAGGGTTTCAAACAACTCCTACACCTAAGTGCACAATCAATCCTCATTAAGTATATTAAAATAGCATAAATAACAGGTTATGCATAAAACCGGGGCTTGTCTTCCAAGGCTGTGGCAGGCAGATCCTCTGGTGCAGGCTCGGGTGCTGGATCCGGGGCTACCTCCTGAGCAGCTCCTTGCTCCGGCACGAGGACGTACTCTTCGTCAGCGAGGTTACAGTCTATCGAAATGCAATGAATATGTATGTCATGATTATGCAGGATTTAATAACATTATGCTAAAGGAAGAAAAACTAAGTTAGTTGGCAACTTAGGGTTTCTTGGTCATTCGTGGCTTTTAGTGGTTTATGCTTATCACTCTAGGTTTAGGTTTTGTTAAGGATAAGCATAGTGGATTGGCATTCCCTTTATATATTTCAGTGGACAATTTACAAAGGGTTTTAGGATGACACTAATTTCCATTTTTCATTTTCCTTTCTTTATTTTCTATTTATGAATTCTAGTGTAGGTTTGAACTACAACAGTGGATTAACTTTTTCCAAAAATCTTGTAAAAATTACAGTGGCTTGCCTTTGGTCAATATAGCCTGTTCTAGGACTTTGAGGTTCAAATAAAAAAAGGCTATGCTCTAGACAAAAATAACCAAAGTTGTGTAAATGGGCCACTTTGCACTACAACTCTTAATTAGGGGTGGGTTCTGTCCTAAAGGTTATTTTTGTTGGCATCTAACAGTAATAATAAGCTTCTGTGCCAAAAATCACAGAAAGCTAAGGGATGATTATTTAGTTGTGATTTTCCAAAGTTTAATGCCAAAAAGGCACTTTCTACTGCCTTGCCATTTGAAAAATGTCAAACATCAGATTCCATATTTTTCCTAAGTTCTTAATAACAAAACATTAACTGTCCCAAGGGTTGGGGTATTTTCACCTTGGGGTTATTTTTGTAGGGTTTTTCTAAGTTTTCCTAGTTTTCTTAAAATAAAAGCTATCCTATTTATTTCATACTAAACCAGAGTATAATAGATTTTTCTAGTGATCTACACTGAATAAGTACTCTAACAAAAATAGGAGTGCCCCTGGTTCATTATTTAAATCACCTTTTCTATTTTTCTTAACCTTAAGCATATTGTAAAATAAATGGCAAAAGCTACCTTAATGGGGTGGACAGAGAGGTTTAGCATTTTTAAACAGGTCAGTAGGTGGACATAAACTTCTCCAAATTTTCTTAACCTTAGTCAAATAGTGCAACTACTTTTCTTCCTATTATTTAGCTTTTGGCCAAAACCATAATTAAACCAGAACCCTAAAGTTTTCTGTAGTACATAGGGGTTTTATATTTTTCCTAAGTAGTTTGTAATATTTAAGATCTGACAAAATTGGTTTGCCTAAATTTGGATGAATAAAACAGAAGTTATGAATTATTCAAGTTCTGTTCAAATTTTAAATCAGATTTAATAATAGGTTTCCTGGAAAACCACTTTGCACCGAGGTCCTTTGGTTATTTCTAAACTAACTCTCTCAGTTATACCCCCGTGCTACTATTCATCCGAGTCACTGACAGTTCAAAAATCCCCCCGACCTTTCCTTCTTCTTCCCCGAGGTCCTTCCCCTAATGCAAACAGTACCCACGGGAAAGAAAAGGGTGGCGCGGCTTACCGGCGGCGAGAGAGGTCCGGCGAGGGGCGGGGTTGGCTCCGGGAGGCTCTGGCGGTCACAACGGTGTACGGCTCGACGGCGGGGATGGCCGGAATCGCTCGGTCCACGAGCGCAGGCGGGTGCTTTCGTCGGCGGCGAGTGTGCCGGCCAAACCACGGCGACCTGGTTCAATCCACTGGCACGGTGAGCTTCACGGGGTGATGCAGAGGCTATCTGTGCATTGAATCGAGAAATGGCGCAGTGGCTTACCCGGCCTACGCTCGCCGGCGGTCGGAGGGAGTCCGGCGACCGTGGACTAGCCTCTCCGGCGAAGCAGACTTCGATTCCTCACTCGGGGAGCTTCACCGAGGTATGCCCAGTCTTCTCCGAGGGTCGGACGGGGCTGGGAAGGGCCTGGTTGGCCGGTCTACGGTGGCAGGGGCTCGGGTGGCCGCGGACACGCCGTGCACGGGCAAACGCCGGTGAGTTTGAGCTCCGGTGAGGTTGAGCATGCGCGAAAGGGTACGGTTAAGGTCACTGGGCGTTATATAGGCGCGAGCGCGGGCCATGGCGTCGGCTAGCCTTTGGCGCGACGCGGGGCACGCAAGGTCGGGCGCGGGCGTGCTCTGGCGCGCGCAGAACGCGTCGAACACGTGGAAGTGTTCATCTGCCCGTGTTCAAACGCCTACTGAGATCGCAAACGTGCGAATCTTGGCAAAAATCCGGCGCAGACCTCTTCCTGGCACCTATGGCTATCTCTTATATGTGAGTTCCAAGGGAAGATAAGCCCTAGGTCAGAAGATATGCGGACGCCAAATCTGGCTTGTCCCCCTGCCCGATGCGCGACAAAAGTGATGCCAAGCCATGTCAAATGTCAAGGTCTCGGTCTCAACTTTTTCCAGGGGGTGCCCTAGGTGGTATGCCACATTTTTGGTATAGAACTTAAGTGGTTTTGGTGCCATCTTCAAGGTGAACACAGTGGATCTTTAGATTAGGTGTAGTTTTTGACTTAGAGAGAATTAGAGAGCTCTAGCTCTTTCTCTACTTAGGGAATGGATTTGAGGTTTGTTAAGGGGTCTTTTAGCAATGATTCCTCTCTATAATTGTAGGTTAATAAGTTACTTAACTTTGTGCCAAAAGTTTGGTCATGACTTGCACCTTTGCTTAATCTCTCCCCTTTAACCAAGGTGCTTAGGAGATAGGGTTCAAGAGAGGTCTAGGGTTTACTCCCTTCTTGTCCAAGGTGATAGGTGCACACAACTTGGGTAATGCTTTTGGTCATTCACATTTCTTGGTTAAAACCTAGCCCCCAAGGTTCTTATACTCCTTTCCTTAAGTTTCTTCCACATGTGATCACTGCCATTAGTGCATGGATGTGCCCTAGCCATGGCAACACCTGGGGTGTTACAGAGCCCTCCTTAGAAAGTGCTTTAGGGTCCCTTGGGTTTCTGATTTATCCTACAAAAAGAACACCCAAGTGAAGCGAGAAAAATCATCAGCAATTACAAGACCATACTTACTTCCCCCGATGCTAAGGTAGGCGACGGGCCCGAAGAGGTCCATGTGAAGAAGCTCCAGTGGTCTTGATGTTGTCATCACATTCTTGCTGTGATGAGGGCTTCCCATCTGTTTCCCTGCCTGACAAGCTGCACAAGGTCTATCTTTCTCGAAACATACATTGGTTAGTCCTAACACATGTTCTCCCTTTAGAAGTTTATGAAGGTTCTTCATCCCAACATGTGCTAGATGGCGATGCCACAACCAGCCCATACTAGTCATAGCTATTAAGCATGCATCTAGATCGGCCTCCTCTTTCGAAAAAATCAACTAAGTAGAGTTTGCCGTCTAATACACCCTTAAACGCTAATGAACCATCACTCCTTCTAAAGACAGATACATCAACATTTGTAAACAAACAATTGTAGCCCATGTGGCACAATTGACTTACAGACAGGAGGTTGTACCCTAATGACTCTACTAAAAATACATTTGAAATAGAGTGCTCTCTTGTGATGGCTATCTTTCCCAAACCTTTGACCTTGCCTTGGTTCCCATCTCCAAAAATAATCGTATCCTGGGAATCCTTGTTCTTGACGTAGGAGGTGAACATCTTATTCTCTCCCGTCATGTGGTTTGTGCATCCGCTGTCGATTATCAAGCTAGATCCCCCGGATGCATAAACCTGCAAGGCAATTTAAGCTTGGGTTTTAGGTACCCAACTCTTGTTGGGTCCTACAAGGTTAGTCACAATAGTTTTTGGAACCCATATGGAAGTTTTGTCTCCCTTGCATTTGGATCCCAATTTCCTAGCCACTACTTTTGCATTCTTGCATGAAAGAACAAAAGAAGTGTTGTAAGCATGGAAAATAGTAGTAGATTCATTACACATTTTCTTAGGTACTTGATGCACAACATGATTTCTCCTAGGCCTACTTCTACTATGAACAAAGGTAGAACTAGAGGCAAACATAGCATGAGAATCAAAAGCATCATGATCATAACTCCTATTATAATTGGAATGACTAGCAATTTTCCTATTATAAATGAAAGCATGATTCCTTTGAGTACTACTAGCCATAGGGGCCTTCTCTTTCTCCTTGGTGAGAATGGGAGCCTTTTGGCTTGTTAAGTTCTTGGTTTCCCTTCGAAAACCAAGTCCATCCTTAATTGAGAGGTGTCTACCAACGGTGTAGGCATCCCTAGCAAATTTTAATTTATCAAAATTAATTTTGCAAGTCTTAAGTTGAGCATTAAGACTTGCCACCTCATCATTTAATTTGATAATAGAAATAAGGTGTTCATCACAAGCATCAACATCAAAATCCTTGCATCTATTACAAATAACAACATACTCTACACATGAACTAGATTTATTAACTCCCTCTAGCTTAGTAGTTAATTCATCATTTAAACTCTTTAAACTAGACATAGTTTCATGGCAAGCAGATAACTCAGAAGATAGCATTTCATTCCTCTTAGTTTCTAAAGCAAAAGATTTTTGAACACTAATAAATTTGTCATGCTCTTCATATAAAATATCTTCTTGCTTTTCTAGCAATCTATATTTTTTCATTTAGAGCATCAATTAATTCATTAATTTTCTCTACTTTAGCTCTATCTAAACCTTTAAATAAGCTAGAGTAATCTACTTCATCATCGGAAGAATCATCATCGTTAGAAGTAGTGTACTTAGGGGTATCTCGAACATGTACCTTCTTTTCCTTGGCCATAAGACATGTATGGCGTTCGTTGGGGAAGAGAGAATACTTGTTGAAGGCCGAGGCAGCGAGTCCTTCGTCATCGGAGTCGGAAGAAGAGCAGTACGAGTCCCATTCCTTTCCAAGGTGTGCCTCGCCCTTTGCCTTCTTGTAGCTCTTCATTTTCTCCTTCTTCCCGCTCTTTTCTTGTCCCTGGTCACTATCATTATTGGGACAATTTGCAATAAAGTGACCAGTCTTACCGCATTTGAAGCAGGGGTGCTTCCCCCTTGTTTTACTCTTGGAGGGATATTCTTTGCGTCCTTTGAGTGCGGTCTTGAAGCGCTTGATGATAAGTGCCATTTCATTCTCATTGAGCCCGACAGCCTCTACTTGTGCTACCTTGCTTGGTAGCACCTCCTTGCTGCTTGTTGCCTTGAGCGCAACGGACTGCGGCTCGTAGACGGGTAGTGGACCGTTCAAGGCGTCATCCACATATCGTGCCTCCTTTACCATCATGCGTCCGCTTACAAATTTTCCGAGTATCTCCTCGGGCGTAATCTTTGTGTACCTGGTATTTTCACGGATAAGATTCACAAGATGGGGATCAATAACTGTAAAGGACCTCAGCATGAGTCGGATGACGTTGTGGTCCGTCCATCTTGTGCTTTCATAGCTTCTAATTGTAACACCCCAGGTGTTACCAAGGTGTTGGCTTCTTAATGGCACATATACCTATTATCACATGTGGTTAAAACTTGGAGGAGAGGGAGTACTTAAGACCTGGGAAGCATGAGTGAGTTAAGTAATGCCAAGGACCAAAGTATTACCCAAGCTTTTAGGCAATGATCACCTAGGGCAAGGGAGGATTGAACCTTGGACCCCCCCTCTCTTGAAGCCTTTAGTTGAGAGAAAGATTAGGCAAATGCACATTTCATAATTTAAACCTTAACCAAAGTTTAAGAGTACCAAAATGTTTACAAAAGACAGCAAAGGAACTTTAAAAAAAGACCCCTATAAGACCCCTAAATCAGCCCCCAAGTAGAGAACACTATGGAATCACCCCCATTCCCTCTAAGTCCAAATTCAGCCCTAATCTAGAGATCAGGGGTGTTCACCTAGCTAATGGCACCAAAACTCCAGGGTCTAAATAGCAAAAAGGAGCTAAATTATCTAAGGAACCCCCTGGAAGAGTTTGAACCCAAGCCAAGACCGTTTGACACGAGTTGGCACCTGTTTTGTCTCGGGTTGAACAGTGCAGACAGACAAGACTTGGCGCCACCATATCTTCTAAACCAGACCCGATCTTCCCTTGGAACTTACAGGAACTAGGTAGCCCTAAGTGCAGGGAAGAAATCTTACACAAGCCATAGGGCGAGATTCGCACGTTTGGCTGCTCAGCAGGCGCAAGAACAAGGGCAGAATACAACAGCCACGTGTTCGACGTAGTCTGGGCTCGCCAGAGCACGCCCGACGCGCGCCCCGCGTGCCCCGCGTCGCACCAAAGACCAGCCGGCGCCATGGCCCGCGCCTATAAAGCCCCAGGGACCTTGACCGTACTTCTCCGCACGCGCTCGACCTCATCGGAGCTCAAACTCACCGGCGTTTGCCCGTGCACGTCGTGTCCGCGACCACCCGAGCCCCCGCCACCGTAGACCGGCCAACCAAGCCCTTCCCAACCCCGTCCAGCCCTCGAAGAGGACTGTGCACACCTCGGTGAAGCTCCCCGAGCGAGGAATCGGAGTTTGCTTCGCCGGAGAGGCCAGTCCACGGTCGCCGGACTCCACCCGACCGCCGGCGAGCGTAGACCGGGTAATCCTCTGCTCCATTCTTCGATTCCTTGTGCACACAGCCTCTACGTCACCCCGTGAAGCTCACCGTGCCATTGGATTGATCTAGGTCACCGTGGTTTGGCCGGCACACCCGCCGCCGACGAGAGCACCCGCCTGCGCACGTGGACCGGGCGATTCAGGCCACCCCCGCCGTCGAGCCGTACACCGTTGTGACCGCCAGGACCTCCCGGAGCCAACCCCGCCCCTCGCCGGACCTCTCTCGCCGCCGGTAAGCCGTGCCACCCTTTTCTTTCTCGCGGGTACTGTTTAAACCTAGGAAGGGACCGCGGGGGAGAAGAAGAGAAAGCTAGGGGGTTTTGCGCAATGTCAGTGACTCGGTTGAATAGTAGCGCGGGGGTATAACTGAAAGAGTTAGTTTGGAAATAACCCAAGGACTTCGGTGCAAAGTGGTTTTCCAGGAAACCTTTAATTAAATCTGATTTAAAATATAAGCAGCACTTGATAAATTCATATCTTCTGTTTTATTCATCCAAATTGAGTCAAACCAATTTTGTCAGGTCTTAAATAATATAAACTACTGAAGAAAAATATAAAACCCCTATGTGCTACAGAAAACTTTAGGGTTCTGAATTAAATACTGATTTGGCCAAAAGCTAAATAATAGAAAGAAAAATAGTTGCACTATTTAACTGGGGTTAAGAAAATTTGGAGAAGTTTATGACCACCTACTGACCTATTTAAAAATGCTAAACCCCTCTGTACACCCCATTAAGGTAGAGTTTGCCATTTATTTTACATTATGCTTAAGGTTAAAGAAAATAGGAAAGGTGATTTAAATAAAGAACCAGGGAGCACCCCTATTTTTGTTAGGGTATTTATTTTGTATAGTTTACTAGAAAAATTTATTATACCCTGGTTTAGTATAAAATAAATAGGATACCTTTTATTTTAAGAAAACAAGGAAAACTTAGAAAAAACCCTACAAAATAACCCCAAAGTGAAAACACCCCAACCTTTGGGATAGTGAATCTTTTGTTATGAAGAACATAGGAAAAATATGAAATCTGTTGTTTGACATCTTTCAAATAGCAAGGTAGTGGAAAGTGCCTTTTTGGCATTAAACTTTGGAAAATCACAACTAAATAACCATCCCTTAGCTTTCTGTGATTTTTGGCACAGAAGCTTATTATTACTGTTAGTTGCCAACAAAAATAACCCTTAGGACAGAACCCACCCCTAATTAAGAGTTGTAATGCAAAGTGGCCCATTTACACAACTTTTGTTATTTTTGTCTAGAGCATAGCCTTTTTATTTTGAACCTCAAATTCCTAGAACAGGCTATATTGACCAATTGCAAGCCACTGAAATTTTTACAGAATTTTTCGAAAGAGTTAATTCACTATTGTAGTTCAAACCTACACTAGAATTCATAAATAGAAAATAAAGAAAGGGAAAATGAATAATGGAAATTAGTGTCATCCTAAAACCCCTTGTAAATTGTCCACTGAAATATATAAAGGAAATACCAATCCACTATGCTTATCCTTAACAAAACCTAAACCTGGAGTGATAAGCATAAACCACTAAAAGCCACGTATGACCAAGAAACCCTAAGTTGCCAACTAACTTAGTTTTTCTTCCTTTAGCATAATGTTATTAAATCCTGCATAATCATGACATACATATTCATTGCATTTCGATAGACTGTAACCTCGCTGACGGAGAGTACGTCCTCGTGCCGGAGCAAGGAGCTGCTCAGGAGGTAGCCCCGGACCCAGCACCAGAGCCTGCACCAAAGGATCTGCCTGCCACTGCTTTGGAAGGCAAGCCCCGGTTTTATGCATAACCTGTTATTTATGCTATTTTACCGTATTTAATGATTGTAGGATTGAATGTGCACTTAGGTGTAGGAGTTGTTTGAAACCCTAGTTGCATGATCCCAGGAATCCTATTGAGATGAATACTAGTATGCTAGGTCGAGTAGTTGCTTTATTAATCAGGATCTCGATAGAAGTCGAGTGATTTTCTAGCACTCGCGCGAGGTCAGGAATTGGTTGTACCCACTTTCATATCATAACGGTGCTGGTCTGTGGACAACAATCCATGGGGATTGGTTGTCTACGAGATGGAAAATTGGAATAAGGATTAACGTGCGGATACCTGTGTCAAGCGTTTGAACGTACTAAGCACATGCCGAGAAATATGGTAAATCGGTAAGCCTAGTACCTGATTGAACCTGCCCACAGACTTTACCCCTCACGCGACCTGAGACGTGGTCTCCCATTCCGGTTATGGTGGGTACAAGTGCGGTCACTGCACGACGGCAGTCGGGGTCAGTGAGGCATTGTACGCCAAGGCGGTGAGCCCTGATCCGTTGCCAGGGAAACGATGGGGACGGTTGATGTGTGTGGGGACGGAGTGCCTCGCCACGTCGTGTGTTTAGGTTTACCTTGCAAGGATAAAAACTCGATTTGAATCGTCTGCTTCTCGCAGCTAACAAGTGGAAATGTGTTGAGTTGACACAAGATGTTGATTGCTAAATATGTTTGATACCATGTATGAGTAGATAGTACACATTTAGCCTTAAGAGAGTCACACTTAAACTTGAGAAAGCTAAAACTTGATTTATAAACTCAGCTAGTGCTTTTGGCAACCAAACCCCACAGCCAAACAGCTGCATGTCTAGAGGTAGAGGAGTAGACTCCTCACACCGGGTAAGTCTAGCTGAGTATTAGTATACTCAGCCTTGCTTGTGGCATAATTTTACATGTTCTCTGGAGGACATGGTTGCTGGAGTGACTTGGCCGTCCATCTTGCCACCGGGTTGGACAGTCGAGTGGTATCCTGCCCCGGCTGAGGAGGAGCATGAGGAGTGATGGGACAGGCTTCCCCATCTCTCTGTTTATTTATCGTTAGTTTTATTCCGCTGCACTTCGAACAATGATGACTACTTTTGCAAAAACTCCGATGATGATGTAATAAATTTTAATACTCCTTAATGTATGGTTTTATGCTTTATTGTATTTGCTCTTTGACTCACCATCGAGTGAGATTGTGGTACTTGATCCTGTCAGTGGCCTCGTCGGACTAGATCCGAGGGATTGACGGGTTATTCCCATTTAAGTGTGGTCTAGCCTCTAAGGTGGGACTTAGGCACTTAAATTGGAATAATTCGGGCAGTTCCGCCACAACTGGTATCGGAGCTTGTACCACCACAGAGGAATCAATAAAATATAAATACCATCCTTTTCCGAAGTAAAACTTGATAGAAACAATGTTGGATATATCGTAGGACGATCAGGATAGACCTAGGACGTGAAGCCTTAGGATGATAGAGGGGTAGTTAGGTGGCTAAGTGATTAAGCCCTACAGGCTACTGTAAGGGATGGGAGTTCTTCCCTATTCCCTTTATATTGATGTGAGGTCGTTCAGGACGAGCATGCATGCATTCTTAATTAAACAAATGGAAAATTGAGTAAAGACTTAAATACAAAATGATGACCAACTAAGTACCCCGATACCATTGTTATATTTAGAGAGAGGCTGAGTTGTGTTTCCTTTTTCTTTTTATAATTCTTTTTCTTTTACTTACGTTTAACCGTACAAGATGACTTCCCACGGATCCTCAGACGACGGGATTGCACTGTCCCACACTGACGGGCTTGCACGAGAGGGCTTTCCCTGTATTTTGTGGGAGGTACTTCAGGGGACCGGATACACGACACCTCCTCAGTACGCGGTGCAGCAGTTCGAGAAGCACCGAGTGCCCCGCTGTAGAGTGAGGATGACCTTGGAGCCTCATCCCCTGCAGCCAGGCTGGCGTTCGCTGGACTCTGAGTCCTTTGGATACCGGGCTGAGGACACGATCGAGGCGATTGCTCTGCACGGGTTGACCACTTTCTGCGGATTTCACCCCTTGGAGCTGTCCACCCACCCCATTGGCTTGTTCCCCGCAGAGAAGGAGGACGACCCAATGTGGAAGGATCGGGTGGAGCATGCCAAGGACATCTGGGCTATCTACCCAGGCCAGACGGCTCACTTGACAGTGCGGTGCATGAATGCCCTGTACCGTCTGCAAGTGATGCGTGGTGAGGCAATGTCCCATCTGATGGCATTGTTGGAGGCAACAAAGATCACCCTGGACAACAGAGAGGAGCTTGTGATTGATTTGTCCACTGAGATGGTGGAAAAGGACTTGCAGGTGGAGCAGTTGTCCAATGAAATCCAAGAGTTGGAGGAATTAGTGGGGACCAGGGAGAACACCATCGAGGTTCTCGAGGATCAGCTTATCAACACTCAGCAGCAGCTTGCTGAGGCTAATGAGCACCTGGATATGCATCACCAGGAGATAAAAGATATGGAGGCCAACGAGGATGTCGACATTGAGGGAGGGGAGGAGCCTGCCTCCAGCTTGGACACTACTGGCTCAGGAAGACCACCTTCCCCCGAGTCGAGTGTTGCCTCGTTCACTCATTAGGTATCGGGAGTAGGGCTAGAAGTCGGTAATGGTGGGACTCCTCAAAGCTAGCTTAGCTTTTGCACCCTTGGGGTACTAGGCTAGATAGAGTTGAGTCTTTTGGGCCATTGATGTAATCGTGATAAACTCTTTTGGAAACATGGTTGATGGATGATGTTAGTCTTAATTTGGGAAGAAAAGTTTATGCCTTAAGAAATCCTTTATATTTATGCAAGAATCTATCAACTCGCCTTTTGACTCCTTCACCACGATTAAACCTTAAACTTGAAGATGTGTTATTGAGAATATATGTGATTTTTCAGATGGCCGGGAGAGCGCGTCGTGGTCAGAATGAGTGCGTTCCTCCACCGCCGCCACTGCCTCCCACTCTGCAGGAGCTAATGGCTCAGCAGAATGAGATCTTGAGGTAGCTAGCTCAGCGTCAGCCACCACCTCAACACTATGGTGGTGGAGATCATCAGCGTCACCCCGCGGCAGCCACCTATCAGGAGTTCCTCAGTACCCAGCCTCCATTGTTCACCAGGGCAGAGGACCCACTGGATGCGGATGTATGGTTGAGAGTAGTGGAATCCAAATTCCCGCTACTCCATGGAGTTTGCTCAGAGGTCACTAAAGTTAGGTTTGCCACCCAGCAGCTTCGCGGACCCGCAAGGACTTGGTGGGACCATTTTCTTGCTATGCAGCCAGATGACCGAGAGGTGGAATGGAGAGAGTTCAAGGTAGCTTCCAGGGGGCACCATATACCAGTTGGAATTATGGACCGAAAGCTCAACGAGTTTCTGGCACTCACTCAGGGCAACAGGACAGTGTTGCAGTATGCTCAGGCTTTTAATGACTTGTGCCAGTAAGCCGGGTATCATGCAGACACGGACGAGAAGAAGAGAGACAGGTTCAGGAGGGGGCTCAGCACTAAGCTCCGTGACCGTCTCAACACCGTCAGGGCCAACAGCTATAATGAGTTGGTCAACATGGCCATCTCCTAGGAGGACTGTATCACAGCTCATCAGGCAGAAAAGAAAAGGAAGACCCCTGTGACAGGACCTTCAGCTCAGCCACAGTGCTTCAGGATTGTGTCTGACACTCAGAACAGGGGACCTCAGCAGCAACAAGGGCGATGGGTGATCCGACCACAGCAGCAGCAGCAGCAGGCACCCAACTGCACCCAGTTTCCAGCCCAGAGGAACAATCAACAGCAACAGCAATATCGCCAGGCAAATGACAACAGGTGTTTCACATGTGGCAACACCGGACATTATGCCAAGAATTGCCCCATAAACCAGCAGAGGCAGGGGCAGAATGTTAATCAGAATCAGGGCAAGAGACAGAAGGTGCAAGTGAGGCAAGGCAGGCTGAACTTCACCACCATGGCTGATATCCCAGAGGGAGCACCCGTCATGACTGGTATCTTTACAGTTTTGAATTATCCTGCTATTATTCTTTTTGATTCTGGTGCATCACATAGCTTTATCAGTGCCAAATTTAGTGCCAAGTGTCAATTGCCTTTTCACCACACTAATGGGGGTATTACAATTTCGACACCAGGAGGCAGGGTTGCCACCTACCAAGTCAACAGGCATGTGCCCATAAGGTTTGGTAGTCTAATAATTAAAACCACCCTCCTCATTTTGGGTTTGGACAACGTGGATATCATATTGGGAACTGACTGGTTAACCAGGCATCAGGCAGTTATTGATATTGCAGCTAGGGCCATTGAGGTGCACTCACCGACTTGTGGTGAAACCACACTATATTTGCCCAACCAAGGCTGTACCCGTTCTTGTGCCTTCGTTATGATAGAATCCCAGTGGAAAAGATCCCAGTAGTCTGTGACTACCCAGATGTTTTTCCGGATGAATTGCCAGGAATGCCACCTGATAGAGACATTGAGTTCGCCATTGAATTGCATCCCGGGACTGCTCCTATCTCCAAGAGACCCTATAGGATGCCTCCCGCAGAATTAGCAGAGCTGAAAAAGCAATTGCAGGAGTTGTTGGACAAGGGGTTCATTCGCCCAAGTACTTCACCTTGGGGATGTCCGGCTTTATTTGTGAAGAAAAAGGATGAGAGTTTGAAAATGTGTGTTGATTACCGCCCTCTCAATGCGGTGACTATCAAGAACAAATACCCACTGCCCTGCATTGATGTTTTGTTCGATCAGTTGGTGGGAGCCAAAGTGTTCTCCAAGATAGATCTTCGCTCGGGTTACCATCAGATCAAGATCCGTGCCAGCGATATTCCCAAGACGGCCTTCTCAACCATATATGGGCTTTATGAGTTTTTGGTAATGTCTTTTGGGCTAACCAATGCCCCGGCTTATTTTATGTACCTGATGAACTCAGTATTCATGCCAGAGCTAGACAAATCCGTGGTTGTTTTCATTGATGATATTCTGGTCTATTCCAAGAATGAAGCCGAGCACACCAAACATTTGCATACTGTACTTCAGAGGCTACGTGACCATCAGTTGTATGACAAATTGTCTAAATGCGAATTCTGGCTAAAGGAAATTTAATTCTTGGGTCACACAATTTCTCAGGATGGGATATCTGTTGATCCTGAGAAGGTACAAGAGGTGATGGATTGGAAGCCCCTGACTATAGTAAGGCAGATTCGGAGTTTTTTGGGATTGGCAGGGTATTATCGACGATTTATTCCGGATTTCTCCAGAATTGCCAAACCAATGACTGAACTGTTAAAGAAGGGAGTCAAATATAATTGGAGCCAAAAGTGCGAAGATGCCTTTCATACATTAAGGCAGCATTTGACAACCGCCCCAGTGCTAGCTCAACCTGATAACACCAAGCCCTTTGAAGTTTATTGTGATGCTTCTGGTACTGGATTGGGATACGTCTTAATTCAAGATAACAGAGTGATTGCTTATGCTTCCCGAGCACTCAGACCCCATGAGCAGAACTACCCTACACATGATCTGGAGTTAGCAGCTGTGGTTCATGCTCTCAAGATATGGAGACACTACCTGATGGGAGCTCACTGTAACATTTACACGGATCACAAGAGCCTCAAATACATCTTCACTCAGGCAGATTTGAACATGAAGCAGAGGAGATGGTTAGAATTAATCAAGGACTATGATTTGGAGGTGCATTACCATCCTGGCAAAGCCAATGTTGTGGCAGTTGCCTTGAGCAGAAAAGCCCAGTGCAATTGTATGAGCATGGATGCCAGAGTTACCACCCTGTGTGATGAGTTGTGCAAATTGAACCTGGAGGTTATTTCTTCGGGTGATTTAAATTATATCTCGGTGGAACCCACACTGCAAGAGCAAATAGTCAGGGCACACATTGAAGACAAGGGTGTGCCGGTTATCAAAGAAATGATCAAGCAGAAGGCGGAGAAATACAAGTGCTTCCATCAGGACAGCAAGGGGATTGTATGGTTTGGAGATCGACTAGTTGTTCCCAAGGACCCTGAACTCAGAAGGAGGATGTTGGATGAAGCTCACCTTTCAAAATTCTCCATGCACCCTGGTAGCAACAAGATGTATCATGATCTCAGATCCTTATACTGGTGGACCAGGATGAAGAGGGAAATTGCCAAGTACATATCCGAGTGTGACACCTGCCAGAGGATCAAAGCTAGTCATTTGAAGGCAGCAGGCCCTTTGCAACCCCTTCCCATACCATCTTGGAAATGGGAGGACATTTGCATGGACTTTATCGTAGGATTGCCCAATACCTCTAGGCACCATGATTCCATTTGGGTTATTGTGGACAGATTGACCAAGACTGCTCATTTCTTACCAGTGCATACCACCCACAAGACAGAAAAGTATGCAGAAATTTATGTTGATCAAATAGTGCGGTTGCATGGTATTCCAAAGACCATTGTATCTGACAGAGGAGCACTGTTTGTGGCACGCTTTTGGGAGCAGCTGCAAGAATCACTTGGAACCCAGGTAATACGAAGCTCACCATACCATCCTCAAACAGATGGCCAGACAGAAAGGGTAAATCAGATTTTGGAAGACATGTTAAGGGCATGTGTGCTACACTACAGAAAAGATTGGGACAAGTGTCTTTCTTTGGCAGAGTTTTCTTATAATAACAGCTACCAGTCCAGTCTGAAGATGGCACCTTTTGAAGCCTTATATGGGAGGAGATGAAGAACCCCGCTGAATTGGTCTCAAGCAGGAGAGAGGGAAATATTTGGACCAGACTTGGTACTTGAAGCAGAGGAAAAGGTCAGAGTTATTACAAAGAACTTAGAAGCTGCTCAGGCCAGGCAAAAGAGCTATCATGACAAGAGGCGAAAGCCTCTACAGTTTGAAGTAGGAGACCATGTTTATCTTAAGGTGTCACCCACCAAGGGTGTCCAGAGATTCGGGGTCAAGGGCAAGTTAGCTCCTCGCTACATTGGACCCTATGAGATCAAAGCAAGTAGTGGACCCGTGGCCTATCAATTGGAATTGCCACCTCACATGTCAGCAGTTCACAATGTGTTTCATGTATCTCAGCTGTGGAAATGTGTCCGCCTACCCACTAAAGTGCTACCTGAACCAGACATTGAGATAGAACCAGACCTGTCCTATCAAGAGTACCCCGTCAAGGTATTGGATCAGAAGGAGAGATCAACACGGGCAAGGTCGATCAGAATGTATAAGGTTCAGTGGAGTCACCATTCAGTAGAAGAAGCTACATGGGAGACCGAGGATTTTCTACGCTCTCGCTTCCCCGACTTTCTACCCAAAGGAGTCGGTACGTAACCCCAAAACCCCACCCCCACCTGCCCTTTGAATACAATTATAAGAAAAACTTAGATAACAAGGATAGTCTAAGTTGTGGATTTAACTTAAAAAGGGCTTCCTTCTGAAGTTGCAAAGAGAATGACATTCGAAGAGCAGTTAACAAGAGAAACTTGGATACATGGAAGGGTAGCACACTAACACACCTTCACGGCACCCCTCCAAGGGACTCTACCTAAAATCTCGGGACGAGATTCCTTTAAGGGGGGAGGGCTGTAACACCCCAGGTGTTACCAAGGTGTTGGCTTCTTAATGGCACATATACCTATTATCACATGTGGTTAAAACTTGGAGGAGAGGGAGTACTTAAGACCTGGGAAGCATGAGTGAGTTAAGTAATGCCAAGGACCAAAGTATTACCCAAGCTTTTAGGCAATGATCACCTAGGGCAAGGGAGGATTGAACCTTGGACCCCCCCTCTCTTGAAGCCTTTAGTTGAGAGAAAGATTAGGCAAATGCACATTTCATAATTTAAACCTTAACCAAAGTTTAAGAGTACCAAAATGTTTACAAAAGACAGCAAAGGAACTTTACAAAAAGACCCCTATAAGACCCCTAAATCAGCCCCCAAGTAGAGAACACTATGGAATCACCCCCATTCCCTCTAAGTCCAAATTCAGCCCTAATCTAGAGATCAGGGGTGTTCACCTAGCTAATGGCACCAAAACCCTAGGGTCTAAATAGCAAAAAGGAGCTAAATTATCTAAGGAACCCCCTGGAAGAGTTTGAACCCAATCCAAGACCGTTTGACACGAGTTGGCACATGTTTTGTCTCGGGTTGAACAGTGCAGACAGACAAGACTTGGCGCCACCATATCTTCTAAACCAGACCCGATCTTCCCTTGGAACTTACAGGAACTAGGTAGCCCTAGGTGCAGGGAAGAAATCTTACACAAGCCATAGGGCGAGATTCACACGTTTGGCTGCTCAGTAGGCGCAAGAACAAGGGCAGAATACAACGGCCACATGTTCGACGCACTCTAGGCTCGCCAGAGCACGCCCGACGCGCGCCTCGTGTGCCCCGCGTCGTGCCAAAGACCAGCCGGCGCCATGGCCCGCGCCCGCACCTATAAAGCCCCTAGGGACCTTGACCGTACCTCTCCGCACGCGCTCGACCTCATCGGAGCTCAAACTCACCGGCGTTTGCCCGTGCACGGCGTGTCCGCGACCACCCGAGCCCCCGCCACCGTAGACCAGCCAACCAAGCCCTTCCCAACCCCGTCCAGCCCTCGGAGAGGACTGTGCACACCTCGGTGAAGCTCCCCGAGCGAGAAATCGGAGTTTGCTTCGCCGGAGAGGCCAGTCCACGGTCGCCGGACTCCACCCGACCGCCGGCGAGCGTAGACCAGGTAATCCTCTGCTCCATTCTTCGATTCCTTGTGCACACAGCCTCTACGTCACCCCGTGAAGCTCACCGTGCCATTGGATTGATCTAGGTCGCCGTGGTTTGGCCGGCACACCCGCCGCCGACGAGAGCACCCGCCTGCGCACGTGGACCGGGCGATTCCGGCCACCCTTTTCTTTCTCGCGGGTACTGTTTAAACCTAGGAAGGGACCGCGGGGGAGAAGAAGAGAAAGCTAGGGGGTTTTGCGCGATGTCAGTGACTCGGTTGAATAGTAGCGCGGGGGTATAACTGAAAGAGTTAGTTTGGAAATAACCCGAGGACTTCGGTGCAAAGTGGTTTTCTAGGAAACCTTTAATTAAATCTGATTTAAAATATAAGCAGCACTTGATAAATTCATATCTTCTGTTTTATTCATCCAAATTGAGTTAAACCAATTTTGTCAGGTCTTAAATAATATAAACTACTGAAGAAAAATATAAAACCCCTATGTGCTACAGAAAACTTTAGGGTTCTGAATTAAATACTGATTTGGCCAAAAGCTAAATAATAGGAAGAAAAATAGTTGCACTATTTAACTGGGGTTAAGAAAATTTGGAGAAGTTTATGACCACCTACTGACCTATTTAAAAATACTAAACCCCCTCTGTACACCCCATTAAGGTAGAGTTTGCCATTTATTTTACATTATGCTTAAGGTTAAAGAAAATAGGAAAGGTGATTTAAATAAAGAACCAGGGAGCACCCCTATTTTTGTTAGGGTATTTATTCAGTATAGTTTACTAGAAAAATTTATTATACCCTGGTTTAGTATAAAATAAATAGGATACCTTTTATTTTAAGAAAACAAGGAAAACTTAGAAAAAACCCTACAAAAATAACCCCAAAGTGAAAACACCCTAACCTTTGGGATAGTGAATCTTTTGTTATGAAGAACATAGGAAAAATATGAAATCCGTTGTTTGACACCTTTCAAATAGCAAGGTAGTGGAAAGTGCCTTTTTGGCATTAAACTTTGGAAAATCACAACTAAATAACCATCCCTTAGCTTTCTGTGATTTTTGGCACAGAAGCTTATTATTACAGTTAGTTGCCAACAAAAATAACCCTTAGGACAGAACCCAACCCTAATTAAGAGTTGTAATGCAAAGTGGCCCATTTACACAACTTTTGTTATTTTTGTCTAGAGCATAGCCTTTTTATTTTGAACCTCAAATTCCTAGAACATGCTATATTGACCAATTGCAAGCCACTGAAATTTTTACAGAATTTTTGGAAAGAGTTAATTCACTGTTGTAGTTCAAACCTACACTAGAATTCATAAATAGAAAATAAAGAAAGGGAAAATGAATAATGGAAATTAGTGTCATCCTAAAACCCCTTGTAAATTGTCCACTAAAATATATAAAGGAAATACCAATCCACTATGCTTATCCTTAACAAAACCTAAACCTGGAGTGATAAGCATAAACCACTAAAAGCCACGTATGACCAAGAAACCCTAAGTTGCCAACTAACTTAGTTTTTCTTCCTTTAGCATAATGTTATTAAATCCTGCATAATCATGACATACATATTCATTGCATTTCGATAGACTGTAACCTCGCTGACGGAGAGTACGTCCTCGTGCCGGAGCAAGGAGCTGCTCAGGAGGTAGCCCCGGATCCAGCACCAGAGCCTACACCAGAGGATCTGCCTGCCACTGCTTTAAAAGGCAAGCCCCGGTTTTATGCATAACCTGTTATTTATGCTATTTTACCGTATTTAATGATTGTAGGATTGAATGTGCACTTAGGTGTAGGAGTTGTTTGAAACCCTAGTTGCATGATCCCAGGAATCCTATTGAGATGAATACTAGTATGCTAGGTCGAGTAGTTGCTTTATTAATCAGGATCTCGGTAGAAGTCGAGTGATTTTCTAGCACTCGCGCAAGGTCAGGAATTGGTTGTACCCACTTTCATATCATAACGGTGCTGGTCTGTGGACAACAATCCATGGGGATTGGTTGTCTACGAGATGGAAAATTGGAATAAGGATTAACGTGCGGATACCTGTGTCAAGCGTTTGAACGTACTAAGCACATGCCGAGAAATATGGTAAATCGGTAAGCCTAGTACCTGATTGAACCTGCCCGCAGACTTTACCCCTCACGCGACCTGAGACGTGGTCTCCCGTTCCAGTTATGGTGGGTACAAGTGCGGTCACTGCACGACGGCAGTCGGGGTCAGTGAGGCATTGTACGCCAAGGCGGTGAGCCCTGATCTGTTGCCAGGGAATCGATGGGGACGGTTGATGTGTGTGGGGACGGAGTGCCTCGCCACGTCGTGTGTTTAGGTTTACCTTGCAAGGATAAAAACTCGATTCGAATCGTCTGCTTCTCGCAGCTAATGAGACTGCTTGATCCATTGCACTGCATTGAGTAACAAGTGGAAATGTGATGAGTTGACACAAGATGTTGATTGCTAAATATGTTTGATACCATGTATGAGTAGATAGTACACATTTAGCCTTAAGAGAGTCACACTTAAACTTGAGAAAGCTAAAACTTGATTTATAAACTCAGCTAGTGCTTTTGGCAACCAAACCCCACAGCCAAACAGCTGCATGTCTAGAGGTAGAGGAGTAGACTCCTCACACCGGGTAAGTCTAGCTGAGTATTAGTATACTCAGCCTTGCTTGTGGCATAATTTTACAGGTTCTCTGGAGGACATGGTTGCTGGAGTGACTTGGCCGTCCATCTTGCCACCGGGTTGGACAGTCGAGTGGGATCCTGCTCCGGCTGAGGAGGAGCATGAGGAGTGATGGGACAGGCTTCCCCATCTCTCTGTTTATTTATCGTTAGTTTTATTCCGCTGCACTTCGAACAATGATGACTACTTTTGCAAAAACTCTGATGATGATGTAATAAATTTTAATACTCCTTAATGTATGGTTTTATGCTTTATTGTATTTGCTCTGTGACTCACCATCGAGTGAGATTGTGGTACTTGATCCTGTCAGTGGCCTCGTCGGACTAGATCCGAGGGATTGACGGGTTATTCCCATTTAAGTGTGGTCTAGCCTCTAAGGTGGGACTTAGGCACTTAAATTGGAATAATTCGGGCAGTTCCGCCACACTAATCTTGTTGACCAAGGTCTTGAGCCTGTTGTAGGTTTGTGTTGGCTCCTCTCCCCTGATCATTGCAAATCTTCCCAGCTCGCCTTCCACCAACTCCATTTTGGTGATCATGGTGGCGTCGTTTCCCTCATGATATATCTTGAGGGTGTCCCATATTTTCTTGGCATTGTCCAAGCCACTTACTTTATTATACTCGTCCCTACAAAGAGATGCTAACAACACAGTAGTAGCTTGGGCATTCTTATGGATTTGTTCATTAATAATCACAGGGTTATCCGTACTATCGAAATGCATTCCATTTTCCACTATTTCCCAAATGCTAGGATGGAGAGAAAATAGATGACTACGCATTTTATGACTCCAAAATGAGTAGTCCTCTCCATCAAAGTGTGGAGGTTTTCCTAGAGGAATAGAGAGTAAATGTGCATTCGAATTGTACGGCATGCGAGAATAGTCAAAAGAGTAGTTTTGATTAACCGTTCTCTTTTTCGACGAAGAGTCGTCATCGTCTCTTGGTGAAGAAGAAGATGCATCGCTGTCGTAGTAGATGATCTTCTTGATGCGCCTCTTCTTCTTCCCGTCCTTCTTCTTGTGACTCGAGCCTGAGTCAGTGGGCTTGTCGTCCCTTGGCTCGTTGAAGAGGGACTCCTTCTCCTTGTCGTTGACCACCATCCCCTTTCCCTTAGGATCCATCTCTTCGGGCGGTTAGTCCTTTAGATGAAGAGTACGGCTCTGATACCAATTGAAAGCACCTAGAGAGCGGGTGAATAGGTGATCCTATAAAATCAAACACTAAATTCCCACAAACTTGATTATAAAGATATTAGTGCGAGTTAATCAAGTCTATGAGGCGAGCTCTTGCGAACACAGACAATCAAAGAGAGAGCAATCACAAGAGACACACGATTTTATCACGTGGTACGGCCAAGTAACACTTGCCTACTTCCACGTTGTGGCGTCCCAATGGACGAGGGTTGCACTCAACCCCTTTCAAGTGATCCAATGATCAACTTGAATACCACGACTTTCTTCCTTATAGTTTTCTTCCCGTTTTTGAGGAATCTCCACAAGTTGGAGCCTCTCGCCATTACAATATTAAACACAAAGAAATCACGGAGTAAGGTTGGGAAGAGCAACACACACAAGACTCAAATTCGCAGCACAATCACGCACACAAGTCACAACTTGAGCTCGAAACACAACACATGGAGTTCACAACTCAAATGGAGCTCAAATAACTAACACAAAGAATCGAATGCGTGAAGTTGGAGTCTTGGAGTCTTAGGATGCTTAGTGAATGCTTGGGTGACTCCTTCATGCGCCTAGGGGTCCCTTTTATAGCCCCAAGGCAGCTAGGAGCCGTTGGAGACCAACTTGGAAGGCAACCTTCCTTCTGTTGAGTGGCGCACTGGACAGTCCGGTGCGCCACCGGACAACTACTGTAGCCTGTCCGGTGCGCAATTGCCATCCAAATCGAGCACAGACGACCGTTGTAGCTCCAGGCCCATTGGCGCACCGGACACAGTCCGGTGCCCCCTGCCGACCGTTGGAGCTGCCACGCGTCGCGCGAAGATTGCACGGCCGACTGTTGGCGCTGGCGACCATTGTCTCACCGGACAGTCCGGTGCACCACCGGACAGTCCGGTGAATTATAGCCACGTCGCCCCTTTGCTTTTCCCGAGGGCAACGAGTTCGCCGCGGATGACCCACTGGACTGTACGGTGAATTATAGCCGTACGCCGTCGTCGAATCCCGAGAGCGGCATTTTCACCGGAGACCCGCCTGGCGCACCGGACACTGTCCGGTGCACCACCGGACAGTCCGGTGTACCAGACCGAGTTGTAGATTGGCTGCATAGAGCCAAGCTTTTCCCTTTTCCTTTCTTCTTCTTTAGTCACTGTTTCTAGCACTTGGATACCCATGTTAGTACATAAAACAATTCACCAAGTCTAGAAACATACCTTTTTCCTTGATTTGCACTTCTCACTTTATTTGGCACATTAGAACTTAATTAAATGTGTTGGGCACTTAATCACCAAAACATTATAGAAATTGCCCAAGGGCACATTTCCCTTTCATCTTCTTCTCCTCAATCATCTTCTCCTCGGACATGGAGCAAGCGCTTGTCTTTAAACCGAAGCTCAAAAATCATGCGAGGGTTGTTAAGAAAGAGTTAAAAATTTGAGAAAATAACGCAAACAGCAGAAATGGCGTACCAAATGCTGTCGTTGTGGGTTCCTATTTATACGCCTAGCGCTTTGCAGCTTGGCAGGCCCCATTTGTCATTGACTTTCGCTATTCTAGCGAGGGGAAGGTGTTTTTTCGGACCTTCGGCTTAAGGCCTTCGTTCACGTCGCAATATGAATTCATTGATACAAGAACAAATTAATACTGTGAGGGGCTACTGTTGGGGGCCTTCGTCTTCCGAAGGTCCTCAAAAACACGACTAACATGCTTTCCAAGTATAATATACTGTTACAGGAACCTTCGGCTTTGAGATGAAGGTGTGCACGACATGAAGGACGTGATCTGGAAAAAGGATGAATCAATTCCGAAGCTACGAATGAAGAAGCTTCGGCTTAGCGCAAGGGCGATAATGGAGAATGGAACCGACCTAAAGGGGAATTTACTACCAAGTCCTCGATTGAGTATTCTTTAGTCAGTATTAAGTGTCAAGGACACGGATGTAATTTTACCCAGACTGCGTCTTATGCCTATAAATAGATGAACAGTAACACCGTACTATTCACGCTGACTTGTATTCACTCGCACGTCACACTTGGATTCTCACCTTCTGTCAAGCCGAAGGTATAAATGTAATTCAATATCGTTGATATTTATTCATGATTATATAATGAGAATATAAATAGTCTAATGATATCATATGATTATTCATGTTTTATTTATATGTGTCATATGATCCTGCTTTTCATTATGTATTGAGATGATGAAGGTATGTCCTTCATGACCTTCGTCTGAAGATCATTATATCCTAAGGGAGATAATGCTTCGAAGGACGAATGTCTTTAGCCATTAACATTTGTGTTGCCTTGTTCTTAAATCATAGAATTTGAGAGCAAGTCCCCAACAATAGCAAACACTTTTATAATTGTGCCAAAACTGAACATGTAGGTCTACATAGCATAGAAAAACACCACAAAAAGTTTAGTGAAAAAAAGAAAAAATGCAAACATTCTTTGCCAAGTGTCTTGGGAAGACACTCGGCACAGAGTTCTTTGCCGAGTGTCTGACCGAGGACACTCGACAACGAATTTATATAAAAAATAAAACAATCTTTGTCGAGTGCTAGCCAGAGGGCACTCAGCAAAGTACTCTTTGCCGAGTGCCAGATCGCGAGCACTCGACAAAGTATATTTTTAAATTTTAAAAAAAAAATCTCTGTCGAGTGCCAGATCGCGGACACTCGTTAAAGACGTTAAAGTTAACACAGAACTACCCCATTCGTATTCATTTTGACCGAGCCCGCCGTCTCCTTCCCAATTGCCAGGCCGTCGTCTCCTTCCCACGTGCCACCACCGTCGGCCGCCCTCCATGCGCCCGGCCCGCCGCCGCTCGGCCGCCCACGCGCCACCACCGTCGTCTCCTTCCTACGCGCCCCTCCGTCCACTGCCCCACGTCCACCATTGTCGCTAGCCCCAAACACCGCGTGCCCCTCTCTACCGCGTCGCCGCTAACCGCCCGCCCGTGGCCCGCGCCGTCGCTCGTCGGCTCACGCCCACATGTAACGCCCTGAATTTGGGGGTAGAATTTTTTCTTCTTTTCACTCACCAAATTCGGGCGTTACTCTCTTTTCTCTTCCCGTTTCGCTCCTTCTTCCCAATTTCAAACCAGTATAGTGACGGGTGTCCGTGCCATGTGTAAACAAAACCTAAGTGTCATGGGTGTTGCATCATGCCGAAGCACATTTCTTTGTCTGATGTCGCATGTTCGTCTCGCCCCGTTTCAGATTTTTGGTTCGTGATCGGATTCCGTTTAGTGGTTGTGCGTGTCGTGGGTTTCGATCCGCGATGTGTCACAGCCTGGCCCAGCCCGGCCCGGTCCGGCCCGCGCGGCCCTGGCGCCCCCTACCCTCCCCATGCGCGCCCCCTCCCCCTAATCCCTTTGTCTCATTTGATTTCTCCAGCGCAGTAACCTCCCTCTCCCTCTTCCACCTCTCTCTCTCCGTGGTGCCCTAGGGTTTGGAGACGTGATCGCCGGAGTTTGGATCCCCGGAGGTGAGTTTTTCCCCTTCCCTTCTCTCTCTCCTCCCCCACCCCTTCTTCTCCCCCGCGCGGCCTCCCTGTCCGCGCCGTCCCGCGGCCGCGCCCCGCGCCACTCTTGGCCCCGCGTCCGCGCCGACCTCGGCCTCGCCCCTCCCCGGCAAGCCCTCCCCGCGCCGCCCTCGGCCCCCACGCCCGCGCCGCCTCCAGGCCCCGCGCCCGCGCGCCCTCCCCACCCCTGGCGAGCCGCGCCCCTGGCGAGCCCCACCCCGGTGGCCTCCTCGCGCGCCCTTCCCCCTGGCGAGCCCCCCTGTCACGCGCGTCCCCGGCAAGCCCCTCCCCGGCGGCTCTCCCTGCCCGCGCCCTCCCCTGCTCCCCGGCGAGCCCCGCCCCATGCCCCGCGTCGCGCCCCGCCGTGCCTCGGCCGCGCGCCCCTGCCCGCGCCCGTGCCCCGGCGACTCGCGTCCCGCGCGCCTGCACGGTTCGCGTGCCCTCGGCACGCGTAGCGTGGTCTCGCGAGTGTGACCGTAGTCGCGCTGCGTTTAACCCTCGTTTCAATCCATTTTAATTGTTGTTTAGTCGATGTGCAGCGTCACGCGCTTCGCCGCGCGACGGTTCATTCTAATTTCATCTTTATTAATGTGTTGCGGCGCGCGCTTCGTCACGCGACGATTCTTTTTAAATATATGTTTATTAATGTGTTGCGTCGTGCGACGATTCTTTTAATTTATATTTATTACAGTGCTGCGTCGCGCGCTTCGTCGCGCGACGATTCGTTTTTAAATGTAGTTCTGTTAACGTAAGTCGTCATGTGTTTCGTCGCGCAACGCTTAACGTTTATCTATGATTAATGCAAGAATCTTGTTGCGTGCTCTGTCGTGCGGCGAGTCGTTTATTTCTTAATTCAATTTAAATGCTGTGTCGTGCGTCTCGCCGTGTGACCACTCCCTTTCATTCATCTTTATTTATTTATAATGATTAAATGTAGAACATGACCTTACTTTATGCTAAATGCAGTGGCCAAATTAATGCCCTTTTGTTAAGCGAGTTGTTTAATTTATAATTATATAACGTGATCGCTTCTCGACCATAGACTCGACTGTCTTTTCCTCTTTCTCTCGTAGCCGTAATTGCGGGCCCCGCGTGGAACGTCTGTTTATTTATTGTATTCTATTGTATGGTGTACTGTTCTTTTGTATTAAATGTGTGGATGTATGTATGTTTGCGCTCGTATAGAGAACGATCTGGTTGAAGAGCCCGAGGAACTCGCAGGAGAAGCCCCTGAGCAGCAGCTAGTTGGTGGAGGCAAGTGTCCCTTGACCTATCTCTGTCCTATACATTCTATAATTCACTTGCCGCATTTACACAGTTATACCTAAGGATTGACTAGTTTTGTTATCCATGTCCTTGTTTACCTATTTGGGTTGGATTATTATTGTTTAGCTTTATGCTATTGCTCAACACTAATCAATAAACATGATGAGATTTATCAATGATACGCTGTTTCCTTTCTTATTTATGATATTCTTGTGGCATTTAAGGGGGCTCGAGCGGTTTCTCGTGTGCCTCTCCGTAAGGACCTGTTCGTTGGATGACCGCCCGGGAAAACAGTGCAACCATGAGGGTGCAATGGGATGCCCTTAGCTGAATAATTAGAGGAACCGAGTGTAGTTCAATTAGCCGTCGTGTCGTTAATGGGGCTTGGTGTATGCGGCTCGCTCTGCCAAGTTTGGGTTCGCCCCCTTGGGGAGGAGTGCGGTGCATTTAGGAAACCTAACGGGCGGCTACAGCCCCGGGGAATCTTTGTAAAGGCTACGTAGTGATACCCTGCTGGGTCACCTTGGTAGTGATCAATGGAGAGTCAAGATCTCCGGGCAGAAAGGGAATCATGGCTTGTGGGTAAAGTGCGCAACCTCTGCAGAGTGTATGAAAACTGATATATCAGCCGTGCTCGCGGTTATGAGCGGCTAAGGGAGCTCCATTGATTAGTGGTACTTGATCAGAGATGTTCGGATTACAGGTGACAATGAGATTGATGGTTTTTGGTATTGGCTCTGGTAATGGTAAGTGGTACTCTTTCTGTTTGGAAAGGAGTACGTTCGGGTTAATAATGTGGGTTAATTCTAAAACTTGGCTTTCTCTACAAGTAATAATAATCTGACCAACTAAAAGAAACTGCTTGACTTACCCCCACATAAAGCTAGTCCACTATAGCCAAACAGGATACTTGCTGAGTATGTTGATGTGTACTCACCCTTGCTCTACACACCAACCCCCCCCCCCCAGGTTGTCAGCATTGCAACCACTGCTCAGGAGAAGATGAAGACGTGGAAGGAGACTTCCAGGAGTTCCAAGATTACGACGAGTTCTAGGCGTGGGTTAGCGGCAACCCCCAGTCGGCTGCCTGTGAAGGCCGCGTGTATCTACGTTTCTTTTCCGCCCTTTGATTATCGTAAAGACTATGTGGACGTCTCAGACATATGATGTAATCGACTATTATTTCCCTTTTATATTATCATTTGAGCATTGTCTGATGATGTCCAGTTATGTAACTGCTGTGTACGTGAATTGCTGATCCTGGCACGTACATGGTTCGCATTCGGTTTGCCTTCTAAAACCGGGTGTGACATAGGTGGTATCAAAGCCGTGCTGACTGTAGGACCGCTAACCTAGAGTAGAATGGTCGTTCTAAGGATTATAGACCCCTATCCTCACCTTGACTTTGGTATCCCTTCAAAAGTGGGTCATATCGACCAAACCTATGTTCTACTATATATTATACCTTGCTAAAAATATTTTTGTTTATTCTAATTCCTCATTTATTCATGGTTTACTTGCTGGTCATACTAGTTTTGTTCTCACTCTTATGCTTGCGGTGTCTTTTGTAGATGGCTCGTCTGAGACACACTGCACGAAAGTCTGTCATCCCCTTCTTACCCTCTCGTCTCGCGGAGCGTCCGCTTCGCCGTCCAGTGATCGGTCAGTCCAGCCACTTGGAGAGACTGCACCACCGCCTGCATGAGGAGCAGGAGCGTCGACGATAGGAGCAGGAGCAGCAGGGCTCTTATTTCTCGCTCCAGCAGGAGATAGAGTCTGTGAGGAGCTGCTCCCCTGTGCTCCCGCTGGAGGCACCCCCTGCACCACCACTGAGCGCCCTAGCCCCTGGAGTAGCTGCTGTAGGAGACCCAAACGACGGAGGTGGTGACAGCAGCTCGAGCCATGACACCGACCTTTCCGCCGACCAGGAGCCAGAAGGATGGGTTGCTCGACCCATCACTCGCGACGCTGCTCGCGGGTGTCACTTCCACGATGCGCTCGACACCCTGCTACGTCGGGCACTTGACCGACATACTTGGTCTATTGAGTATCAATGTGTGGTCTTCTAGCACAGTCGCGGGGTCTACCCGGACCGCTGGGAGGCGACCTGCTTGGTGCGTCGTCCGGAGAACAGTCTCTGGGGTGCTGAGGTCTGCTCAGAGCACTATTCCATCTATGAGCGGGACTCAGCTGAGGCGGCCATGCAAGATGCCGCACGGCGTGCTCTTTCGCACTACTGCTCGGTTCTCGGCAGGGTAGCCGACAGTCTCAACCTGAAGTATTACCCCCACCGTCCATCTGGCAGCACAGGAGACGTGATTATCTCACCTGTTGGTGAGGACAATCCTAGGTTGAGCAGCACAGTCAACCTAGCCGCCATGCTAAACACGGAGCTGGACCATGCATTAGATGAGCTGAGTAGGGCTCGTGCTGAGATCGCCCAGCTGCGGGCTGAGCGCGCGGAGCGTCGTCACCTGGATGATGGCTCCCCCGCTCCCGTCGGGACTTAGCGCCCGTACCGCTCACCTCGGCGTGGACACCAGTCCTATGGCAACCCCGACTGCAAGACCAAGATAAATTTAGAACCATAGATCGTCAGAGTCGGATCTTGTAATTAATACAAAAATATATACATAGAAGCTATAGTCTTAGCGTTAGTCTTGCTTTTGGTTAGTCTTAGTTAGACATGGTAGTTTGCTTATCCTGTGCATTTATGTTTGTCATGATGAACTATGTTGGATTTGGATCTTTGTAATGACTGTCACCAGAGTGTGGGTATCCCCTGCATTTTGGTTTACCTGTTATATGTTAATGAAGTTAGTTATTTAGTTGGGAAGCCTTTCATTCCACTTTCCTCTTTATCTGAGAAGCTGTGTTGGAGATCAGTGAAGATGTTCATTTGTTCAGTGTTGTGGAGAATTCTATACTCTTCTCTTATGCTGCAAGATTTGCCAGATCAGTTCTGATGTGTGGTTGCATTCTGCAGATGTTAGAAAACAGGCGCAGAGGAGGAAGGTGTGCTCAGCAGGAGCGGCCAGTTCAGCAGGATGAGGCACCACAGCAGCAGCAGCTGCCACCCCCGCCCCCGATGTCCATCGAGCAAATGTTCATGATGCAGACTCAGGCAGTTCAAGCCATCGGTCAGACCCTGGCCGCCATTCAGCAGCAGCAGCCACCACCACCTCAGCCTCAGATGCCCAGGGACAAGCGTGCTGAATTCATGGGAGGTCATCCCCCAACGTTCGCTCACTCTTCTGACCCCATGGACGCCGAAGACTGGCTGCGCACTGTGGAGCGGGAGTTGCATACCGCTCAGTGTCATGACATGGAGAAAGTTTTGTATGGTCCCCGTCTGTTGAGAGGAGCAGCCCAGTCATGGTGGGAGTCTTACCTCGCCACCCATGCCAACCCCGACACCATCACCTGGGAAGAGTTCAGAGGTAGCTTTCGCCAGTACCATGTTTGTTGGGGACTTGTTCTCAAATGCTATGAATCAAGAACAAGGCAACACACAATGTTAAATATTAGAGCCCTTCGTCCTTCGAAACATTATTTCCTCTTGGGTATAATGAATTCCGGACGAAGGTTATGAAGGTCATACCTTCATAATCATAATAAGGGATTAAGAGAAGATTTATGTATAAAATACGGAAAATAACATAACTACTTTAAACATTATTATTAATTTATTTCTATTCGTTTTTCTTATATAAATGATGACAAATTACAAATGTACCTTCGGCCTGAAGGAAAGTAAGGGTACAAGCGTGATGCCAATGCCAAGTCAGCGTGAACAGTACAAGAATATTGTTCATCTATTTATAGGCACGGGACGCAGCCCGTATAAAATTACATTAATGCCCTTTACTTTTATGAATAACTCTATGGTAATTCTTCGAGGGCTAATTTGGCTTTTCATCTTTAAGTCGGTTTCCCCTTTCTGCTGTCATGCCGAAGCTCCTCTACACATAGCTTCATGATCGTTTCATCCTTCGTCATGATCGTTTTCCATTTCAGTCAAGCTTCATCTTGGCCATGCTTCTGTATACCCGCAACCTGGTTCCGAAGATACCTGCTTACATACTTAGAAAACATTGTCAAATCACGTTTTTGAGGACCTTTGGAAGCCGAAGGCCCCCAACAATGTTCCTACAGGTATGATGACAGTGAAGAAGGAGGAGTTCCTGGCCCTCAAGCAAGGGTCATTGTCTGTCAGTGAGTACCGAGACAAGTTTCTACAGCTATCTCGCTATGCTCCTGAAGATGTCAACACCGACGCCAAGCGACAATATCGTTTCTTGAGAGGCTTGGTCGACCCTCTGCAGTATCAGCTGATGAATCATACCTTCCCGATGTTTCAGCACCTGATTGACAGAGCAATCATGACAGAGAGGAAGCGCAAAGAAATGGACGCACTATCTGTATGGACAGAAATGTGATATTTACACAGACCACAAGAGTCTGAAGTATGTATTCACTCAGTCGGAGCTGAATATCAGGCAACGAATATGGTTAGAGTTGATCAAGGACTATGAATTGGAGATTCATTACCATCCAGGCAAAGCAAACGTAGTGGTTGATGCTTTGAGCAGGAAGAGTCAGGTCAACCTGATGGTCGCTGTAACACCCCTGGTGTTACTATAACTAAAACTTGAGCATGACATCATAAGCATTGGCATTGCATATGTTTGACACACCTAGAGTGCATTCACTAGGCAAAAATTTCAAACAAGTTGTATTGTTTTAATGTTTTTGCAAATAGAACCCTGGTTAAAGGACTTAACCCTAAATAGTGGTTAAAGGGGTAAAACTTAACCCAAGTTGAGAAAACCTAAAAGCTTTAGGGTAAAAGTCATAAAATGACCCCAAGAATAAACTTGAATCACCTTTATACCCTTGGGATACCAGAAAACCCTAATTGGAGCCCTGGAAAACCCTGAAACCAAGCCCTAGGGGCTTATGTGCAAAAGTGGTGAACCTTGGGACTAAAGTGTAAAAACTACTATGTTTGAACATATATAGTCATTTGGTTCACAAGTATGTGAATTTGAAAGCCAAACCCTAAGTTTTGGGCTCATTTGCAAAAAGGACCTTGAGTTTGATTCCTATGCTAAGTCTGAAAACAGGGTTATAGGCCCAACTTTGGGGCTGTGTAACTTTCAAAATAATGAGAATTCATGTTAGGTGATCACATCAAAGTTAAAGACCTAACATAGGAGAACAACTTTGCTTAAGAAGGAAAGCATAGTTGTTAAGCAAAAGTCAGAGATAATTAAGCCCCAAGTTTGGCTGTCAGGCTGGTCCATTCTGAAATTCAGATTCTCAGTGGAACAGAGCCAACTTGGTGTGTGAATTCAAACTTGAATTGTTGAGAAATTGATCAAGGTTGCTGTGACAAAGCTGTAGCTGGCTTGTCAGGCTATAATTTTGGTACAGGGAGTTAGCTTGGTCACCACACAAGATTGGGAGAAAATTGAGCTCAAAAACGGTCTGTCAGGATGACTGAACACCATTCGCCATGGTACAGTAAGCTCCAACCTGAAGAAGATCCTATCCCTCTGCTCGTCGCCGGTGGCCCGTCGCCGTTGATCACCGCTTGCCGTGATTCGTGCGCCGTCGCCATGGATAAGCACAACCCAGTAAAGATCTCGGCGTCTGATCCACTCAAGCTTGGCTACGGCTAAGACCGCCGCACTTCACCGCCCCAGCTCACCGTCGGTTGGATGACCTCGTCACCGATAAGCCACCACCGTCGCGCACCACGTGTCTCAGCGCGGAACTTCCTCGCGGTGACTCACCGGTTGCATGCCCGGCGATCACCGGAGGGAGCGCCACGGTGAAAGCCACCCACTCCTTGCTCATGTGTCCATGTTCCTTCCGGCTGCCAGTATGACCTTGCGAAATTGGACACCACCGTCGATGGGGTCTATAAATTGAGTGCGCCACAATCTCCGTAGGGCAGTAAACTATCCAGCCACCACGAATCAGCCGCAACCATTCGCTAGAATTCACGAATTTTGAATTCGCCCCAAATCTGTTTCCGCCGCCGTGAAGAACAGCTCGCTGCGGCCAGCTCGATTCCGGTTAGCTCGCGCCCCTCTGTTTCTTGTTCTAGCGTCCCCATGTGCCCTTGATGCTCACCAAACCATCCAATTACACTAGAAGCCCACCAATCGCTGGGAACACGAACTAACATCCATGGTTTCCGCTGTCCCCGTGGGCAGAACGAAATAGGTCGCCAATCATGCAATTGACTTAGGGGAAATACTCCTTAGGGGTAGAATCAGGTGTGAACCAAAGATTAGCGTCGGTCTTCGCCATCTCCGGCCGGTATAGCTCGCCGGATTTCGGTTTCCCGTGCGGAGCTCCGCCGAGGACCGGACGCAGTGAAGGAATAGAACGTGAAGGGTTTGTCTGCAATTTGTCAGTGACTCGTGTAAACTGTGTATGTGCCCACTTGCGGTTATCCAAAGAGGACTGGGTCTTTCTGCGAAATTTCCACCGCGGGCGTGGGCGCGTGCGCAAGCGCGCTTCTGTGCGAAGTTGGGCCGCCTAGGCCAGTTTGAGCCCAAGACTGTTTAGAGTTTTTCTTTTTCTTTTTCAGCAGAACTTTGAAAAAGTGTAGAAAATGGTAGGAAAATCATAAAAATATGAGACCAATTTTCTAAGAACCCTAATTTCCTGTAGTAATTAATAAAAATAAACTCATGATTTTTAGATCAAATAGGGAATTTTAGAGTATTTAAAATAGCCTAAACTGCTGGTTCTAGATTTTTAGAAAATAGATAATAATCCCAAAATTTCCCAAACTTTTTATGGGAGCATTTCACAATATTTAGAAGCCTTGGGTAGAGTTTGGCTTGATTTGAACATTGTTTGATAACTAGAACCCAAAAACCCTACCCCTGCCCTATGAACTCCTTTACCGACTCCGGAAACCCTAGGTTCCCGGAATCCCGTGAAGGAAAGTTGTACTCAAGACTTAGTTAATAAATCCTTATTACCTTTGCACTCTCATAAACATTACATGGCATTCATTCTTATATATATACCTATATGGCTATATTTAGAGAACGAAGAAGAGAGTGAAGTGACTCAAAGAGAAGACACCACCACCACCTTTGGAATCTCAGGCAGAGACTTGGCTCTACTTCGACAACTGCGAGTCCGAGCCTGACTCACCTACTAACGAAGGCAAGCCCCGGTGCATGCAACCCCATTCCTTGTGTTCTAAATACTTTTCGCACACTTTAAGTCAAGTGAAATGTGCATTAAGTTCATAGGAATTGCTTGAAACCCTTTGATGCATTGCTTTCCTTGATATCCATACCTTTATAGATACTTCTGTGAAGTATCAAAATTATGATTTACAAAAATGCTTAGCCTTGCTTAGATCTTGTGGATAGAGGTTGTCCTCAATTTAACCCGGGAGAGGATGGCTTCTACCTGCAAGAATATTTTCATTTGGAGCAATAGTGGGATCTTACTGCAAAGTTCCCCGTGATGCTCTTTCATCCTAAGGAACAGACACAATCCTACGGATGGAAATACTTAAATCGAGACTTGGGCTAGGAACAGGTGATGCTCCGCCCGGGTCAATTAAGGATTGGATGCGTATGTAGGCCTGTTGATCAAGGACTATCTTATCTAGCCACATGCCCTGAGAATGGGACAGGGTAAGCTTGAACCCGGCTATTCCATTCATGAAAAGACAATCGCGCACTGGGCGTGGAGAGATGGCGAGAGTGGCACGTACCCTCCTGGCAACGGATCGCCTCAAAGGGGTGGTGTACTCTCGGGTGGCGCGGACCTGTTCATGCAGTGGAGGATCCGTGGGAATAGTAGACATCAAGGTTTACGAGAAACATATGTCGTGTGGTTAGAGATCCTCAGCTGAGTAAATCGATTCGGATCGCCGTTATATCCCCGGACAGTGGAGACTTGAGCTCCGACCTACAACCTAAGTCAGGATGTGAACACGATGGATAAAAATGATGTTGTCTTGATGTAATGTGAAATTAGACTAGATGCAAATAGAGTCTATTAATACTTAATATGGCGTTAAAAGATTGAAAGTAAGGACTCACTTTAGTAAGCCATTTCTGCAAAAGTATAAGTTGATTTTTGCTAAAGCCTCTCCTTGACTCCTATTTATCCAGCATCCCCTTGAGAGTCTTTTCCTTAGTCGGGTAAGACTTGCTGAGTATTCCATACTCATGGTTTATCCCTTTGTTGTTTTTAGGTGAGGAAACGACAAATTTTTGTTGCTTTTGCTCCAAGGTGGTACCAAATGAAGGAAAACAGGAGTGAAGATGCGGGAGGACTTGGTCCTCCATATAGGATCTTTTTGTTTTAAAGCTATCAGGAGGAGTCTGTGCCTCCCTTGATATGTGTAACTACTCAGCACTCGTTTATAGCTCTGGTCTGTAATAAGTAACTTGATCTTACTTTCTAAATAAATGAAAGTTTATATAATTGCTTCCGCACTTCTATATCTCCGATGTTCTATAATGTCTGCAAGACGGGTGAGACGTTCCTGGTAAGGTAAGGAAAGATACCGAACTTGTCAAGTGACTTAGGAACATCTACAGGGTGTCTGAAGTCCGTTGGACAAGGACAACTGTAGGTGGGCCTAATTACTTGGGAGGTTCCGTCACAGCTGGTATCGGAGCGTAGCCCTTCTTTGCAGATATTATGAGGCATCTTCAAAAGGATTTTCAAAAGTCTTACCTAAAAATTCTTTTCTCTTCTTACCTAAGTATTCTGAAGAGTCTATCTTAAAGACCAGATAGGAAGAGTGCAATGTATAGAAGGTTGAATCGACTAAGGTTGATTCTGTACTTACACATGCATCATTCTAAGCACTATATTAATAAAATTTCCCCCTTAGAGAAATGTTGTCGCGCATCAGAAAGACCGCGCGCAAATCTACTAGACCCATTGGCATACCTGCCATTAACTTGCCCCAAGACATGAAGAAAGTGGCATTGGTAACAACGATCCTATCGGGATCTGGAAGCACAAGTCGAACTGCTTCAATCAGAACTCCGTCACAGGAATGATCTATGAGTCGCGGATGCAGCCATCCGCTACTTGCAAGACCAACTCGTGAAACGAGATTTAGCACTCGATTGGATGGTTAACTCTCGTTTACTCGTCTGGGCTAAGGAAGCCAAAGCTCGAGCCCATGTGGAGGAACTTAGCTTAGCCATGGATAACTTGCAGGTCTGTTGTAATGCACTACATGAAGAAGTTCATGTGTTGTATTCACAACTACACCCGAACGTCCCTGCGGATCTTGTCGGGACAGAAGCCGGACCTTCTCATGAAGCGGGAGAAGCACGTGATGGAACCGGACCTTTTCAGCCCCCTCCCTCTATGAAGTTAGTTGACAAATGGTCTTCTACGCCCGACAGTAAAGCTACCAAAGGTGAAAAGAAGCGGCTTACCATGTGCCCGTGACATTGGCCGGACAGGACTTTCCTACTAATATGATTGTTCTGAAAAGCCAAGACATAAATGTCATCTTGGGCATAAACTGGTTAGCCCAGCGTAAAGCAGTTCTCAACACTGATCTGAGAACCATCTGGTTGAGTTATAACCAATAGAGAGTTGGTGACTTAAGTGCCTAAACCCAAGATTTAGGCTATATTCGTATTTAGTGAACCATAACCCGGCACAAAGTCGAATTTTCCGTTATCACTTCATGACCACACTCGTACAAATCCGTGCCTAGATAATTTCTTTGTCGGACCTAGAGTATACCTAGACTTCAAACAAGGATTTTAAGTCATGTCTCCCTTTAGAGCCATTCTCTTGATCAGCTGATGCAGGTTGCAGTCTCTAGTGTATTTGGCCTCTCTTTGCGGATCGTCGTGTTGCTTTATTAACCCAACCTAGAAAAGACATGTCCGACCATTTCCTTGAATTTGATACCTTGGGTTTCTTCATATCTATCGAAGGCCTACCAACTTAATCCTTGACCTTGTGATTTCTATGATGGGCATAGAAATATGCTTGGGCTAAATTAACAGTCTCCCATCATACTCCTTTCATCAAGTTTAGGTTATGGCCATGCCTTGTTCACTTCTTTGGGCCATGATCTATTTGGCGCTCTACTTGTATCCATTTTTACTGGTGGAGTATCCCTTTGTATGTAGTCACCCTTGCTCAATCTATTGGTGTCGCATGAGGTTTCTTATTGGTTATGTCTGGTAATGGCGTTATGACTAAAATCGGTGATACCGCGCTCAAACCGAGGGCCTCCGGTGGGTGCACACACATGGTTGCGCTACTTGACATGCGCTAGTATCACAGTTAGTAGTCATAATCCATTATAAGACTATATTGATATGTTATCTCTACGCAGATTATTCTTGCCTCGTGAGATTCAGTATTGGTGCTAGTTTTGTAATGGTGTCATGGTTAAGAACGTATGGTACTGCAGCGAAGCTGAGGGCCTCCTGTGAATGCGCACACAGGATTTTGCTGCTTGGCGCCTGCCGGTACCAAGGTCTCTGGTCATGATCCATTGTGAAACTACACTGATGTGTTGTCTTCCATTGACCTTTCCTTGAAACAATTTCTATGTTGTTTATAAAAGAGATCAAGCAACATCTGTCATTTCCATTGGATCAAAAGGGCATACCACTTTCATGTGTGGTCTTATTTCTTTTGATCTTGGTAGTGACTCTTCACACAAGTTCCCTTTGCATCCTTTGTGTAAAGGTGAAGCCTTGGAGCTTTTTAGTATAAGAAAACAACTGATTAGCTCTCAAGATGGAGATTGGATTTCCCCTGCTGCTGAAATGCAGGAGTTTGTTCATTCGCTCTCTTATTTAATCCATGTATTCCCTAACCAAGTGGATAATTCATCTTGCATGAAGAAACGGATGGACAACATGACCAAATGGATTTTTACCCAAATGCATGACCTTTTGCTTGCAAATATGAACTCTCAACCCCTTGGCTTACCAATGGTACTGAGAGGATTTGCTCAATGTCAAAAGTAGTTCAACAAGTTGGTTTTGACTAACTTGTAATTGCCCAATGAACGAAGGCTGAGTTTAGAGATCGTTTCATCGAGTTGTCTAAACTCACTTTAGTTCAACCTACCCCAAAGAAAGTACTTACCAAAATGAGATTAAGTCAGCCAATAGTCACCTAATCATCGCTCTAGTCGTGCCTCGACCACCTCACGCATGTTTTTTCCTGCATGTGTGATCATGCCGATCCATGACTAGTGCTGGATAAAATGGACTGGTTGCAAAGTCCGCATTTTTAGATCCCTCCACTGGTGATTTTTCTTGAATCTATATCACCTTTCGTAGACTTGGATCCCTTGGCTTACACGAGTTGACTGTGATGTTATTCGACATTCACACCCGTCTCATGTAATATGAACTTACTGTAACCACTTGTTGATAAACCTCTTCTTGTGTGTTTTACCCAAGATGGTGCATCTGATTCTATTTGGGTAAAGTTGCATAATTGCCACCCAACAGACTCAGATAGTACAGTGTCATAAAAAAAAAGCAAATTGCACACCTGGAACCTTATGTGTTCTTCTGGTGGGCAAAAATGCAAATTGAAATTGCACCCTACGTGGCTAGATGTGACACTTGTAAACATGTCAAGGCCATATACATGAAGACTGTTGGTCCATTACAATCCTTACCTATCCCAACATGGAAAGGGGAAGATATTGTATGAACTTCATCATGGGATTACCCAGGAATACAAAAGGGTATGACTCTATCTGGGTTATTGTTGATCGGCTTACGAAAATTTCTCATTTTCTGCCCGTCAAGACAAATTATCCGGTTACTGTCTATGCCCAATTGTACATTGCTTGTATTCTTAGTCTGCATGGTGTCTCGAAGACCGTGGTGTCGGATCGTGGATCACAATTCGTATCCAAATTTTGGGAAGAACTTCATGAATCCCTGGGTACTAAGTTGCTCCACAGTTCGGCCTATCATCTTCAAACCAGTGGGCAGACTGAGAGGGTAAACCAAATACTGGAAGATATGCTACGGGCATGTGTTTGGAATTCCCACTGAAATGGGATGAATGCTTGCTCTTAGCGGAGTTTTTATATAATAATAGCTATCAAGAAAACATCAAGATGGCACCCTTCGAAGCTTTATATGGACGACGATGTCGTACTCCGCTAAATTGGTCTGAACCTGGAGAAAGGTACTTCTTTAGGCCTGATATGGTGAAAGAGGTCGAAGAAAAGGTTCAGAGAATTATTCATAATATGAAGAAAGCTCAGACTCGACAAAAGAGTTATGCAGACCGACGATGACAACCCTTACGCTTTCTGGTAGACGACTGTGTCTACTTAAAAGTTTCACCAATGAAGGGTGTATCGCGTTTCGGGGTTAAAGGGAAGCTTGCACCCAGGTACATTGGTCCATTCTTGGTGCTTGAGCAATGTGGACCAATGGCGTACCGACTTCAACTACCCGAAACATTGTCTGTTGTGCATAATGTGTTCCACGCGTCACAATTGAAGAAGTGTCTTCGGGTTCCTGATCGAACCGTTGAAGTAACTGATGTTGTCCTGGAACCAGATTTAACATACTCGGAACATTCTATTCGAGTTCTGGATCAAAAGGACAGGGTTACCCGAAGAAAGACTCTTAAGTTCTACAAGATACAGTGGAACCAACATTCTGAAGATGAGGCTACATGGGAAACTCAAAACTTCTTGAATAAGAATTTCCCAGGCTTTTTAGCCTCTTGTAAATTGTAAAGCCTGTGTAACTGTGTAATAGAGAAGTAACCCCCACATTACCCATACCTTGTACCAAAACTTAAGAAATAAAAATGTGATGTGTTTCCTTTACCATTACCTACCCTAGGATTTTTAATCTCGGGACGAGATTCTTTTATGGGGGGAAGGATGTAACACCCCTGGTGTTACTATAACTAAAACTTGAGCATGACATCATAAGCATTGGCATTGCATATGTTTGACACACCTAGAGTGCATTCACTAGGCAAAAATTTCAAACAAGTTGTATTGTTTTAATGTTTTTGCAAATAGAACCCTGGTTAAAGGACTTAACCCTAAATAGTGGTTAAAGGGGTAAAACTTAACCCAAGTTGAGAAAACCTAAAAGCTTTAGGGTAAAAGTCATAAAATGACCCCAAGAATAAACTTGAATCACCTTTATACCCTTGGGATACCAGAAAACCCTAATTGGAGCCCTGGAAAACCCTGAAACCAAGCCCTAGGGGCTTATGTGCAAAAGTGGTGAACCTTGGGACTAAAGTGTAAAAACTACTATGTTTGAACATATATAGTCATTTGGTTCACAAGTATGTGAATTTGAAAGCCAAACCCTAAGTTTTGGGCTCATTTGCAAAAAGGACCTTGAGTTTGATTCCTATGCTAAGTCTGAAAACAGGGTTATAGGCCCAACTTTGGGGCTGTGTAACTTTCAAAATAATGAGAATTCATGTTAGGTGATCACATCAAAGTTAAAGACCTAACATAGGAGAACAACTTTGCTTAAGAAGGAAAGCATAGTTGTTAAGCAAAAGTCAGAGATAATTAAGCCCCAAGTTTGGCTGTCAGGCTGGTCCATTCTGAAATTCAGATTCTCAGTGGAACAGAGCCAACTTGGTGTGTGAATTCAAACTTGAATTGTTGAGAAATTGATCAAGGTTGCTGTGACAAAGCTGTAGCTGGCTTGTCAGGCTATAATTTTGGTACAGGGAGTTAGCTTGGTCACCACACAAGATTGGGAGAAAATTGAGCTCAAAAACGGTCTGTCAGGATGACTGAACACCATTCGCCATGGTACAGTAAGCTCCAACCTGAAGAAGATCCTATCCCTCTGCTCGTCGCCGGTGGCCCGTCGCCGTTGATCACCGCTTGCCGTGATTCGTGCGCCGTCGCCATGGATAAGCACAACCCAGTAAAGATCTCGGCGTCTAATCCACTCAAGCTTGGCTACGGCTAAGACCGCCGCACTTCACCGCCCCAGCTCACCGTCGGTTGGATGACCTCGTCACCGATAAGCCACCACCGTCGCGCACCACGTGTCTCAGCGCGGAACTTCCTCGCGGTGACTCACCGGTTGCATGCCCGGCGATCACCGGAGGGAGCGCCACGGTGAAAGCCACCCACTCCTTGCTCATGTGTCCATGTTCCTTCCGGCTGCCAGTATGACCTTGCGAAATTGGACACCACCGTCGATGGGGTCTATAAATTGAGTGCGCCACAATCTCCGTAGGGCAGTAAACTATCCAGCCACCACGAATCAGCCGCAACCATTCGCTAGAATTCACGAATTTTGAATTCGCCCCAAATCTGTTTCCGCCGCCGTGAAGAACAGCTCGCTGCGGCCAGCTCGATTCCGGTTAGCTCGCGCCCCTCTGTTTCTTGTTCTAGAGTCCCCATGTGCCCTTGATGCTCACCAAACCATCCAATTACACTAGAAGCCCACCAATCGCTGGGAACACGAACTAACATCCATGGTTTCCGCTGTCCCCGTGGGCAGAACGAAATAGGTCGCCAATCATGCAATTGACTTAGGGGAAATACTCCTTAGGGGTAGAATCAGGTGTGAACCAAAGATTAGCGTCGGTCTTCGCCATCTCCGGCCGGTATAGCTCGCCAGATTTCGGTTTCCCGTGCGGAGCTCCGCCGAGGACCGGACGCAGTGAAGGAATAGAACGTGAAGGGTTTGTCTGCAATTTGTCAGTGACTCGTGTAAACTGTGTATGTGCCCACTTGCGGTTATCCAAAGAGGACTGGGTCTTTCTGCGAAATTTCCACCGCGGGCGTGGGCGCGTGCGCAAGCGCGCTTCTGTGCGAAGTTGGGCCGCCTAGGCCAGTTTGAGCCCAAGACTGTTTAGAGTTTTTCTTTTTCTTTTTCAGCAGAACTTTGAAAAAGTGTAGAAAATGGTAGGAAAATCATAAAAATATGAGACCAATTTTCTAAGAACCCTAATTTCCTGTAGTAATTAATAAAAATAAACTCATGATTTTTAGATCAAATAGGGAATTTTAGAGTATTTAAAATAGCCTAAACTGCTGGTTCTAGATTTTTAGAAAATAGATAATAATCCCAAAATTTCCCAAACTTTTTATGGGAGCATTTCACAATATTTAGAAGCCTTGGGTAGAGTTTGGCTTGATTTGAACATTGTTTGATAACTAGAACCCAAAAACCCTACCCCTGCCCTATGAACTCCTTTACCGACTCCGGAAACCCTAGGTTCCCGGAATCCCGTGAAGGAAAGTTGTACTCAAGACTTAGTTAATAAATCCTTATTACCTTTGCACTCTCATAAACATTACATGGCATTCATTCTTATATATATACCTATATGGCTATATTTAGAGAACGAAGAAGAGAGTGAAGTGACTCAAAGAGAAGACACCACCACCACCTTTGGAATCTCAGGCAGAGACTTGGCTCTACTTCGACAACTGCGAGTCCGAGCCTGACTCACCTACTAACGAAGGCAAGCCCCGGTGCATGCAACCCCATTCCTTGTGTTCTAAATACTTTTCGCACACTTTAAGTCTAGTGAAATGTGCATTAAGTTCATAGGAATTGCTTGAAACCCTTTGATGCATTGCTTTCCTTGATATCCATACCTTTATAGATACTTCTGTGAAGTATCAAAATTATGATTTACAAAAATGCTTAGCCTTGCTTAGATCTTGTGGATAGAGGTTGTCCTCAATTTAACCCGGGAGAGGATGGCTTCTACCTGCAAGAATATTTTCATTTGGAGCAATAGTGGGATCTTACTGCAAAGTTCCCCGTGATGCTCTTTCATCCTAAGGAACAGACACAATCCTACGGATGGAAATACTTAAATCGAGACTTGGGCTAGGAACAGGTGATGCTCCGCCCGGGTCAATTAAGGATTGGATGCGTATGTAGGCCTGTTGATCAAGGACTATCTTATCTAGCCACATGCCCTGAGAATGGGACAGGGTAAGCTTGAACCCGGCTATTCCATTCATGAAAAGACAATCGCGCACTGGGCGTGGAGAGATGGCGAGAGTGGCACGTACCCTCCTGGCAACGGATCGCCTCAAAGGGGTGGTGTACTCTCGGGTGGCGCGGACCTGTTCATGCAGTGGAGGATCCATGGGAATAGTAGACATCAAGGTTTACGAGAAACATATGTTGTGTGGTTAGAGATCCTCAGCTGAGTAAATCGATTCAGATCGCCGTTATATCCCCGGACAGTGGAGACTTGAGCTCCGACCTACAACCTAAGTCAGGATGTGAACACGATGGATAAAAATGATGTTGTCTTGATGTAATGTGAAATTAGACTAGATGCAAATAGAGTCTATTAATACTTAATATGGCGTTAAAAGATTGAAAGTAAGGACTCACTTTAGTAAGCCATTTCTGCAAAAGTATAAGTTGATTTTTGCTAAAGCCTCTCCTTGACTCCTATTTATCCAGCATCCCCTTGAGAGTCTTTTCCTTAGTCGGGTAAGACTTGCTGAGTATTCCATACTCAGGGTTTATCCCTTTGTTGTTTTTAGGTGAGGAAACGACAAATTTTTGTTGCTTTTGCTCCAAGGTGGTACCAAATGAAGGAAAACAGGAGTGAAGATGCGGGAGGACTTGGTCCTCCATATAGGATCTTTTTGTTTTAAAGCTATCAGGAGGAGTCTGTGCCTCCCTTGATATGTGTAACTACTCAGCACTCGTTTATAGCTCTGGTCTGTAATAAGTAACTTGATCTTACTTTCTAAATAAATGAAAGTTTATATAATTGCTTCCGCACTTCTATATCTCCGATGTTCTGTAATGTCTGCAAGACGGGTGAGACGTTCCTGGTAAGGTAAGGAAAGATACCGAACTTGTCAAGTGACTTAGGAACATCTACAGGGTGTCTGAAGTCCGTTGGACAAGGACAACTGTAGGTGGGCCTAATTACTTGGGAGGTTCCGTCACAGTCGCTCATCCGATGCCTTATGAGTTGGCCAAAGAGTTTGACAGGTTGAGCCTCGGATTTCTGAACAATATGCGAGGAGTGACATTTGAGTTAGAACCCACCTTGGAGCGGGAAATAAAAGAAGCGCAGAAGAATGATGAGAAGATCAGTGAAATCCGGCGACTGATTCTAGATGGCAGAGGCAAAGATTTTCGGGAAGATGCAGAAGGTGTGATATGGTTCAAAGACCGCTTGTGTGTTCCCAATGTCCAATCGATTCGGGAGTTGATCCTCAAGGAAGCTCATAAGACAGCTTATTCGATACATCCTGGAAGTGAGAAGATGTATCAAGATCTAAAGAAGAAATTCTGGTGGTACGGAATGAAGAGAGAAATCGTAGAGCATGTGGCTATGTGTGATAGCTGTCGACGGATCAAGGTAGAGCATCAGAGGCCAGCTGGATTGTTGCAAATGTTGCAAATTCCTCAGTGGAAATGGGACGAAATCGGTATGGATTTCATAGTCGGATTGCCTCGCACTCGAGCCGACTACGATTCCATTTGGGTAGTGGTGGACCGCTTAACCAAGTCAGCCCACTTCCTACCTGTCAAGACCAACTACAGCAGTGCTGTACTGACGGAGTTGTACATGTCTCAGATCGTTTATCTTCATGTTGTGCCAAAAAAGATAGTGTCAGACAGAGGAATGCAGTTCACCTCTCATTTCTGGCAGCAGTTGCATGAAGCCTTGGGTACACATCTGAACTTCAGTTCAGCTTATCATCCGCAGACAGATGGTCAGACCGAAAGAACCAATCAAATCCTCGAAGACATGTTGAGAGCCTGTGCGTTGCAAGATCAGTCCGGATGGGACAAGAGATTACCTTATGCAGAGTTCTCCTATAACAACAGTTACCAGGTGAAAGGAAAATAGGCTTACACCTTTTCCTATATGAATTTTGGTGGTTGAATTGCCCAACACAAATAATTGGACTAACTAGTTTGCTCTATATTATAAGTTTTACAGGTGCCAAAGGTTCACAACAAACCAATAAAAAGACCAAGAAAGGCTTCAAATAAAAAGAGCAAAAGACAACCGAAGTGTGCCCTGGTCTGGCGCACCGGACTGTTCGGTGCACCACCGGACAGTGTTCGGTGCACCAGGGAACCGAACTCCAAACTTGCCACCTTCGGGAATTCTGGGAGTCGCTCCACTATAATTCACCGGACTGTCCGGTGCCAGCGGAGTAACGGCTCCACAACGCCAACGGTCGTCTGCAACGGTACAGTAAAAGTGAATAGTGAGCGCCTACGCGCGCAGAAGTCAGAGCAGCGCCAGAAGGCGCACCGGACAGTGAATAGTGACTGTCTGGTGCACCACCGGACTGTCCGGTGGCCCAGAAGTCAGAAGCTCCAACGGTCGAACCCTAACGGTCGGGTGACGTGGCTGGCGCACCGGACAGTGTCCGGTGGCGCACCGGACTATCCGGTGCGCCATGCGACAGCAGCCTTCACCAACGGCTATTTTGGTCACCATTCATCGCATCCAAGTTTTCAGTCTTCACACCTCATACAAGAGCTATAGACTTCATTCAAGACACATACAAAGAGATCAAATCCTCTCCCAAGTCCAAAGATCATTCCAACCAAATAGTGACTAGTGAGAGAGAGATACTTGTGTTCAATTGAGCTCTTGCGCTTGGATTGCTTTTCTTCTTCCTCTATTCTTGTGTTCAACTCACTTGTAATCAAAATAAGAGACACCAAGTTGTGGTGGTCCTTGTAGTGGACTTAGTGTCCCATTTGATTGAAGAGAAAGGCTCACTTGGTCTAGGTGACCGTTTGAGAGAGGGAAAGGGTTGAAATAGACCTAGTCTTTGTGACCACCTCAACGGGGAGTAGGTTTGCAAGAACCAAACCTCGGTAAAACAAATCACCATGTCATCCGCTCTTATTCGCTTGTGATTTGTTTTTGCCCTCTCTTTCGGACTCGCATTTAATTCTAACGCTAACCCGGCTTGTAGTGTGTGCTTAAGTTTGTAAATTTCAGATTTGCCTATTCACCCCCCCCCCCTCTAGGCGACTTTCAATTGGTATCAGAGCCTGGTGCTTCATTAGAGCCTAACCGCTCGAAGTGATGTCAGGAGATCACGCCAAGAAGGAGATGGTGATCGGTGGGAACAAGCCTACAAGCCCCGCCAAGGCTACAAGCCATGGGAAGGCTCCATCAAAGGAGTCCGGCAACAAAACGAAGGAAGGATCCCCCTCATGGATTAGGACGCACAAGTATGGCGAAAAGAAGAAGAAAATGAAGAAAGTGGTCTACTACGAGACCGACTCTTCATCGCCATCTACATCGGGATCCGACGCCGCGTCTGTCACTTCTAAGCGCCAAGAGCGCAAGAAGTATAGTAAGATCCCCCTACGCTACCCTCACATTCCTAGACATACTCCATTACTTTCGGTCCCATTAGGCAAACCATCGACGTTTGATGGTGAAGATTATTCTAGGTGGAGTGATATAATGAGATATCACCTAACCTCACTCCACAAAAGCATATGGGATGTTGTTGAGTTTGGAGTATAGGTACCATCCGTAGGGGATGAAGATTATGATGAGGACGAGGTGGCCCAAATCGAGCACTTCAACTCTCAAGCAACTACTATACTCCTCACCTCTCTAAGTCGAGAGGAGTATAATAAGGTGCAAGGGTTGAAGAGCGCCAAAGAGATTTGGGACGTACTCAAGACCGCGCACAAAGGAGATGAGGTGACCAAAATCACCAAGCGGGAAACGATCGAGGGGGAGCTCGGTCGCTTTATGCTCAACCAAGGAGAAGACCCGCAAGCCATGTACAGCCGGCTAAAAACCTTGGTGAACCAAGTGCGCAACCTCAGGAGCTCCAAGTGGGATGACCATGAAATGGTCAAGGTTATTCTAAGATCACTTGTATTTCTTAACCCTACTTAAGTACAATTAATTTGTGGTGATCCTAGATATAAGCTAATGTCTCCCGAGGAAGGTATAGGAAAATTTGTTTGCTTTGAATTGATGATCAAAGGCTCCAAGAAGATCATTGAGCAAGGCTCCACCTCAACACCTGAGGTGCAACCCGTCGCCTTCAAAGCGACGGAGGAGAAGAAGGAAGAGTCTACATCGAGTAGGCTTCCCATCGACGCCTCCAAGCTCAACAACGAGGAAATGACGCTCATCATCAAGAGCTTCCGCCAAATCCTCAAGCAAAGGAGGGGGAAGGACTACAAGTACTGATCCAAGAAGGTTTGCTACAAATGTGGTAAGCCCGGTCATTTTATCGCTAAATGTCCTTTGTCTAGTGATAGTGACAGGGATAATGACAAGAGGGGAAAGAAGAAGGAAAAGAAGAGATATTACAAGAAGAAGGGCGGCGATGCCCATGTTTGCCGGGAGTGGGACTCCGACGAGAGCTCCACCAACTCCTCCTCCGACGAGGACGCCGCCAACATCGCCGTCAACAAGGGACTTCTCTTCCCCAAGGTCGTCCACAAGTGCCTCATGGCAGAGGACGACAAGAAGAAGAAGGTAAAATCTAGATCCTCCACTAAGTATGCAACATCTAGTGATGAGACTAGCTCTAGTGATGATGAGGATGATTTATTGACGCTTTTTGCCAACCTAAACATGCAACAAAAGGAGAAATTAAATGAATTAATTAGTGCTATTCATGAGAAGGATGAACTCTTGGATAGCCAAGAGGACTTCCTTATTAAGGAAAACAAAAAGCATGTTAAGGTTAAAAATGCTTATGCTCTAGAGGTAGAAAAATGTGAAAAATTAACTAGTGAGCTAAGCACTTGCCATGACACTATTTCTAGCCTTAGAAATGAAAATGTCAAATTAATTGCTAAGGTTGAGAAATCAAATGTTTGTGATGATTCAATTATTAATCTTAGAAATGATAATGCTAGTTTAATTACTAAGATTGACAAATTGAATGTCTCTCTTTTTAGCCTTAAAATGAAAATGAAAAATTAATTGCTAAGGCTAAAGAATTAGATGTTTGCAATGTTATTATTTCCAATCTTAGAGATGAGAATGCCATTTTACATGCTAAGATTGTTGAATTAAATGATTGCAAACCCTGTACATCTACCATTGAGCATGTTTCTATTTACACTAGATGTAGAGATGTTAATATAGATGCTATTCATGATCACCTTGCTATGATTAAACAACAAAATGATCATATAGCAAAATTAGATGCTAAAATTGCCGAGCATGAATTAGAGAATGAAAAATTTAAATTTGCTCATAGTATGCTTTATAGTGGGAGACGCCCTGGCATTAAGGATGGCATTGGCTTCCAACAGGGAGACAATGTCAAGCTTAATGCCCCTCCTAAAAGATTGTCTAATTTTGTTAAGGGCAAGGCTCCCATGCCTCAGGATAACGAGGGCTATATTTTATATCTTGCTGGTTATCCTGAGGATAAGATTATGAGAATTCATGCAAAGAAGACTCATTCTCACCATGCTTTTATTTATAAGAATAAGGCTTCTAGCTCTAGGCGTTCTACACATGTTAAAATGCCTAAGAAGAAAACTCCTATTGCATCAAATGATCATAACATTTCATTCAAGACTTTTGATGCTTCCTATGTGCTCACTAACAAATCAGGCAAAATAGTTGCCAAATATGTTGGGGCTAAACACAAGGGATCAAAGACTTGTGTTTGGGTACCCAAGGTGCTTGTTTCTAATGTGAAAGGACCCAAGACCGTTTGGGTACCTAAGAACAAGGCATAAATTTGTTTTGTAGGTTTATGCATCCGGGGGCTCAAGTTGGATCATCGACAGCGGGTGCACAAACCACATGACAGGGGAGAAAAGGATGTTCTCCTCCTATGAGAAAAACCAAGATCCCCAACGAGCTATCACATTCGGAGATGGAAATCAAGGTTTGGTCAAAGGACTTGGTAAAATTGCAATATCACCTGACCATTCTATTTCCAATGTTTTTCTTGTAGATTCTTTAGATTACAAATTGCTTTCTGTCTCTCAATTATGTAAAATGGGTTACAACTATCTTTTTACGGATATAGGTGTTACTGTCTTTAGAAGAAGTGATGATTCAGTAGCATTTAAGGGAGTGTTAGAGGGTCAGCTATACTTAGTTGATTTTAATAGAGCTGAACTCGACACTTGCTTAATTGCTAAGACTAACATGGGTTGGCTCTGGCATCGCCGACTAGCCCACGTTGGGATGAAGAATCTTCATAAGCTTCTAAAGGGAGAGCACATTTTGGGACTAACCAATGTTCATTTTGAGAAAGACAGGGTTTGTAGCGCATGTCAAGCAGGAAAGCAAGTTGGTGTTCATCATCCACACAAGAACATCATGACGACTGACAGGCCGCTTGAGCTACTCCACATGGACCTATTCGGCCCGATAGCTTACATAAGCATCGGCGGGAGTAAGTATTGTCTAGTTATTGTGGATGATTATTCTCGCTTCACTTGGGTATTCTTTTTATAGGAAAAATCTCAAACCCAAGAGACTTTAAAGGGATTCTTGAGACGGGCTCAAAATGAGTTCAGCTTAAGGATCAAGAAGATTAGAAGCGACAACGGGACGGAGTTCAAGAACTCACAAATCGAAGGCTTTCTTGAGGAGGAGGGCATCAAGCATGAGTTCTCTTCTCCCTACACACCTCAACAAAATGGTGTAGTAGAGAGGAAGAATAGAACTCTACTTGACATGGCGAGGACCATGCTTGATGAGTACAGGACTTCGGATCGGTTTTGGGCCGAGGCGGTCAACACTGCTTGCTACTCCATCAATCGGTTATATCTTCACCGAATCCTCAAGAAGACATCTTATGAACTCCTAACCGGTAAAAAGCCCAATGTTTCATATTTTAGAGTCTTTGGTAGCAAATGCTTTATTCTTGTTAAAAGAGGTAGAAAATCTAAATTTGCTCCTAAGGCTGTAGAAGGCTTTTTACTAGGGTATGATTCAAACACAAGGGCATATAGAGTCTTTAACAAGTCCACTAGACTAGTTGAAGTTTCTTGTGACATTGTGTTTGATGAGACTAACGTCTCTCAAGTAGAGCAAGTTGATCTTGATGAGCTAGATGATGAAGAGGCTCTGTGCGTCGCGCTAAGGAACATGTCCATTGGGGATGTGTGTCCGAAGGAATCCGAAGAGCCTCCACATGCACAAGATCAACCATCTTCCTCCATGCAAGCATCTCCACCAACCCAAGATGAGGATCAAGCTCAAGAGGATGAAGATGAAGATCAAGAAGATGAGCCACCTCAAGAGGAGGGCAATGATCAAGGGGGAGATGCTAATGATCAAGACAAGGAAGATGATGAGGGTCCAAGGCCGCCACACCCAAGAGTCCACCAAGCAATCCAACGAGATCACCCCGTGAACACCATCCTCGGCGATATTTATAAGGGGGTAACCACTCGATCTCGTGTTGCTCATTTTTGTGAACATTACTCTTTTGTTTCCTCTATTGAGCCACACAGGGTAGAGGAAGCACTTCAAGATTCAGATTGGGTGCTGGCGATGCAAGAGGAGCTCAACAACTTCATGAGGAATGAGGTATGGCATTTAGTTCCACGTCCTAACCAAAATGTTGTAGGAACCAAGTGGGTCTTCCGCAACAAGTAAGATGAGCATGGTGTGGTGACAAGGAACAAAGCCTGACTTGTGGCCAAGAGATATTCACAAGTCGAAGGTTTGGATTTCGGTGAAACCTATGCACCCGTAGCTAGGCTTGAGTCAATTCGCATTTTACTTGCCTATGCTACTTACCATGGCTTCAAGCTTTATTAAATGGACGTGAAGAGTGCCTTCCTTAATGGACCAATCAAGGAAGAGGTCTATGTTGAGCAACCTCCCGGCTTTGAAGATAGTGAGTACCCTAACCATGTCTATAAACTCTCTAAGGCGCTTTATGGGCTCAAGCAAGCCCCAAGAGCATGGTATGAATGCCTAAGAGATTTTCTTATCGCTAATGGCTTCAAAGTCGGAAAAGCCGATTCTACTCTCTTTACTAAAACTATTGTAAATGATTTGTTTGTATGCCAAATTTATGTTGATGATATCATATTTGGGTCTACTAACAAATCAACTTGTGAAGAGTTTAGTAGGATAATGGTTCAAAAATTCGAGATGTCAATGATGGGGGAGTTGAAGTACTTCTTAGGATTCCAAGTCAAGCAACTCCAAGAAGGCACCTTCATTAGCCAAACGAAGTACATTCAAGACATACTCACCAAGTTTGGGATGAAGGATGCCAAGCCCATCAAGACACTCATGGGAACTAATGGGCATCTTGACCTCGACACGGAAGGTAAGTCCATAGATCAAAAGGTATACCTTGTCGATGATAGGTTCTTTACTCTATTTATGTGCTCCACGACCGGACATTATGCTTTCCGTATGCATGTGTGCAAGATTCCAAGCCGATCCTAAGGAAGTTCACCTTAGGGCCGTGAAATGAACCCTAAGATATTTAGTTTATACTCCTAAGTTTGGCCTTTGGTACCCCAGGGGATCCACATTTGATTTAGTTGGTTATTCAGATGTTGATTGGGCAGGGTGTAAGATTGATAGAAAGAGCACATCAGGGACTTGCCAGTTCTTGGGAAGATCTCTGGTGTCTTGGGCTTCTAAGAAGCAAAATTCTGTAGCTCTTTCTACCACCGAAGCCGAGTATATTGCCGCAGGCCATTGTTGCGCGCAATTGCTTTGGATGAGGCAAACCCTTAGGGACTATGGTTACAAATTAACCAAAGTTCCTCTCCTATGTGATAATGAGAGTGCAATCTGCATGGCGGATAATCCCGTTGCGCACAGCCGCACTAAGCACATAGCCATTCGGTATCACTTTTTAAGGGAACACCAACAACAGGGAGATATCGAGATTGCTTATATTAACACCAAAGATCAATTAGCCGATATCTTTACCAAGCCACTAGATGAGAAAACATTTACCAAACTTAGGCATGAGCTAAATATTCTTGATTCTAGGAATTTTGATTGATATTTTGCACACATAGCTCATTTATATACCTTTTATCATATCTCTTTCATGTGCTATGACTAATGGGTTTTCAAGTGAATAATATGCTAAGTCATAGATTGAAAGGGAAATGGAATCCTCGGCGAAGACAAAAGGCTTCCACTCCACTCCATCGAATCATTCATCCTTCGCCGTCGCTCCACAACGCTCTCCAATTTGGTATAATCTTCACTCCTATGTTATTTACCAAAGGGGGAGAAAGTTTGAAAAAGGGCTTATATTTCACTCACAAGTATCCGTTTTTGGCGATTCATGCCAAAGGGGGAGAAAGTATTAGCCCAAAGCAAAAGGACCGCACCACCACCAATTTCAAAAATGTAGTCTTTCAAATTTGGGTTAAGAAAAGATTTTTCAATTGGTATCTTATTTTTGATATAATTTCAAATTGGTATACCCTCTTCAAAATTAAAATATCTAAAACCCTATTGAGCACTAAGAGGAGGATTTCATTAAGGGGGAGTTTTGTTTAGTCAAAGGAAAAGCATTTGAAATATGGGAAGAAAATTTCATATCTTGAAAATGCTTCTCAAAATCTTATTCATATACCTTTGACTATTTGCAAAAAGACTTTGAAAAGAATTTCCAAAAACTTTACAAAACAAAACAAGTGGTGCAAGCGTGGTCCAAAATTTTAAATAAGAAGAAAGCCATCCATGCATATCTAGTAGAAATAATTATTGGTTTCATTCCAAGCAACCTTTGCACTTACATTATGCAAACTAGTTCAATTTTGCACTTTTATATTTGCTTTGGTTTGTGTTGGCATCAATCACCAAAAAGGGGGAGATTGAAAGGGAAATAGGCTTACACCTTTTCCTATATGAATTTTGGTGGTTGAATTGCCCAACATAAATAATTGGACTAACTAGTTTGCTCTAGATTATAAGTTTTACAGGTGCCAAAGGTTCACCACAAACCAATAAAAAGACCAAGAAAGGGTTCAAATAAAAAGAGCAAAAGACAACCGAAGTGTGCCCTGGTCTGGCGCACCGGACTGCCCGGTGTGCCACCAAACAGTGTCCGGTGCACCACCGGACAGTGTCCGGTGCACCACCGGACAGTGTCCGGTGCACCAGGGAACCGAACTCCAAACTTGCCACCTTCGGGAATTCTGGGAGTCGCTTCGCTATAATTCACCAGACTGTCCGGTGTAGCACCGGACTGTCCGGTGCGCCAGCAGAGTAACGGCTCCACACGCCAACGGTCGTTTGCAACGGTACAATAAAAGTGAACAGTGCGTGCCTGCGCGCGCAGAAGTCAGAGCAGCGTAGAAGGCGCACCGTACTGTCCGGTGGCCTAGAAATCAGAAGCTCCAACGGTCGAACCCTAACGATCGGGTGACGTGGCTGGCGCACCGGACAATGTCCGGTGGCGCACTGGACTGTCCTGTGCGCCATGCGACAGCAGCCTTCACCAACGGCTATTTTGGTGGTTGGGGTTATAAATACCCCCAACCACCCACCATTCATCGCATCCATGTTTTCAGTCTTCACACCTCATACAAGAGTTATAGACTCCATTCAAGACACATACAAAGAGATCAAATCCTCTCCCAAGTTCAAAGATCATTCCAATCAAATACTGACTACTGAGAGAGAGAGATACTTGTGTTCAATTGAGCTCTTGCGCTTGGATTGCTTTTCTTCTTCCTCTATTCTTGTGTTCAACTCACTTGTAATCAAAACAAGAGACACCAAGTTGTGGTGGTCCTTGTACTGGACTTAGTGTCCCATTTGATTGAAGAGAAAGGCCCACTCGGTCTAGGTGACCGTTTGAGAGAGGGAAAGGGTTGAAAGAGACCCGGTCTTTGTGACCACCTCAACTGGGAGTAGGTTTGCAAGAACCGAACCTCGGTAAAACAAATCACCGTGTCATCCGCTCTTATTCGCTTGTGATTTGATTTCGCCCTCTCTTTCGGACTCGCATTTAATTCTAACGCTAACCCGGCTTGTAGTGTGTGCTTAAGTTTGTAAATTTCAGATTTGCCTAATCACCCCCCCCCCTCTAGGCGACTTTCACCAGACCAGCTTGAAGATGTCACCATTTCAAGCGCTTTATGGGAGGAGTTGTAGAACTCCACTGCAATGGGATCAGCCTGGAGAAAAACAAGTGTTCGGGCCAGACATTTTGCTTGAAGCTGAAGAGAACATCAAGATGGTTCAGGAGAATCTGAAGATAGCACAATCAAGGCAGCGAAGTTATGCAGACACAAGAAGATAGCTAAGTTTCGAAGTTGGAGATTTTGTCTATCTGAAAGTGTCACCGATCAGAGGAGTCAGAAGATTCGGAGTCGAAGGCAAGCTAGCACCCCGCTATGTTGGTCTGTATCAGATTCTCGCAAGGCGTGGAGAAGTGGCCTATCAGCTCAGTTTGCCAGAAGGCTTGACCGCAGTGCATGATGTCTTTCATGTGTCTCAGTTGAAGAAGTGTTTGCGTGTGCCAGAAGAGCAGTTGCCAGTAGAAGGTCTGGAGGTCCAGGAGGACTTGACCTACATAGAGAAGCCAGCTCAGATTCTTGAGACTGCAGACAGAGTCACCCGGAGGAAGACTATCAGAATGTGCAAAGTCAGATGGAGTCACCACTCTTAGGAAGAAGCAACTTGGGAGCGTGAAGATGATCTGATGGCCAAGTACCCTGAGCTCTTTGCTAGCCAACCTTGAACCTCGAGGGCGAGATTCTTTTAAGGGGGATAGGTTTGTAACGCCCTGAATTTGGGGGTAGAATTTTTTCTTCTTTTCACTCACCAAATTCGGGCGTTACTCTCTTTTCTCTTGCTGTTTCGCTCCTTCTTCCCAATTTCAAACCAGTATAGTGACGGGTGTCCGTGCCATGTGTAAACAAAACCTAAGTGTCATGGGTGTTGCATCATGCCGAAGCACATTTCTTTGTCTGACGTCGTGTGTTCGTCTCGCCCCGTTTCGGATTTTTGGTTCGCGATCGCATTCCGTTTAGTGGTCATGCGTGTCGTGGGTTTCGATCCGCGATGTGTCACAGCCTGGCCCAGCCCGGCCCAGCCCGGCCCGGTCCGGCCCGCGTGCCCCTGGCGCCCCCTGCCCTCCCCATGCGCGCCCCCCTCCCCCTAATCCCTTTGTCTCATTTGATTTCTCCCGCGCAGTAACCTCCCTCTCCCTCTTCCACCTCTCTCTCTCTCCTCGTGGTGCCCTAGGGTTTCGAGACGTGATCGCCAGAGTTTGGATCCCCGGAGGTGAGTTTTTCCCCTCCCCTTCCCTTCTCTCTCTCCTCCCCCTCCCCTTCTTCTCCCCAGCGCGGCCTCCCTGCCCGCGCCGTCCCGCGGCCGCGCCCCGCGCCGCCCTCTCGGCCCGACCCCGCGCCCGGCCTCGCCCCTCCCCGGCGAGCCCTCCCCACGCCGCCCTCGGCCCCCGCGCCCGCGCGCCCTCCCCGCCCCTGGCGAGCTGTGCCCCCGGCGAGCCCTCCCCACCCCCGGCGAGCCCCACCCCGGCGGCCTCCCCGCGCGCCCTTCCCCTCGGTGAGCCCCCCCGTCGCGCGCGCCCCCGGCGAGCCCCTCCCCGACAGCCCCACGCTCGGCGAGCCCCCTCCCCGGCGGCCCTCCCTGCCCACGCCCTCCCCGGCGAGCCCCGCCCCGTGCCCCGTGTCGCGCCCTGGCCGCGCCCCGCCGTGCCTCGGCCGCGCCCCGCCGTGCCTCGGCCGCGCGCCCCCGGCCGTGCCCCTGCCCGCACCCTCGCGCGCCCCTGCCCACGCCCGTGCCCCTACAACTCGCGTCCCGCGCGCCTGCACGGTTTGTGTGCCCTCGGCACGCGTAGCGTGCTCTCGCGAGTGCGACCGTAGTCACGCTGCGTTTAATCCTCGTTTTAATCCATTTTAATTGTTGTTTAGTCGATGTGCTGCGTCGCGCGCTTCGCCGCGCGACGGTTCATTCTAATTTCATCTTTATTAATGTGTTGCGTCGCGCGCTTCGTCGCGCGACGATTCTTTTTAATTTTATGTTTATTAATGTGTTGTGTCGCGCGCTTCATCGTGCGACGATTCTTTTAATCTATATTTATTACAGTGCTGCGTCGCGCGCTTCGTCGCGCGACGATTCGTTTTTAAATGTAATTCTGTTGACGTAAGCCGTCGTGCGTTTCGTCACGCAACACTTAACGTTTATCTCTGATTAATGCAAGAATCTCGTTGTGTGCTCTGTCGTGCGACGAGTCGTTTATTTCTTAATTCAATTTAAATGTTGTGTCGCGTGTCTCGCCGTGCGACCACTCCCTTTCATTCATCTTTATTTATTTATAATGATGAAATGTAGAACATGACCTTACTTTATGCTAAATGCAGTGGCCAAATTAATGCCCTTCTCTTAAGCGAGTGGTTTAATTTATAATTATGTAATGTGATCGCTTCTCAACCATAGACTCGACTGTCTTTTCCTCTTTCTCTCGTAACCGTAATTGCGGGCCCCGCGTGGAACGTCTGTTTATTTATTGTATCCTATTGTATGGTGTACTGTTCTTTTGTATTAAATGTATGGATGTATGTATGTTTACGCTCGTATAGAGAACGATCTGGTTGAAGAGCCCGAGGAACTCGCAGGAGAAGCCCCTGAGCAGCAGCTGGTTGGTGGAGGCAAGTGTCCTTTGACCTATTTCTGTCCTATACATTCTACAATTCACTTCCCGCATTTACACAGTTATACCTAAGGATTGACTAGATTTTGTTATCCATGTCCTTGTTTACCTATTTGGGTTGGATTATTATTGTCTAGCTTTATGTTATTGCTCAACACTAATCAATAAACATGATGAGATTTATCAATGATACGCTATTTCCCTTCTTATTTATGATATTCTTGTGGCATTTAAGGGGGCTCGAGCGGTTTCTCGAGTGCCTCTCCGTAAAGACCTGTTCGTTGGATGACCGCCCAGGAAAACAGTGCAACCATGAGGGTGGAATGGGATGCCCTTAGCTGAATAATTAGAGGAACCAGGGTGTAGTTCGCTTAGCCGTCGTGCCGTTAATGGGGCTCGGTGTATGCGGCTCGCTCTGCCAAGTTTGGGTTCGCCCCCTTAGGGAGGACTGAGATGCATTTAGGAAACCTAACGGGCGGCTACAGCCCCGGGGAATCTTTGTAAAGGCTATGTAGTGATACCCTGCTGGGTCACCTTGGTAGTGATCAATGGAGAGTCATGATCTCCGGGCAGAAAGGGAATCACGGCTTGTGGGTAAAGTGCGCAACCTCTGCAGAGTGTATAAAAACTGATATATCACTCGTGCTCGCGGTTATGAGCGGCCAAGGGAGCTCCATTGATTAGTGGTACTTGATCAGAGATGTTCGGATTACAGGTGGCAATGAGATTGATGGTTTTTGGTATTGGCTCTCGTAATGGTAAGTGGTACTCTTTCCGTTTGGAAAGGAGTACGTTCGGGTTAATAATGTGGGTTAATTCTAAAACTTGGCTTTCTCTACTAGTAATAATAATCTGACCAACTAAAAGCAACTGCTTGACTTACCCCCACATAAAGCTTGTCGGCGTTTCGAAACCCGGGGGTCCCTGGACCGACGAGTAAATTGTCGCCGCGTGCCCCAGCCCAGATGGGTCGGCGCGAGACGGAGCGCGAAGGGGGGAGGCAGCCGGAGGGAGATGGGCGTGAGTGGTGGAATCCCGTGGCCTTCGTGTTTGTCCCGTGCCCAGGTCGGGTGCGCTTGCAGTAGGGGGTTACAAGCGTCCACGCGGGAGGGAGCGAGCGGCCTCACGCGAGCGCCGTCGCGTCCTTCCCCGCGCGGCCAACCCTCTGTAAGAGGGCCCTGGTCCTTCCTTTTATAGGCGCAAGGAGAGGATCCAGGTGTACAACGAGGGTGTAGCAGTGTGCTAACGTGTCTAGCGGAGGAGAGCTAGCGCCCTAAGTACATGCCATCGTGGCAGCCGGAGAGGTTTTGGCACCCGGTTCGTGTGGTGTCGTGGCCGTCGGAGGAGCGCTGGAGCCTGGCGGAAGGACAGCTGTCGGGGCTGTCGAGTCCTTGCTGATGTCCTCTTGCTTCCATAAGGGGGCTGAGAGCCGCCGTCGTCATAGAGCGTGCGGGGCGCCATCATTACTTGTCTGGCGGAGCGAGCCAGATGGGACGCCGGTCTTGTTCCCCGTAGCCTGAGTCAGCTTGGGGTAGGGTAATGATGGCGCCTCCTGTTGACGTGGTCGGTCCATGCCCTGGGTTGGGCGATGTGGAGGCTCCTTCGAGGTCGAGGTCGAGTCTGTCTTCCGAGGCCGAGGTCGAGTCCGAGCCCCCGGGTCGGGCGAGGCGGAGACCGTCGGCTGAGGCCAGGTCTGAGTCCGAGCCCTGGGGTCGGGCGAAGCGGAGTTCGTCGTCTTCCGGGGCTGAGCCCGAGTCTGAGCCCTGGGGTCGGGCGAAGCGGAGTTCGTTGTCTTCCGGTGCTGAGCCCGAGTCCGAGCCCTGGGGTCGGGCGAAGCGGAGTTCGTCGTCTTCCGGGGCTGAGCCCGAGTCCGAGCCCTGGGGTCGGGCGGAGCGGAGTTCGTCGTCTTCCGGGGCTGAGCCCGTGTCCGAGCCCTAGGGTCGGGCGGAGCGGAGTTCGTCGTCTTCGGGGGTTATCCCGAGTCCGAGCCCTGGGGTCGGGCGGAGCGGAGTTTCCCATGGCGCCTAGGGCCGGACTTGGCTGCTGTCAGCCTCACTCTGTCGAGTGGCTCAGCAGTCGGTGCGGCGCAGGCGGCGCTGTCCTCTTGTCAGACCGGTCAGTGGAGCGGCGAAGTGACTGCGGTCACTTCGGCTCTGTCGACTGGAGGGCGTGCGTCAGGATAAAGGTGTCAGGCCACCTTTGCATTAAATGCCCCTGCGATTTGGTCGGTTGGCGTGGCGATTTGGCCAAGGTTGCTTCTTGGTGAAGACTGGGCCTTGGGCGAGCCGAAGGTGTGTCCGTTGCTAGAGGGGGGCCTCGGGCGAGACGTAGATCCTCCGGGGTCGGCTGCCCTTGCCCGAGGCTGGGCTCGGGCGAGGCGTGATCGCGTCCCTCGAATGGACCGATCCTTGACTTAGTCGCACCCATCAGGCCTTTGCAGCTTTGTGCTGATGGGGGTTACCAGCTAAGATTTAGGAGCCTTGAGGGTACCCCTAATTATGGTCCCTGACAGTAGCCCCCGAGCCTCAAAGGGAGTGTTAATACTCGCTTGGAGGCTTTTGTCGCACTTTTTTGCAAGGGGACCAGCCTTTCTCGGTTGCGTTTTGTTCCGGTGGGTGCGCGCGAGCGCACCCGCCGGGTGTAGCCCCCGAGGCCTCGGAGGAGTGGTTTGACTCCTCCGAGGTCTTAATGCCTCGCGCAATGCTTCGGTTGGTCTGGTCGTTCCCTCATGCGAGCTGGCCATAGCCCGGGTGCACGGTCGGGTCCCAAGTTCTCGGGCTGGTATGTTGACGCTGTCAACGGTTTGGCTGGAGCCGGGTTTGCGAGAGCAGCCCCCGAGCCTCTGCACAGGGCGATAGGACGATCAAGGACAGATTCGACTTTTTTACATACGCCCCTGCGTCGCCTTTCCGCGAGGAGGGGGGAAAGCGCCATGTTGCCCTCGGAGGGCGCCGAACATGGTGTCTCCGGTGAGCTGCTGGCGGGTAATCCGAGTGGACGCCCGTGCCCCATTTGTTAGGGGTCGGCTAGAGGCCCGAAGGCGCGCTCAAAAGTACCTGCGGGTGATCTGCCGGACCCGGTCCCCTTTCAACGGGGTCCGAGGGCTCGATGCCTCCCTCTGATGGGATTCCGTTACAAGATCGTTCCCGCTGGTCTCGGAAATGTCCTAGGGTACCTCGGGAGCGTAGCCCGAGCCTTGGTTATGTATCGAACGTACCCAGGGTCATCCCTCGCTCTGTGTCTGAGGCGGCTGTGAACCCTTCGAGGGCCAGCCTACAAACCCCTGATCAGTAGTGGGCGCGGAGCCCGAGTGGCCTGAGGCAGCCGTTGAACCCTTCCGAGGGGCCGGCCTTCGAACCTCTGACCAGTAGTGGGCGTGGAACCCAAGCGCTCTGAGGCGGCTGTTGAACCCCTCCGAGGGGCCAGCCTTTGAACCTCTGATCAGTAGGGAGGCTCGGGGCCTGTTTCCTTCATGGAGAAGGATCCTTTTCGGGGTATCCCCCTTTCCCGGTCCCTGTTGTAAGAGAGAGAAAGAGGAAAAGGAAAAGGATACGAAATCGAATGATGTGGCGTACCTTTTTTGACGCGGTCATTATGGCGAAGGTGAAGCGTCGCTCGCCTCTCCTGCCAGAGGCGCCGCCTGTCCCGCCGCAGAGTTAATGCGACGGGGCGAGTGGTTCGCGAGGTGGCCGTTGCGCGTGCGCGAGCCGTTCGAGGAATGGAACACGGCCGTGCCGTCTTCACGCCGTGAGAGAGGGTTCTCTCGCTGCCCCTGGATGGGACGTAAGCTTGGCTGACGACGTGACCGCTGCTCCTGCCCGCCTGCCACCGCCATTACTGCCGGCCCATTTTTGGCCGTATTGACCATCGCGCCTGGCTGGCACTGCTAGGTCATACGCAGGGTTGCCTCGAGTCACGGTACTGGTTCCGCAGTCGAGGAGGCGTGGTAGTGGTGCGAGTGGCGGTGCAGTTGCTCGCACGTAGCAACCGGCGCGCCGGTTGCATGACGCGTGGGCCTGGGCCTCCATGCTGGGTGCGTTGGAAGTCGGAGGGGTGCGCCCACTTGGCGCGGTTGCATGTCGCCTGCATGGCTGCCCGCCCTTTCACCCGCTGGTCTGGGCGAAAGTGGAGGAATGCTCGTAACCGCTGGGCAGTTACATGCACCGCGCGCGGCGGTTTGGCTTCTTCTGCTCTGGGCCAGCTTGCATGACGCGTGGGACCCAGCCCCCGCGCCATAGGGGGAGGACCTTGGAGCGTGTTGGAGAAGACTCAGCCCACAACGGCTGGGGACGCAAGTAGGGAGAGTCGCCTTTAAAAGGAGGGTGACCCCCTTGAAAGGCGACCATGTCTTCGCGCTCCCTTATGCATCGTGTCTTTCCACCTTCCGAGCCCCCGGATGGGGGACACCCGCAATCCTTCCACCTTGTCGTTGGAGGAACGCAACTTCGTGGAAGTTGGTACCTTTCAGCCATCGTTCGGCTTCAAGGATTTTCATCATGCAGCCCGGCTGCACCCCCTCGCCGGCGGTCACCCAAGACGGTGACCTCTAGTTCGATGGCGGGGAAAAGCAAGTCGGGCTGTGGCCTCTGCCCCTCCCTCAGCTTCAAGGACTTTCATCATCAGTGCTGGGGAGGGGAGTGTGCCGAGTTGGGGTCGGTCCCTGCGTGGGCGGCGGCCTGCTCCTTCCCTCAGTGATGGGGGGGAAGGGCGTTCGCCGTTCGTGGCGCTGGCAGCTGCCGCGTGCTTGGCTCTCTGACTCGAGTGGCTTCGGAGCCGCTCCCGGCGCCGCCTTCCGCCACGACAGCTGGAAGAGGTTCCTCCGCCGACGAGATAGTCGGTGCCGCCCACGGACTGACCTCCAACTCTACGGCCTTCTGCCTGTCCTTGCCTCTCGAGTGAGGGCATGGGCGAGAGCCTCATGGCAGCAGCATCCGCCCTGAGGTCATCGCTGCTGCTGTTCGGCCCCCCGGAGCAGAAGTCGTCGTCGTCGCCGCTGCTGGAGCGGGCGACGGCGAGCCGTTCGTTGGTCTTCTGTTGCTCCGCAGGCCCCCCAATCGTGTGGGGTTGTTCGTACCTGCGGAGGTGGAACCGGAGTTCCATTTGTAATGGCATCTTGAATGCCGGTGTTTTGTTCATTACGGTCGTCGGGGCCTGAACATGTATGTATTCTCGGCGCGGAGCCGTGTTTTTTCCTTATTTCGAGCACTAAGACTCGCCTGTTGGCTATCTGAACCGCTTCACCAAGCGTGAGTTGCCCCGTGCAAAGGTGACGAGTGAGGTATCCGTATCCCGGAGGCGTAGGAGTCCCTCGGCTCGGTCGGCCTTGCTGTCCGAGGCTTCTCTTGCTTAGTTAAAGGAACCCCTCGGCCGCTCTTCGATGAGCCAAAGCCGGGGGTAGCGGTGTCAGCTCGAACAGAGGCAGAGTTGGCTCGAAAAGAAGACTTGGTCGGCCGGAGCCTGGTCGGGTCGTCCGCTGGCGGGACCGGCGCCAGAGTTGAGTCGCCGAGGCCACAAACCGAGCCGATGTCTTTGGGAGGCGGCTGGTCAAGGCCTCGGGGTGGCCGGTCGAGCCGTCTGCTCGAGCCGGATTCCTGGAGAAGACCCTGGCAGCGATGGCCCGGGCGTGGTGCTGATGTTGTCCTTCAGAGTGGAGATTCTCCGACTGCTTCTCCGTCCGAGGCTAGGTCGGACCTCGCCGAAGGTGTAGTTGACGCCGAGGGTGCTGCTGCTCCCTTCAATTGTCAAGATCCGAGCCTGCAGGATCGGATTGTCTTGTAGCGTGTGTATGTTTTCTTCGGCCGCCAAGGCCCAAACATACCATCGTCGTGTTGTAAAGCTGCGTTTCTTTTCCTCTTGTTTCGAGTATCTGGACTTTTTCGTTGGTAACAGAATTGTCTATGCGAGCGAGAGTTGCTTTTCACGGAAGGCGATGAGTGAGGTATCCGTATCCCGGAGGCGTAGGAATCCCTCGGCTCGGTCGGCCTTGCCGCTTACGCGCACTCTTGCCCGTCCATAGGGTTCTGTCACCGACGCAGTCGAGAAGGCCCGAAGAATCACTTCGGCAGAGGAGCTTTCGAGCGTGAAGACTTGTTCGGTCCACGGAATCACTTATCCGAACGCGAGTTACTTATCGCAGAAGGTGATGAGTGAGGTATCCGTATCCCGGAGGCGTAGGAGTCCCTCGGCTCGGTCAGCCTTGGCTGCTTACGTGTACTCCGTCGTTTTCAGGATCCACTTTCGAAGTAGTCGAAAAGCACGAAAGACATTCTGGCAGAAAGGATCTTTTTTCGAGGAAAATTTCGACGCAGAGGGGGTTCCCCCCTTTTAGCCCCCGAGGGAGGGTCGGGCTTTGCCGAGGCAAGGCTGACCCTTCCTTGATGACTAAACTTTGCGTGGGAACGAGGCATATGAACAACTTGAAAGCATCTTAAGGGTAGAAGCGACGTAGCTGTTGGATGTTCCAAGCGTTGCTGTAGACCTCGCCTTGACTGTTGGCCAGCTTGTATGTTCCGGGCTTCAGAACTTTGGCGATGACGAACGGCCCTTCCCAGGGAGGCATGAGCTTGTGCCGCCCTTGAGCGTCTTGTCGCAGCCGAAGCACCAGGTCGCCCACCTGGAGTTCTCGGGACCGAACCCCTCGGGCGTGGTAGCGTCGCAGGGACTGCTGGTACCGCGCCGAGTGTAGTAAGGCCATGTCCCGAGCCTCTTCCAGCTGGTCCAGTGAGTCTTCTCGATTAGCTTGATTGCTTTGGTCGGCGTAGGCCCTCGTCCTCGGGGAACCGTATTCTAAGTCTGTGGGCAAGATGGCCTCGACCCCATAGACTAGAAAGAACGGTGTGAAGCCCGTGGCTCGGCTTGGCATTGTCCTCAGACTCCAGACCACCGAGGGGAGTTCCTTCATCCATCGCTTGCCGAACTTGTTGAGGTCGTTGTAGATCCGAGGCTTGAGTCCTTGTAGAATCATGTCGTTGGCACGCTCTACCTGCCCATTCGTCATGGGGTGAGCCACGGCGGCCCAGTCCACCCGGATGTGGTGATCCTCGCAGAAGTCCAGGAACTTTCTGCCGGTGAACTGGGTGCCATTGTCGGTGATGATGGAGTTCGGGACCCCAAAGCGATGGATGATGTTGGTGAAGAACGCCACCGCCTGTTCGGACCTGATGCTGTTTAGGGGTCGGACCTCGATCCACTTGGAGAATTTGTCGATGGCGACCAACAGGTGCGTATAGCCCCCGGGTGCCTTCTGCAAGGGGCCGACGAGGTCCAGACCCCACACAGCAAAAGGCCAGGTGATGGGTATCGTCCGCAGGGCCTGAGCGGGCAGGTGGGTCTGCCTTGCGTAGAACTGACACCCTTCGCAGGTGCGGACAATTCTAGTGGCGTCGGCCACCGCCGTCGGCCAGTAGAAACCTTGTCGGAAGGCGTTTCCAACAAGGGCTCGAGGTGTTGCGTGATGGTCGCAAGCCCCCGAGTGTATCTCTTGTAGGAGCTCCTGGCCTTCGGCGATGGAAATGCATCGCTGGAGGATGCCTGAGGGGCTGCGGTGGTAGAGTTCCTTCCCGTCCCCCAGCAAGACAAATGACTTGGCGTGCCGCGCCAACCGCCGAGCTTCGTCTCGGTCGAGGGGTAGCTCTCCTCGGTGGAGATATTGCAGGTACGGGGTCTGCCAGTTTCGATTAGGCGTGACCCCGCTTCGCTCCTCCTCGATGCGCAGTGCCTCACCCTCGGGGGCCGAGGGTACCTCGGGCCGAACCGAGGGTGCCTCGGGCTGGGCCGAGGGTACCTCGGGCTGAGCCGAGGGTGCCTCGGGTTGGGCCGAGGGTACCTCGGACTGAGCCGAGGGTATCTCAGGCTCGGCCGAGGCCTTCTCGGGCTCTGGCGTGTCGTCGGTCTTGACGGAGGGTTGATGCAGGTCTCGGGAGAAGACGTCCGGGGGAACCGTTGTTCGCCCCGAGGCTATTTTAGCCAACTCGTCCGCAGTCTCGTTGTAGCGTCGGGCGATGTGGTTGAGCTCGAGCCCGTAGAACTTGTCTTCCAGGCGCCGAACCTCATCGTAGTAGGCTTCCATCTTCGAGTTGCGGCAGTGGGAGTTCTTCATGACTTGGTCGATGACATGCTTATCCAAAGGGCAAAGGGCTGCGTGCTATTTAGGAAAGAATACACGGAGGCAAAGTACTGTCCGAAGTGTAAATCGTCTAGGTTCATGGAGGTAGCCTCTGGTGATGGACAGAAGAGGCAGCTCGACACCCCCTTGACAATCCTACGACACCTTCCATTCATACCGAGGATCCAGCGTTTATACATGACCGAGGAATCCGCGAAACAGATGACATGGCACAAAAATGGAAAACGATACAATCCTGACAAGATGGTGCACGCATACGATGGTGAAGCATGGAAACACTTTGATGCCATTCACCGTGAGAAAGCCGAAGAGGCTCGTAATGTACGTGTTGCGCTGGCCACAGATGGGCTCAATCCCTATGGAATAAGCGCTGCCCATACACATGTTGGCCCATGTTTGTTTTCCCAATCAATATCCCCCCGGTGTGTGCTTTCAAAGGCAGAATATATTCGTGTCGTTGATAATTTTCGGACACCCGGGGAATAAAATGGGCGTGTACATGGAGCCTTTGATCGATGAATTGATACGTGCTTGGGAGGAAGGGGTATGGACGTATGACCGAGCTACGAAGACAAACTTCAAAATGCATGTTTGGTACCAGTACTCCATGCATGACTTACCGGCGTATGGGCTATTCTGCGCCTGGTGTGTTCACGGTAAGTTCTCATGCCCAGTTTGCAAGGAAGATCTTAGGTTCATTTGGTTGAAAAAGGGTGGCAAATATTCGTCGTTCGATAAACTTAACAATTTCTTCCTCCTGACCATCCATTCCGCCTAGACATCAAGAACTTTACGAAAGGTGTCGTAGTGATAGACCGCCCACCTGCAACGATGACTGGTGCCGAAATTCGTCAACAGATAGATGAGCTCGTGGCCAATACAGAAGGTGGTTTTGTGGGATATAGTGAGCAACATATGTGGACACATGAGTCGGGCTTGACTCAACTCCCCTATTATGAGGACCTACTCCTTCCACACAACATTGACGTGATGCACACTGAAAAGAATGTTGCCGAGGCACTTTGGGCAACAATTATGGACATTCCTGATAAGTCAAAGGATAACGTAAAGGCAAGAGTGGATCTGACCAAACCAAGAGATGAAGCCGCCTAGTGGTGGAAAGACATGGAGAAGGCCTAAGGCCGATTTCGTCCTAAGCAGGGCCCAGAGGAAGGAATTACTTCAGTGGATCAATATGTTGATGTTCTCTGATGGGTATGCAGCTAACCTGAGTAGGGGGGGTCAACTTATCTACTCTGCGAGTCTTAGAGATGAAGAGTCTTGACTTCCACATATGGATTGAATGGATTCTTCCTGCAATGGTTCGAGGTTATGTCCCTAAGCATGTCTGGCTAGCACTTTCATAGTTGAGCTATTTCTTCTGCTAGTTTTGTGCAAAAGAGTTATCTTGGACCGTGGTTGTAGACTTGGAAAGATTGGCACCCGTGTTACTGTGTAAGCTTGAGAAGATATTTCCATCCGGCTTCTACAATCCAATGCAGCATTTGATTATTCATCTCCCCTATGAGGCACGAATGGGGGGGCCCATGCAGGGACGTTGGTGCTATCCAATCGAGAGATGTCTAAACACTATTTGAAAGAAATGTAGAAATAAATGCTAAATCGAGGCTTCCATTGCAGAGGCATACATTCTAGAGGAGGTGTCAAACTTCACAACAACTTACTATGGTGACAAACTGCCGAGCGTGCATAATCCACCCCCTCGTTACAATCATGGCGGCAATGAATCGAACCTCAGCATATTTCGAGGCCAACTCGGAAGCGCAAGTGGTTCGACCACCAAGACCCTGACACATGAAGATTGGCGACATATCATGCTATACGTATTGACCAACCTTGAAGATGTGACGCCATACATGGAATATGATACTCTTCATGAACTCTGGCATCGATCAAGGGACCTAACTCCACAGGAATATGACACTCTTCTTATAAAGGGTGCGAGAAATGGATTGCCCGATTTCATTTCCTGGTTCAAACGTAAGGTACGTGCTTAGTTTGTCAAAGAGATCCGTCTATGAACTCAATTGAGCGTCTTTTAACTTACGAATATTTGCAGGGCCAAAGAGATTCGTCTATGAGTGCCGAGTTGAGATAAGTAGCCAACGAATTTTCTTATAGAGTTAAGAAATATTCTGGGTATGACGTTAATGGATACCGTTTTCACACAACAAACTACGACCAAAGTCGGCCCAATCGAAAAACAATGTGTTCTGTAGTCTTTACGCCCGGCCTTGACGAGGTCGATTATTTTGGACGAATCGAAGAAATATATGAACTCAATTTTAATGGTTCCAAACCAATAACTCCAGTGATATTCAAATGTCATTGGTTTGACCCTCAAGTGACGAGACAGACACATTCTAATCTTGGTACAGTCAAAATTCGACAAGATTCCACCTTACCAGGAACGATGTCTATATCGTGGCCCAACAGGCCACACAAGTGTATTATCTCCCATACGCGTGTCAAACGAAAGAACATCTTAAAGGTTGGGATGCTGTGTACACTACCGGAATTTGGCTCTTTGCCGAGTGCCATATTCTTTGCCGAGTGTTTTATTTCGGGCACTCGGCAAAGAGCTCTTTGCCGAGTGCCACGCAAAAAACCCTCGGTAAAAGAAAACACTCGGCGAAGAAGCTCTTTGCCGAGTGTTTTATTTTTGACACTCGGCAAAGAGTTTCTTTGTCGAGTGTCTTTTTTTGACACTCGGCAAAGGGCTCTTTGCCGAGTGTCACAAATACAACACTCGGCAAAGAGCTTCTTCGCCGAGTGTTTTTCTCCAACACTAGGCAAAGACAATTTAAAAATCACATTTAAAAGTAGTAAATTAATTCAAATGAAAAAGTTTTCAACTACAAATTTGTATAACTCATCATGATGTACAATTTATATATTGAACATTTCTTCATATGACAAAATAAAAATAAATTTGTTCATAAAACCTATATCTCTCTCGTAGTTTATGAAACTACGAGAGAGACGTATAGAATTTGTGCATATTGTTAGAACCATCATCTGAGATAAACAAATGACAAAACAACCAAAATAAACATTGTAGATCTTGATAAGTTATAGAAGTTTATAGTTGAAAACTTTTTCATTTGAAGTCATATTGTCAACGAAAACTACGTCTGAATTTAAAAAAATTAAAATTTGAATTTTGAAAACGACTTCGAAAGAAAAAATCACCAACATGAAAGTTGTAGGTATTGAAGAGTTATGAAACTTTGTAGTTGACAATGTTTTAGTTTGAAATCATCTTGTTATGCAAACTATATTTGAATTTTGAAATTTGATTTTTTCAAACTGTCTCGGATGGAAAAACCACCAAAATAAAAGTTGTAGGTCTTGAAATGTAATGAAACTTTGTAGTTGACAATTTTTTGATTTGAAATCATCTTATCATTGAAAATTTCGTGTGAAGTTTTCAAATTTAAAATTCAAATTTTGTAAACGATCTCGGATGTATAAACTATTAAAATAAAACTTGTAGATCTCAAAAAGTTATGCAACTTTATAGTTGGTCACATTTTCAAATGAACTCATTTAGTGCCTTAAATAATCAAATTACTCTCGATTTATTATAGTACATGGGGAATGAAAACGTAATATAAACATAATTGGTGTAGTAGTGTAGTGGTACAGGAGGGTATGCGTGAGAGAGAGGTTGCGAGTTCGAATCTCTCACCATTTACAAAACATATAAGTTTGATTCAAAATAATAGTGAAAAATGATAGGGCAACAGGTAAGGTAATAGGGTTGGGTTGGAGAGTTGTTCCTAGAATTTAAAAAATGTTTTGTTGTTTTTTTAATTTTTTCGATTCTTAATTTGCCGAGTGTTTTTCTTTGTCGAGTGCTTTTTGACACTCGGCAAAGTCTTTGCGAGTGTCCGAAAAAAGCACTCGGCAAAGAACCCTTTGCCGATGAAATATTTGCCGAGTGTTCTTTGTCGAGTGTTACACTCGGCAAAGCCTTTGCCGAGTGTAAAATAGCCTTTGCCGAGTGTCTTAGACACTCAGCAAAGAACGCGATTCCGGTAGTGGTATAAGGTATCGCCGCACGGTAGATTACTTGTTCCTAACGATGAAGATTATAACCTAGACCCAGACACATATGATGGAGAGTTCTTCCAAGAAGATGGGCTAGAAGGGCGATTTGAGATAAACTTAACCGAAGCTATCGGAATGGAAGTAGATATTGAAATGGTTGTTGATGAGGATGATGATGAGGTGCAAAATGAGAATGACTTAGTAATACTTGAAGGCAATGACATTAATGACGAACTTGCGCCTTCAGATGATGTTGACTATGAAATCGCTGATAGTGATGATGAGAGTTATGATCCGGCTAACCCCGACACATATGAAGATTATTTTTAATCGATGTAATGTTATAGTTTTTTTATTTCGCGCCTGTTTCTAAATACATCTTTTTTATATGTGCTTATTTGTTTACTCTTAATTGTAGGTTGTTGGACAAAGATGGTGGGTGGTTGGCTGAGGAGGAGGGGGAGGAGGAGCAGGACGGCGGAGGAGGCACAGCAGGACGACGATGACCAGCAGCAGGCGACGCAGCAGGATGACGACGATGCTCAGCAAGACACATCAGGTTCTGGCACCTCAAGTTCAAGGAATGTCTACCTGCGAGGTATCGCGAGTCTCCCTCAGCGTCCCATACTTCGGGACAGGCTGCCACTAATTCGACCCGATGAGGAGAGGCATGTAACTTTATGTTCTCCATGCTTGTACATATTATGTGTTCAAAATCATAATATAAACTAATACTTTTTATTTATCACTTGGACAGGTCTTGGATGGTTATGGAGAATGCTGGGGGTCATGGTCGCAACCCCCAATGGCATCCTCGGTCTACAATTTGAGTACGCCGGAGTGACGGACCCAGCCTATACCTTCGACCACTACGCCGTCGCCCCGATGAAGTAGATCGGGATGGCAGGGAATTCAACAACAAGGCGGAGCGGGTGAAGCAATAGATGTGGGTAAGTCTTACTATAATGTAACATATGTCGCATTCGTTGCACATTCTTGAAATAATGTATGGATACATCGTCTTTGTATGCAGGATTTCTTCATATGCGAGGCTGGATACGAGGCTAGGGCGGATGTGGTTGCCACCACGAGTTGTAAGAAGCTCGTCGTAGACATGCACTACGAGGCACCAATCTAGGCCATCGTCAACTACCACGGCTCCGTCCTTAGGGAGAAGGTGACCAAGTAGCAAGCCCGAACCATGTCGTTGACCAGGGATCAATACTTGCAGGTAAATACATCACTATAATATACAACACTTTAATTTTTCCTTAATTTTATCTTCTGATATGTAGTGTACGTGTTTACTTTGTAGATAATTCCATATTGGTGCGCCGCACATCCTCTGTGCTGGGAGCAGATGGTGGATAGGTGGTGCTCGCCTGCGTGAAACGAGGCGCATAACGCTAGCTGGGAACGACGTCTGATGATGCAAAGTCCCTCCCACCACCAAGGCAGTCGCAGCCTAGGCCATTATGCAGAAGCATGGGTACACCACCTTTTTTATTTAGGTATATAACACTGGATTAGATATTATTTCTAACTATCTCATTGGTTTTCTTGCAGTCGGCGTCACATGGTGGCCAGTCTTGCTCCATCTTCTCGGCCTATGCTATGGCCCATAAGGGCAAGGCGACGTCCGACGTCACCTACAACCCGGATGATGAGCCCGAGGCGTACAGCAACCCCGTCGTCTACAGCCGCCTTCATGACTACACCGCCATGGCACAGGAGGTTCATGGCCCAGAATACGATCTAAGGACCGAGCAGATCGACCCCGATGTTCTCATGAGGGTCGGAGGAGGCAAGAGACATGGGCGGATTGCCGACGGGGCAATCGACTCGACGTCCACTCCCACTCTGTCTCAGGTGCGAGCAAGGAGCACGAGCTCGAGCCCAGCCATACGACCTCGGCAGGTCAGCTCACATCATCGTATACAACAACTCGAGGTTCCATACTCCTGTGAGTATCAAAATTCTACCACCTCCATTGTTCCCTACAGTTGACCCTGCTCTGTTCCATACTTCTGTGAGTATCAAAATTCTAGTTAGATGTTGGTAATGCATCTGGTATAACACATGCAATCTCTTCTCTGTGCAGGGATAATATGAGGCGGCATCCAACAACCCTCATGGATCGCCCAGCCCATCGCTGCACTAGTCCATCCGCCCACCTCGATGAGATATTATCTTTTTTAGTGTTGTTCATACTTTGTGAGATAACCCGGTCTGAACTTGTTAGATGTTGATAATGCTTTGTGAGATACTTGAGACTTATGTTCTTGAGTGTTGGATACTTATGTTTGTGTCTGAACATGTTGGTAATGTTGTGAGAACTTGTTTGATTTATGGTGTTTGTGAGATATGTGATGTATATGTGATATTTGTGATGATTATGTGATATATATGATGTATATGTGATATCTTTTGTTTGTTTGGATGAAATACCAAAAACAAATAAAAAAGGTATATACTTGTCACTTTGTCGTGCTTTGCCGAGTGTCAGGGTCATAGCACTCGGTAGAGAAGGAACACCTCGGCACCGGTAAAGCTTCTTTGCCAAGTGTTGTGGGCCTAGCACTCGACAAAGAAACTGACAAAGGGCCTCGCTGGTGGACCTTTTGTCGAGTGTATTATTAGGTGGCACTAGACAAAGGCGTCGTGACAACGGTTTTTCTTTGCTGAATATCGAGTGATATTCGACAAAGTCTTTGCCGAGTGACCGATAAAAAGTACTCGACAAAGCAGCCGTTGCGATGTACTGTTCACCGAGCTCTCTTTGCCGAGTTTTTTTAAGCTTTGCCGAGTGCTTCTGCCCGATTTCGGTAGTGATCGCTATCACAGAGTTGATTCGAGCAGAATGAAAAAGCTTCGCATGCACACGGCGGTGCTGCCAAAAACAGCAAGCACATCATATCGATCGGAGTTGAATCCAGAGCGGCAAAAAAAAGTGCGTTAAGTTGTGAATGTATCAATCATGTTCAGACTTTTTGGTGCCAAGCTAGCTAGGTTCCTCGATGCATGGCACTCTCAGTCGCCATCAGCTGGTTTTTTTTTACTTTTGTTCTATCCGGTTTTTTTGTATTTACGGGATTATTCCACTCGTTTCAGAATTCTTTGTATCTGAATAAACAGAAAGTATATTCTTCTAGTTCTGCAATTCTGCTAAAAGGATCAGTTAAGCACTAGATTAAAAAGAAAGAAAGAATACGGATCATACGCTTTTTTTCTCTCTTCTTTGTTAGCATCTTTTCATTCAATATATCTTTGACTTAGACCATTTTCAGCGGATACCCCATGAATGAGCTTGCGAAAAACGGGAGACCAGACTACTACACGAGCTCAAAACTATATATCGGGTTGTAATATAACATATATATTGTGCAGTGGTTTGTATTAGCTTGATTTAAATTATTGTGGTCTATATTTACTTGATGGATGGGAACGGTTTCATTGTAATATATAAACTAGTTCTTGTTAAAAAAATGTAATTATTCGTGTTTTAAAACATATATATGCGTAGTTTATATATAAACGTAACGTTGGAGCATACAATATGCATACGGGAAAAAATATCCCAAAACAAAAGGAATTGAATGTAAAAAAAATCATAAAAGAAAAAAAAGGAAAATGGATCTATAATCCTGATTAATACTAAACAAGTGGGACTAAAAATGTGATACGTACTAGTGCAGTACTAGTGCTTGCTAGCTAGGTTCGTCGTTGACATTGTCAGTCAACGTACGCCTCGCTCTCTCGCCTGCGGCCCTGCAGCACCTGGTCACCATCAGCAATTAACTGTCCGGCTAGCTGCTGTCACATTGCCAATTTCCATAGAGACGCATGCGGACTCCTAGGCGGCCGACCAGAATGTGGAGATGATATTTCTCGGCGAAGATAAGGACGGACGATGAAGACATGCAATATGTGCAGAGATAGATTCAGTCGTTCTGCTAGCTGTTGCTTATATCTCATTCTCAATGCAAATGCAGTTCCATGTGTATAACTACTACGTATAAAACATTAATTCTGGTTCGATAAGAAGGCGTATGATTCCAGCATATGTATGCACTACCCCCGTTCTTAAATATACGATGTTGTTGAATTTTTTTAAAAAAAAAAATTAACCACTCATTTTATTCAAAAAAGTCGTGTATTATTATTTATTTTGTTATGGTTTATGTTGTTACTTAAGGTTTGTTTGATGGTGAAGCAAGACGAAGCGCATGCTTCCATTTGTTTTATTCATATAAATATTTTAAATAGATGGATGGTTAAAGTTTTTTTTAGAAAAATGTAAACGGTGTCGTGTATTTAAGAACGAAGGGAGAATATATATTTTAATGTTCGAGGCGGCGAATTAAAGGCGTTGTGTGCAAATGAAACCAGCATGCAGTTTACTTGTGCCATAAATATATATACGCCATGCATGTGCTCATCTACAAAAACCACACTAGCTCCCTCCGTCCGTCTCTCCCAGATTCCAAGGTGTGTTTTTTTATTTTTCTCAACATTCCATAGTCTATATTTGCTCATCTAAAAAATTGGAATGAGGGACAATTAATATACTATATTCTGCACATTAATTAAGCTAGGATGCATATGCCTGATAAGATGAGCAGACAGTCCACGCAAACTGTTCTTTAGGGTGTGTTTGGTTTGGCTTTTGGCTTTGGCTTTTGTCCCCCTAAAAGCCAAAAGCCAACCAAAGGGCTGGATTCAGAAAGCATCTTTTTCTAAAAGCTGACTTTCTTGTAGTGCAAATCTGAAAGCACCTCTGGACCTGCTTTTAGTGGCTTTTTAGATGGAACTGTGAAAACATATATCGAAGAATTTTTAACGACTTTTAGTGGTTTCCACCAAATGGTTTTTAGCTTTTTAACAGCTTACAGACTACAGCAGCTTTTTCCACAGCTCACAGCTCACAGCAACTTTTTTCACAGCCACAGCCCAACCAAACAGACCCTTAATCCATTTGCTGTTGTTTAATTTTCATGCGGAAGCAAGCAAGCAAGCAACACACAGGGGAAGTACACGTACAGATAGCCAATAGAAAAGAGTGGATAACCTGTGGATCACAAAGAAACAGAAGCAGGTCCAAATAAAAGAGCCCAGAAGTCAGAGCTGGGTGGTGCATGTATTTCGTCGGACAAAAAAAAGGAGAGAACTAAAGATATGTTTGGTTTTTTTGTCTAACTTATCATACTTTGTCTAAATTTAGTTCTTTAATTCGAACGATTAATCTTAGTTAAAGTGTGGCATAGAGGAGCCACAGCGCTCATCGTACCTCTCGCCCTAATGATGATCGGAACAGGAATACCTCCACGTTGATCACATGTGTAACGGTGATGTAATAGGTGGTTTAGCTTCTGAAGGTACATCATCCATGACAAAAAAAAACTAAGAGAAAAAAATAATGGCAGAAAAAATAACAACCATGGATTACAGTTAAGTTCGTCTACCTCGATCTTCTCTTCTCGATGAAACAATCATGGACGTACTCATGGGTGCTCCATGCATATCTGTCGGTGACAGTAAGATGTGAGTGATCTTCTCAATGTAACTAGGCATTATTATTCTCTCTAGCTACCATCTGAATAGATATGGACAGATAATCGAGGAGGTTCAGGATAACATATATACCATCTGTTTGGTTAACCGCACTGTCTCGTTTTAGACTACCGTATGTGTTGTCTGAGCTTACATTTAGTTGTCTGTACACAGAAAACTCAAGCTGCATGATTGGATGCAAAACAAACCACTTTGTAGCCATTTTGTTGCATCTGCTGGTACGTATGAAACTACCATATGCGGTCAGCCAGGGCCACCGGAGCCCGCGTGTCCGGACACATGCATCCAATCATGGGTATAATGGACGATGTTAACAAAAAACAAGAAGAACACGAGCAGGTATTGTCATTATACATATTGTGACAGCCGATCCACCATGTACTAGCAGTACTATGCATGATAGGCAGATCCAGCGTGTTGATGAGGACCGTACGTACCTGCCTCCCTCCAAGTCAGAAGACACATCACATCGGCGCCAAAAAGTCTAACCCCTATACTGCCCGTTACACGCGAGCGATCGGCGACTAGAGCGTTTCTCAACGTCATCCCGCGCCGCTACAAATGCGAAAAAAAGGATACATAAAATGTTACTTTAAACTGCATATAAACTATCCACCTCAGACGTCGCGTTCTAAAAGATAGTATAAATAATAATCACATATACTCCCTCAGGTTTCCAAGAGAATACCTGTTTTTATTAGTCGCTGAAAATTGTTCTGTTAGCAAATCATGTACGTGTACTGACAATTCACTTTGAACTACATTAATGCTTCGCGGCAATTAGGGATGAAAGTGGTAATCCAAACTGTTAGAACGAATTTAATATTTTAAAATAAATATGTATTAAATTTGATGTTGGTCTTTTCTTATGTTATTAAGCACGTTAGTATAAATATGAATAAAATATTATATAAGTTGTTTTATGTATTATTTGCTCCTTACAATACAAAAAGTTGAAAAAATTACCGAATTTGTTTCCGAATCCATACCGAAGTTTATATCTATTATTTGAGAAAATGTAGGATGAATTTGAGGTTTACCTTTTATGAATCTTAACAAGTTGGATGTTAAAAACAAGAATACAAATTTGTATTGTATATTCTATATCCTATTTATTCGCAATCAAAGGAAAAACTGATTACCGAATAAATACCGTTTTCATCCCTAGCGGCAATAATGTCAATTTTAGTTTGTTGTTGTTTTTTATTAAAAAAATGGTATAGTTTAGATTTCAATCACATATGTACATATATTTTTAGATACATCACTATTTTTTCAGTCACCTTTAGAAAACAATTATTTTCAACCGGCTCTAAGAACTAGAGCTGCATAATATTTTCGAACAACCTCTGATGAAAATTCGTTCAAAGAACTGTCTCTATAAATCGTTGGTTTGTAGAGATGGAAGAGCGCGGGAGGCAGCTTAGTCAACGACGACCTCTATAGAGAGCATTAATTCTTTCACGTGCATATGGTAGTGTATGATTTTTAATCAAATTTGTATTGCACTTTTCAACTCTATTATACATATATACACTTCTAAAATGACATAGATAACTGAATTCCACCCAGAATTGTTAAAAAAAAAAGGAAGCTTACATTTACAATGGCGCAATGCAAAGATACACGCCCGCCGTACATGTGTACGTACCATATACATATACTTTATATAAGCTGACGACACACTAGCTAGCTCGCTCTCATCATCAGATAAGCTTCGGCTGATCGATTGCCGCCGCATGCATGCATGTGATCAGTCGTTGGGTTGTTCAGTTTTGCTTCTTGGTTCTGCAAGGTCAGACCTGATCTCTCTCTATCGAGAAGAAGAAGAACACGAAGAACAGACGCACAAGCAAGCGATGGCAGTGTTAATTATTAATCGCAATTTGCCAACCGGTTCATCATCATCTATCGCTATCAATCGCAGTTTAGTTTAGTTAGTCGTGGCAATTCCAAATCAAGGTCGTATGCAGCTTGCATGCGAGGAACTTTTCAAAACTAGCTAGCGTGTTAATTTGCAAAGCGTGGGCTGACTCTGCAAGTGGTCTATATGATCCACTGCACACCCTACGAACACATAAGAATAGTTAGATCACTAATGTAAGTATTGTGTATTTAACTTATCATCAGTCACAATTCGAGTTCTAATAAACCTATTTTTTTGTTTTTTTCTTGGCACATCCTAAACATAACAGCTGGGTCTACCATTATCCATGCATGAGGATGTTTGCAGCAATGGATAGTTAACATTTCTTGATTGTGTGTCAGGATGATAAGCTAGCTGTCGTTG